>NW_020194021.1:0-320903 GCF_002847045.1 Aspergillus candidus | reverse complement strand
TAAAATTCTTTTCATTAACAAGAAGCCACCGAAACAAGAAGCCACCATCAGAAAATCATCAAATCAAGAAACCACCATCAATAAGCCAATCAACAAGCCACCAAAACACGAAGCCGCCCAGCCATTCGACAAACTACAACGAGCGAGTATGGGGACCGCGTCTCTTCACACCAGCCGTACGATTCTCCCTGGCGCCACTCTGACCCTGTCGCGGGGCAGACGTCCCATTCGCAGCCGATTCCTGAGCTCTGGACTCGATGTCTGCTTCGTCGGGCTTGTCATTCGCGGTGTCTCGACTGTCGAGGTATGATCGCAGAGACGCCAGGTACGGCTCTAGGTCGCTCGTGATGGACACGGTTGACATGGTCGTTTTTCTGGTTTGCTCCTGGCAGATGAGGCGATGTATGTGCGGACTGAGGATTGTTGGTTAACCAATCTCCGCCCGCGATGCAAGTAGATAGATCAGTAGGTAGATACTAAGGCGCGGTCTGATCAGCAGGCGTTCTATACTTTCGCGGGGAAATTGGAAATTGGACAGAATGGGATGGATGAGTACATGGACTTGGTTGGGTTGGGTCGGTAGGGAATAGTATAGAGTATACCCTCAACTTGGACAGGCTTGTCATCTAATGTGTTCTCAATGCTGCTCTCGTCGTTGGTCGTAGCGGTTGACACCTTTTCGTCGTTCTTACTTTGGCCCAAAGGTGTAGTCGCGTAGAAATGATAGACAGATAGTAATGTGTATCCTCTCATCGGAACAAAACCACCCAATCGGTATCTGATGTCCAGGAAGAGCAACTCCGCTGAGTGAAGTCCTAACAGGGACGGGACAGCACACAACTTAAGAACCGGAATTACGAGCGACGACGTCAAGAAAGGGTCCACAGACGGTGTGAGCTTCAACTCGAAAAGGATAAATCGACTCGTCTGGTGTAGTGATTTCCCGTTCCGCCTTGAAAGTTGAGAGGAATCTGCACGGGATTGAGGATGGGTGTGATCTGCATTGGGGGGTTTAGACGGTGCGTGGGCGTCGTCATACGGCTTTCTCTTCGTTTGAATTTGTGGGGTTGGTTGGCTTTTATTTTCTTCTCTGATTAGTTGTTGGGCTGTGAGGGTCGAAGCTGGAGAGAGTGTGGTGCTGATGGGCTGTTGGTGCAGATGGGATGATGGCGATGGATGATGGACGATGGGATATATCCAATGCGTTGGAGACCAAATGGCGGTGGGTAGATAGACAAATAGATAGATGGATGGTTATTCAGAAGTAGATATGCTTTCCTTTTCTTCAAGGGTGGTGTAATATTTTTTTCTTTCTTCCTTATGATTTATGCGGGAAAAATGCGGACCAGTTCAGTCCGTATTGTCAGTGGAATCTGGATAGAAATCGATAGAGGGATAGCAAAAGCAGTGCGGATTGCAGAGATGAGCAGAGAAGGAAATCAATCCTCGGAAGATGATTTGATCCGGATCGAAGCACTTTTTTCGGTGTTGTGCTTCTTGCACTGCAGTTTCTTTCTTTGTCTATGGGTGGGATTGATTGAATGGGGAGCGGGATGAGGATAGTAGGAGGATGAGTTGGATGGTGATCTTTCCCTAGTTGGCGCTGTCGGTGATTCCCCTTGCGGCACCTTATTTGTCAGTGAACTGGAGTGTCCTTGTCTGGGGTTACTCAGTACCCAGATAGGATGGAGATGTTGGGGAATGGCTTCTGGATTGGGGCGATTCTGGTGGTTCAGCCAGTTATCTATAGTATCTATTAGTGGGGATGATACTGATAGCGATAGCGATTGTAGAGATTAATTGCGCGATACGAGATACCAGACGGTCTGGTTCAAATGACGAGGTCCAGTGCGCTGGAATGGTGAATACAGAGTCGAACCGAAGTGACGAGATGAATGGTGTCAATGAGTGGTGGATGATGGAAGGAAATACTAACCCATCCAGGCAAAACAATCCAGCGACTCCAATTGCGCGTCGCAGAGAGAGCCGTGCTTTACCCCTCACTACCTACTCTCCCCTCATTCCCGAACCCGCCGTTGGGGATCCTTCTCCTTTTTATTTGTTTGACTGCTGACTTTGGTAGTTGGATCCGTGTCTATAGCTATCAGTTGGGATAGGAATGGGGCCAATAGAGGGGTTGGAGGATAGATGGGGATGGGTATAAATCGTGATGGTTGACTGTCTCATATTGCGGCGTTCATTGACATACTATTATTACTTTGTATAGATTGAATGAAATCATCATGGCCACTCCCTTTGTTTACCACGCCAAGGCCCAGTCCACCTTTAAACCCCCATTGATCGCGAATGAGAATGCCTTCCTGGGTGATATCGACTCGAGGTACGGAGTATACACACCGACTTCTGTGGCGATGTACACTGACAATCACAGTGACCGGTATAACCCCGACAAGCCCATGACCGCCGGCTTCTACCGCCTCGAAAAGGGCACCCCCCTAGTCTATGAATACACCTACGACGAGATGAAGATCATCCTCGAGGGCGAGTTTGAGATTGCCGACGAGACGGGCCAGAAAGTGACGGCCACACCGGGGGATGTGTTCCACTTCCCCAAGGGGACCAAAGTTACGTTTACGACGCCGTCATATGGGCTTGCTTTCTTCGTAGGTCACCCCACTTTTTCCCTTCTTTTCAAAAAAAAAAAAAAAAAACTTCCAGTCCTGTAAGGGGACCGACTGCTGTCGTCATAGTCCGCTTCTGTGGCTTTGTGGCTAACAACGGCGGATGCATAGACCGGGCAACGAGCCAAGGGAGGGGCGTAAGGGAGAGAGATAAAGCTTCATAAAAAAAAAAAAAAAAATTCTCGGCGGGTCGGTCAGATCTAGGATCAAAACAAGGAAGGCTGGTTAGGTTTGGTAGTGGCTCGGGTTGGGGTTTGGTTCACGCTGGAAATCTCGTTTGTTTGTTTGGGTCTCCGGCCTCGGACCATGGATCGCGTTCGGATCCCCACCGCGTCTGGCTGTGACCGTGGTTCGGTGTAAACAGCTGCTATCTTGATCTAGAGATCTGTACCAAGATATCACGTTCATGGATATAGAGATGTTGTCTTCCCGAATTGATGTCGTAGTGTTGGAGAGATATAAATGTGGCCCTTGGTGCAGAGACTAAGTAGAGCCTCATCTCAAGCACTGTGGATGACCACTGGATCCCCGGTCTCCCCGATCGATCGCACGCGATCTTGCTAAATCATGATAAACATGGACGGACAAATTCATAGACACGAACTAGTGAATGACTTGCAGCCTCGTGCAGAGTCAAAGCTGTCTACTGGGTCATCTCGCACGGGTTCCATTTCCAGGTCTAAGCGCCTCGATCTGGGTCGTATCCGGGGACGATCCCGCGGCTCCTGGGATAGATTAACTCGGAATTCGCCTAGACAGGACGAGGAATGGCCAGTAAGCATTCAGACTGACCTTGATTGTTCAAAACTGAAGGCTGCGAGTAAGGGAGTTGCCTGGACAACGGGGCGTAAGACATTCGCAAAGCAGCTGGGAGGAAGGTAACTTTACCCAAGAAAGATTAGCAGGAGGGAGAGAGGGAGAGGAGCAAGTCGGAAATAAGACAAGGAAGGAGAAGAGTGGAGAGAGAAAGAGAGAGAGAAGTGTAGTGGCTCAGCTGGAATCGTGATGATTTCGAGAGTATTTGAATGAATACCTGAGGAATCAGGTCTCTGTCTCCCTCTTCTCTCCCTTCTTTCTTCTTTCTTCTTTCTCTCTTCTCTCTCACTTCTTCATTCTTCTTGATCTCATCTTCAACCTCCTGTCCATATCCATTGCTTCTTTGACGTCTACTTCATTTGCTTCCTTCCCGCCATCTTCCTCCTCACTAAAAGGATCGTCTTGTCCCCCTCGTCCCAATCTAGTCTAGGCGTGTTACTCCCCCCTCCTCCAGTGGAAATCACCGCGATTGTGCTTCAACGCGTACGCTCTCAACAAAGCCATTATCACCTTTCAACCTCGGAAGTGGCTTGTACCTGTCTCAATTCATCGGTTGCGCAATCTGTCACGTTGCTGGTCTTTCGTGGAAATTTTCTCCTGCTACCCAGCTCGTGTTGATCAGACCCCTAGCCCCATTTCGTGCCCCCCACACCGACAACTTGCGCGACCTTCCTTGGTGGTTTTCGCCCTTGATAAGGGTTGCGTCTCCCCACGTTGACTTCCTCTCGTTGTGAATTTCTCCCCCTTTCATCCACTACATCCAGGTGGCCATGAGCGTGGACTTTTCATACGACCTGGCCGATCGTCCGGCTGGCCTTCGTCTGCCCAACCCCCCGCCCCTGCTGCACACCCGCTCGGGCAACGAACTCGCCACCGATCGCCCCTCCACGCCCTCTCAGAATGCCTTCACCAGTCCGGTTCAGACCCCGCAAGGGAGCCCCAGCAAAAACAGGATGCCTCCGGGTGCGCTGGATTTGCCAAATGTCTTCGATACGGCGATGAAGTTGGCACCGAGCTCCCCCACCAAGGCCACTCACAACCACTACCAGCACCCCATGTTCGCCCCACCCAAACCATCCGGAGACGACTTCAACGAGAGCGTCATTCGCCAGCCCCCGAGTCCCACGCGCAAATCCAACAAGGAGAACACGCCCCCGAGTTCCACACGCATCCCGAAACCCCTCGGGTCCAACCCGGCTGCCGCCGCTATCTCGCGTCACGAACATTATCAGACCCGCGATGTCGAGAGCATCCAGAAGCGCTCGGTGCAGATGCGCGGGCTGACGGCCGAGGAATTGGAGAAACTCCAGAATCCCCGCGTCAAGCGACTGGTCAATGTGACTCAGCTGTGTAAGTCTCGGAGATTGCTAACGCTCCGTCCTTGAGCTAACATTGGGTGATCTGGGACATTTAGATTTCCTCGACCACTACTTTGACCTGCTCAGCTACTTGAACAACCGCCAGAATCGCTTTTCCCAGTTCCGCTCGGCCCATCCGGAGCCACCCGCCACACCAATGGACGACTACGAGCCGGCATTGGCGAAATATCTCGGGCGCGAACGGGCGCACCTGCGCAAGCGCCGGACCCGCCTGCGCCAGCACGATTTCCAGATCCTGACCCAGGTCGGCCAGGGAGGGTACGGGCAGGTGTACTTGGCGCAAAAGAAGGACACCCGGGAGGTGTGCGCGCTGAAGGTTATGAGCAAGAAACTCCTGTTCAAACTGGACGAGATCCGCCACATTCTCACCGAGCGCGACATTCTGACGGCGGCCAAGAGCGAGTGGCTCGTGAAGCTGTTGTATGCATTCCAGGATCAGGACCAGATCTACCTCGCGATGGAATACGTCCCCGGAGGCGATTTCCGCACCCTGTTGAACAACACCGGGGTTCTGCACAATCGCCACGCCCGGTTCTACGTGGCCGAGATGTTCAGCTGCATCGACGCCCTGCACGCCCTGGGGTACATCCACCGCGACCTGAAACCCGAAAACTTCCTCATCGATTCCACGGGCCATGTCAAGCTGACGGACTTTGGGTTGGCGGCCGGCATGTTGAATCCTGGCAAGATTGAGTCGATGCGCGTGAAGCTGGAGGAGGTCGGCAACACACCCGTCCCGTTCGGCCGCCCGATGGAGCAGCGCACGGTCGCGGAGCGCCGGCAGGGATACCGCACGCTGCGCGACCGACAGGTCAACTACGCCAAGTCGATCGTGGGGTCGCCCGACTACATGGCGCCGGAAGTGCTCAAGGGCGAGCAGTACGACTTTACGGTGGATTACTGGAGTCTGGGATGCATGCTGTTCGAGGCCCTGGCCGGATACCCGCCGTTCGCAGGCGCCACGGTGGACGAGACGTGGCAGAACCTGAAGAACTGGACCAAGGTGCTGCGCAAGCCGGTGTACGAGGACCCGAACTACTTCCTGTCGCGGCGCACGTGGGACCTGATCACGCGGCTGGTTGCGTCGAGGGAAAAGCGGTTCAAAAACATCCAGGAGATCCACGCGCACAGCTACTTCAGCGAGGTCGACTTCAACCGACTGCGCGATCAGCGGGCGCCGTTCGTGCCGGAGTTGGACTCGGAGACGGACGCGGGCTACTTTGACGATTTCAGCAGCGAAGCCGACATGGCCAAGTACAAGGAGGTGCACGACAAGCAGCGGGCGCTGGAGGAGATGGCCGAGCGAGGTGACCAGATGAACAAGGGACTGTTTGTTGGATTTACATTCCGGTATGTCGCTTACAGGAGGATATCAGCCTATTCTAACGAGTATTTAGCCATCGCAAGCCCGCCGTCGACGGAACCAACCGGGGGACTCCGCGGAAGCCTCTCCCGATGGACGGGACATTCGGGACGATGTTTTAAAGGTCTGTTGGGTTGTGTTTTATTTTCTATTCTTGCGACGACGAGCTGGCCTCGAGCGTCGTTCACTGAGCGGGTATGTCTTTAATGTTGCATGCGTTATGTTGCCAGATGAGATGAGATGGAGGTGGAGATGGGAAGAGCTGGGAGCATTGATTGTATGATATGATACAGTATCGTAGATGGCATTCATATTCACCGTCCATCTTTTCTTAGAGTATATGTTTATTCCCCTGGTAGAGTAAATGTTTAGTTCCCCTCCTCGATCTGATGCACCATGCGGAGGATCTCCGACTCATTATCACCAATCACCGCCTGCGCATTCGTCCAGTCGACAGTCTATAAAATCAAAATAAGTCAGCATCCATCAACCACACCGCTCAACACCCCCCCCAAAAAAAAATCAACAAAAAAAAAGAGAGGGAAGGAAAGGAAAGAAACGCACAATCGGCCTAACAAAGCCACTCCCCCCATCCTCCTTAAACTTCCTCAACGCATCCTCCGCATCCTTCGCTCCCGTGATCACATCCGAAACCGCATAAGCCTTGCTATTCCGGCTGGTACTCGCCGCATTGGCATCCGCCGAGACATAGTCGAGGATATTGCGCAGCTGGTCGGTTGTAGGCGGGGCGGTGGTGACTTCGAGTTGGAAGTCGCCGCGGGCGGTGGAGGAGGCTGCTGTTGAGGCGCGCTTGAGGATGTTGTAGGCGTTTGTGGAGGTTGAGGAGGAGGGGGCGTGGAAGAGAGTAATGGGGTCGAGGGTTTTGGCCTGTATTGTTAGTTTTTATTTTTTGGAACGGTAAAGAATTGGGGGTGTGTTGCTTGGTGTGGTTCTTGGGTGGTTGTTGGTTGGGATGGGAGTGGGATGGTGGTTGCAATGGGGATGAGGGTGAGGGTGAGGGTAATGAGGAATACATACGAAGCGGAAGACCATCTTGACGGTTTCTTGTGTTGTTTATCTGACAATTGATCAAAGTAGTTGTATAGTGAGGTGTTGGAGATGATGGGAAGTCAAGACTGGCCGGCTGCATGACTCGACAGGGATGCTGATTACGTCATGTTTGTCATGTCTGTCAGCCGGTTCTTTTTCAGTTCTTTTTGGTTCTTTATAAGACTATTTCAAGACTATTTTAAGACTGACTTTTGGACGAAAATACGTAAGAGTCATACTATGCCAAATTTATTGATTTTATGCAATGGATCTTTTTAGGATCTTTTTAGGCATGGGAGTCGTCGCTGGGGCAGTCAAGTGTAGAGGGTGTTGTTGGTTGTAGACTACAGTGATGGAGGTGCACATCAGCAGTAGCCGACACTGTATATCGGTATTGGAGAACGTCTCTCTACTGAAAGTAATGACTAGCTTCGTTTAACCGTTATGGGCTCATCACGCCTCTAGTTCTTTCTATGGGATGCACACCTGCGGTATAGAGTACTCCTATATGTCCACAGTTGTGTCTTTTGTAGATTATTTAAGGACGTGCAGTAGTGGGCATATACACTATTGGCATGGGAGTCTTGCAAGATGTATAGAGCAGTGGATGCAGTTAGATGCTATATAACTCCTTGGTATACTGTGCCAATTTGAATCCTTCTTCACAACTTCTCCTGTTTTCGCAAATTTCATACATCTCCTTCAATCTATCTAATCTTGTTGATCTTCTCAACACGATATAGTACACTACTATTCCCCACTCAGCCACTCCTCCAGATCATAAAGATCGATCCAGTCTCAATATCACACCTGCAAGTCTACTAATAAACAACCTTTGCAACCCCAGGAACAGTCCAGACCACCCTCTCCATAAATCCCTCCCTCGTAAAAACCTCGACCAACCCCTCCCGATCCTCCCGAAAATGCTCCCACGACTCGAAATGCACCGGAATCATAACTTCCGCCCCAATCTCCCGCATCAACCGCACAGCCTGCTGCCCATCCATCGTGATCTGGATCGGTCCCACCGGAAAGTCAAACGTCGCGTTCCCCAGGTTCAGAAGAGCAGCCGTGACGTGCCACCTTTTTCCGATCTCCTTCAGCTCATCGATGTACACCGTGTCGCCGGAGAAGTAGATCGCGTTGGGTTTACCCGATTCCGCGTGGACGCCGAGTGAGTCTGTTTCTAGGATGAAGCCGGTGACTTCGCCGACGGGGAAGTGCTTGCATGGGGTGCCTGTTATGCGGAAGACTTTGTCCCCGATGGTAGGCGTTACTGTTTCCCAGGGACGCAGGCCGACGACTCCGGGGCGAGGGCGCAGGTTGTTCGCGCCATCGGGCGTGGTGAAGACCTTCCGGGCGTCGAGCAGCTTGCGGCCTTCCGGGTCGAGATTATCGAGGTGGTCTTCGTGGCTGAGGAGGACTGCGTCGATGGGGGGGAGCTCGTTGAGCTGGAGGGCTGGACCGCGGCGGTTGATGAGGTGCGGTGGGGGTGGGATTGCGTCCAGACCTAGGGATTTCAGGTCGGCTTGTTCCCAGACGGGGGTTGTGTCGTATTCGGTGCCGTCGATGGAGCCGAAGAAGGGGTCTGTTAGGAAGGTTGTGCCGTTTATGTTGAGGATGGTTGTGGCGGTTGTGATGTGGGTGATGGTTAGGGTTGGGGTGGACATGTTGGGTGGTAGTATATAATGATGGTTGTAGATGAGTATGAATGAGAGTTGGATATTGTGTACAACATTGGGGGATGTTTCTCCTTATATAATGGACAGGAAGTCTATTGAATTGTTCTTTGACCGGTTTATAAACATGTTGGTAATCGTCTGCTGCTTCCATGGTTTCCATCTGCACTCGGCCATCCCACTCTATATGTCGAGTGGGTCAAAAGCTTCTAGAAGACTCGCGTCGGCATCCCGCTGGCCCTGATTAACCTCGATCTATTGATTAGCTAGCAATCTTAAAAATCAACAAATGATTATAAAACACCTCTAATCGTACTTAATAGATAATGATGAGCAAGCTGATCAAACATCTTTCTCAGAAAAGTATCATAATCAAGTCAACGTTCGGCATCCCACTTGCCACTTATGCCGGGTTGGGTATCTGCATGCCGTATCTCAATACTATGTTCTATTCAGACGATGCAATGATGAATGACTTCAATTACCCATTGATCATACTCATATGTCTATAATTACCATCCAAACCCCTCCACCTGCAAATACACCCCCTGCGCCCCCGTCCCCTTGTGTACCGCCCGCTCATCGCTTAGATACACCACGCTCCGACGAACTTCATCTGACAGACCAGCAGGCCCGCACACCACAACTGCGCTCTCTCCTTCTGCTTTTTCCAGCGCTTTGCGGATAATGTTGCGGGGTTTGGGGCGGCCAGACAAGATGTTCAGGTTCTTGTCTCCAGTAGATGAGTGGAAAGGTGGTTCTGTTTTTGCGGTAGGTTTTTCTGGCGCTGTGGCCGCAGTAGTCATTGCTACATCGTGTGTGTCGGTTGAGGCTGCATGTCCAGAACACGTGCATATTTCGTCCGCAATCTGGTCTTCGTCGACAGCATCAACGCAGCAGCAGCATCCACCGCCCGACTGACAGCAGTTTTCTATCGGCGACGAAGTGTGGTAGGACGGCGTTACAGAACGAACGGAGGCGTCGTCTTTGTGTCCCGCCTTTTCTGCCCCTTCAGCGGGGTTCTCACCCCTCGTCTGCGTCGGCTCGTTGGACTGCAGACACACAGTCTGCTGCACGACAGGCTCTAACTTCTCGTCACAAGTAACGTAAACACTTATTTCCACCTCTCGGGTAATATCCGGCTGCTCGCGACGACACTGCTCGACCTCCGTATGGACGGCTTGCAACTCCCTCTCGAACCAAGATAGCTGGGCTCGCGACTTGACCACCCACACGACCCGAATGCGTTTCGTGGCTGTCGTACGGGGTTTTCCTCCCATGCCACTCTCCTTCCATCCCGCGATAATATCCCGCAGACAGGGCATGATGTACGTGGCTCCCATGCCACCTGCCAGCAGGACTACGCTGTCAAACTGCCGCAGGGGTCGGATAGCCCCGTACGGTCCGTCGATGAATACCGTGCGGGTCTGCTCTTCGGATGCCAATGCTGATGACCCAAGGACGCCGTGCTGCTTCAAAGCGTAGCGAAAGAAACGGCGAGTACCGCCCTTCTCGGCACGTATTAGGAACTCCATTTTGCCGTCTGAGGGGATCGAAGCGATAGTGAATGGATGGCTCTGCAGGGGCACGAGCGAGTGGCACGTCAGGAACACATGCTGGCCTGCTTTCCAGCTCACAGTCGGGTTCTCGATCGTCACGCGGGTGACATTCCCCGGCAGCGGAGTGAGAGTCGCGCGATTAGCCCAAGGTGCCTGCTTGGTGGGCGAACGGTGAAAGATAGACAAATTGGCGTAAGCCGCCCATGCGTACCGCGCAACCCGGTCAAACACTACCAACCCAATGGGAATCCACACCCACACCTTGACTTCGGCCGGCGCATGCAGCCAGATAGCGACGAGGAACCCCACAAACAGGACGAGATGCTGCAAGACAAAGAACTCGTAGCTCAGCCGGCGCACGGGAGCCATCGACGACAAGACGATAGCGGTCAGGATGCACCACGCGCTGAATCCGCGTTGGGTCAGCGGGTCGTTGCGCAGCTGGTAACCGATGTAGTCGTATTGCGCCCAGTTGCGGAACCAGAAGCCCATGTGGATCGTCGCTGTCAGCCAGAGCGTGCGGGCGATCCACCGGTGGAGCCAGTTGAGGCGGTTGTAGCTTGATCCGGAGAGGAAGCCGATGATGTTCGTTCTTCCTGAGAGCAGGAAGATCAAGGGGAGTTGGCAGATTGCGATGAATCCTGTTCGGTAGCCGACGTCTTCCCATTTCCAGCGGTCGGATGTGTCGAGCTTGTAGAAGCAGAGGACGAGGATGATGACTAGGTTTGCCAGGATGAGGGAGACTGGGCCTAGCGGGGCGAAGTGGAGTGTATACCCTCGGATGGACCATGGAGGGAGAGTCGCGTAGCTGGCTTCGCGAACGATGGCTGTCAGTGTGGCGTATGTGTTGAAGAAGAGTGATTTTGGTTTGGATGGGGTGAGCGTTGTGTCATGTAGTCTGTGAGGTCAACTGGTGTTCGACATGGCTTGAATGAGAAGGCTACCTCTGGTATGCAAGACAGCGATTCAGAATATTGACGACTGTAGCTGCTGCGATGGCGCTTCCCACGACGGCCCAGTACATGCGCTGGAGATGGAAGAGGTCGGGGACATCATCGCCCATGGACATGTGGCCCATGCCGGACATGTTGTATTTGGTCTGTGAAGACAAAATACACAGACAAAAAAAAAAAAACTAAAAAAATAAGAGATAAGGATGGTTAAAATGAGGTTATTCGGAGAGGGTAAATGAAGTATAGAGACAGTGGGGACGGATGTTGTGGGCCTGAGGCAGCCTTATGATATGCATTGGTCAATGCATGGAGAGACATCATGATGGTTCGAAGAAAAAAAGGACAGATTCATCAATTGAAATATAAGAAATCAAATTCGATAAAATAGAATCATCCAGTCAATTGCCTATGAATCAGTGCCTAGGTATACCACAATCAGCCACAAAATCAACCATATTGAAAGATAAAGAGATCATAGACAAATGCAGTAGGTAATAATCTGCTCAAGTTTGCTCAAGTCTTTACATGCATTCAACCGCCATCCTTGTCTTTGATTGGCTCCGAGGGGAGGAAATGTGCTCACGCCCCGCCCTGGCCGGCCAAAAGGCTTGGCGTGGGCCCGCCCTGGGTGTCACCATGGTTTCATTCATCATTTAACTTATATGTCCTCTCCATGCTTTCTTCTCTTTCGTTTTTTGTTTCTCAAAAGCTCAATTGCTCTCTACATGCCCGTAATTTACAGTTCTCTCTGTTCAGAGAACTGATATCCTCCATCATGGACATGAACAGCATGGACCATGACACCATGGCTTCCCCGTCTCCGTCTTCATCCCACTCGACAATGACTATGGTCTTCATCAATGCCCACGACACTCCGCTCTTCTCCTCTCAATGGACGCCCTCGTCCTCTGGCAGCTACGCAGGCACCTGTATCTTCCTCATCGTCCTAGCCATCATCGCCCGCGCTCTTGTCGCATTCAAGGTTCTAATGGAACGGCACTGGTTAGACGTCCACCTGAACCGTCGCTACATCGCCATAGCCGGTAAATCCACCGAGGCGGGGCGCATCGAAACGGATCCCGAGGCGAAGAAAGCATCGCTGGTGTCGGCGCAGGGCGTCGAGGAGTCCGTCAAGGTGGTGCGACGCGCCGCGCGCGACCCTCTGCCCTGGCGGTTCAGCGTGGACTTACCGCGGGCTTTTCTTTATTTCCTTATTACGGGGGTGTCTTATCTTCTGTATGTCTTTCCGGTGTGATTGCGCTGAGGCGCTTGCTAATGGCTATGTAGGATGTTGGCTGTGATGACGATGAATGTGGGGTATTTCTGTTCTGTCCTTGGGGGGGCTTTCTTGGGGGAGCTGGCTGTGGGACGGTATGTTCAGTGGGGGGAGCATGATCATTGATTTGTTGGGTTTATGGGATTTATGGAGTTAGGGCAAAGATATTGCATATTAGGCGTTAGACATTACATATGTGGGACTTATTTTCGATACTTATTGTTGCTGGCAACTAGGTATCATTCTAAATTTTCCATCTTCAGTTTGTGATCCATCTGTGCAGCTTTTCCGCATTAACCGAATAGATAGAGTTCCTGTATAGAGTTGATCCTCCTGAGTGGCCAGTGATCTCTCTCCCGTGCATGATCCATGGATCCCTGCAGTCAATAAGTACCTTCCATCACATTCGTCAATAGTCAGGAACCACATACTGGTAAATACTTGCGAAGATATGAGCACATTTCCTAGCCAGTTCCTGCCTAGTTCCTGTAACTTCGGACATGATCCGTGCGAGATGCGCCATGCATGACACTTGGATACTGGTGCCAATAACCCTAGACTTTTGGTTGAAACCGTACTGGTACAGCATAACCATTGACCTATTGATGTCTGTGGCACCAGTACCAAGCCAACAGATAGTGATAGTGGGATAGACCAGTACCACAGTCGATACCTCTCAAATATACTCCCATCCCACTGCCATTCTCATACCTCTTCCTCGACATACTCTCCACCCTCATTCTTTTCCCCCCATTCCATCAATCTCTCAACCAGAATCCTCACAACCACAACAATCTCCCAATACCCACCCCAACCCAACCATCATGAAGATCCCCTTCCTAGCCCTACCCTTCCTACCCTCCCTAGTCTCCGCCCACTTCAGCCTCAACTACCCACCCCCACGCGGCGAAAACAAAGACGACATGCCCACCTTCCCCTGCGGCGGTCTCGCACCGTCGTCCAAGCGCGCCCCAGTCGCCATCTCTTCAGACGGCAAGGGCACGTTCCCCGTTGCGGTGACAATGGGCCACGCGCACACGGCGCTTGAGATTCTGCTCGCGCTGGGTGACGATCCGTCTGATAATTTCAACATCACGCTGCACCCAACCTTTGGCGTTATGGGTCTTGGGTCGTTCTGTATCCCTGATGTGGTGGTCGATGAGGCTCTCTTGGGGACGAAGGTGGTTGATGGGATGAATGCGACGCTGCAGGTGCAGTCGAATGGGGATCCTGCGGGGGGGTTGTATACTGTATGTTTTGTTTTTTATCTCTTCTCCTATTTTTCTGTTCTCCTTTTCGATATCTACTCTTCTATTCCGATCTTCTGTCTTTCTTGTTTTCCTAGACAGACAGGACTAACCACGAGAACCGCATACACAGTGCTCCGACATCCAATTCTCTTCAACATTCACCATCAGCAAATCCACCCCCTGCCAAAACAACACCGGCATCTCAGCCGTGCCCTTCACCGGCGCCAGTGCCGAGCGCAACGCCAACGAGTCTACCGCAAGCGGCGATCCCCAAGGTGGTAATGACGACAGCCACAACGGGAACCACAGCGGTGACCATGACAGCAGTGCGCCTTCTTCTACTTCTGCTGCTGCTGGTGTGGCGATAGAGACGGCTGCGTGGGGTGTGTTAGGTGCGATGGTTGTGGGTGGTATTGTTATGCTTTAGGGTTGACTGGCGAGTACTCTTGCTTGTTTGTATTCGTGTTTGGCTTGACTCATACCCTTGGTTTGAGGAGCTACACAAAGTCTAGCCAGGGAATTCTTTAAGGTTCCATGATCAAAGTCATCGTTTGAAATGCTAATTCAAATGTCGTGGTGTGCCGGGAAACTATAACCTGCTAAAGCGCCAGCGCTACAAGAGGGTCTATATATATAATCTGCTCCAGCGCCCAAAGTGCCCAACGCGAACCTCGAATCGCTCTCCAATAGATACATCTGTATAAGCTTAATTAAGCGCCCCTTTGATCATTCCGTGTGAATATTTGGCTGGTCTCGTTGTGTATCGTGGTTCATCGTATCTGACCGTCAGGGGGTGATCATGAGGGCTGCTTTTCGGTATGTCTCCATTGGCATTTAGATGGAGGAAACACCCTGAGATAGTGGAGTCATATAATCAGGTTCATATGAAGTTCCTCAATCAAGTCTGATGAAGCATTTATCAAAGATAAATAAATGATCAAAAACAAAGAAAACAAATGAATCTTCATTTCTTACGGTCACGTGCATCCGGGCTAGGCATCCAAATCTTCTCGCCTAAACAGACCCTGGTCATCATCCGTACGCGTAGGTGCAGACACTGACATGGTTCCTGTGTGACAATAATAATGGACAAACTGGAAAATTTGCGCCCAGTGGGTGAGTTGCTGTGGTAATTCTCTCAACAGAGCATAACTAATATCAGTCAGGCCGGCTGGAACAATGCTCGACCGCGCGCCACGCTCTCGGCTTCTACAACAATGTGGTTGTCACAGCCAATTACTCACTTCCCGAGTCATTCACACTTCCAGCGAAGGATTACATATATAAAGCTTGTGAGGTACTCATCGGCCAACATCCCATTCTGTCAGCCATTCCCGTTGGCGAGGATACCAAAGAGCCTTATTTCGCGCGTCTCCCCGAGATCGACTTGAGCACACCAGTCAGCTTCGAGGAACGCACTGGCCCTTTCCCTGGTCTGGACGAGGCAGATAGCGAGCTGGACGCTGTTTTGCAAACCCAACACAATACGCCGTTCGTAGCTCCTTCGCCGCATTGGAGACTCCATGTGTTAACCGATCCCGCTGAGAACCGGCGCTTCACTGCCGCCTTTGTATTCCACCATGCCATCGGCGACGGCACCTCCGGGAAGGCCTTCCACCGGACCTTCTTACAGGCGCTACATTCCACTGCATCGCTGGCTTCTGGCGAGGCCCAGCAGCTGATCCGCCCACCGCAATCGCCCTTGCTTCCGAACGTGGAAGAGCTGCACCCTCTTCCCCTATCCATTCCCTTCCTGGCAGGCGCTCTCTTCCGCGAAAAGATCTGGTCGTCCAGCGACCCCGGTCTATGGGCGGGCTCAGAAGTCCGCCTCCCGCTGGAGACAAACGTGCGGCACGTAGTGTTCCCGAAGGCAGTAGCCAGCTCCTTCAGAGACAGCTGCCGGCAGAACGAAACCACCATCACCGCAGCGCTGCAGACACTTATCGCGCGTGCTATTCTCACCCACGTCCCCGAGCATTTCACCAGCGTGCACTTCTCCGGCGCCATGTCCACCCGGCGATGGATGCCAGATACTATCACGGACGACTCCATCGGCGTCTGGGTCCAGGACTACAGCGAAGACTACGCCCGCAAGGCCGTCACTTCAGAGACCTTTCCGTGGGCCGAGGCCAGACGCTCTCGGGAGACGATCGAGAAGGTGCTCCAGCTCAAGGGCAAGAACGCCGGCCCGAACCTCCTCAAGTACGTCGGTGACTTCCACGAAGAGCTCTATCGGTCGAAGGTGGGGAAGCCGCGGAAAGCTTCGTTCGAGGTGTCGAATATTGGGGCTTTGGGGGTCGGAGAGCAGGAGGCGGAGCGGCCGCAGATTGGCCGTGTGGTCTTTTCCCAGAGCGCTAGTGTTACTGGGAGTGCTATCGAGGTGTCTGTTGCTAGTGGGGGTGATGGGTGCTTGGTGCTGGCTTTTACCTGGCAGACGAACGTTGTAGATGCTACATTGATGGCTTCTATTATAGAGCAGGCTACGAGGGAGGTGCATGGCGTTTGCACTTTGTGATATCTCGTTCGCTGTTGGAATATCGTATTGGTGTATATAGAGGTGGCTTTCAGTATATAGCACATTAATGACTAATATTATATGATTACCCTCAACGTCTCCGGTTTATACTCAAGCATACCATCTCCTTCTACGGAGTATTTTCATCATCCTAAACTAGATGAACAGACGACGCCGCTGTCTACAACGAGCTGTCCGGGCGGTGAGGCGCGGAATAACCTCGGCGGCAGAATGGCGGGGATTCACCATCACTTTTACTCCCGACCTTCTTCAACCTTTCGACCTCATTTCTACATCTGTTGATTTCAATTCCAGATAAACAAATACCATCAAAATGACACCTCGCGCCCCCTTTATCGTTCCCGCGCTCAAGAAGCACACCGCGACCGTGATCATGGCCCACGGTCTCGGCGACAGGTTGGTTGCTTGATGGTCAATGTTGCTACGGATTGTTTACTGACTATGGCTGGCTTTAGCGGTGCTGGATGGTATGCCTGATATTCAAAATACAACTACAGCGGTCTGGGTTGAATCGTCGCTAATTCAGACAGGATGGGTCTGGCTCAGAACTGGCGCCGACGGGGCATGTTCGACGAAGTGGCCTTTATCTTCCCCAATGCGCCTATGATTCCCATCACAGTGGTACATCTTATCTCCCTTGCTCATCTGTCATCGATGACCCTACTGATTCGCGTCCTTCTACATCTAGAACTTCGGAATGTCGATGCCCGGCTGGTACGACATCACCAAACTCGGCCGTGACGTGAGCGACCCTTCCTCCCTTCGGCGCATTTCACAAGAAGCACCAAATTAACATCCAATCAGCTCGACTTCGAAGAGTCCATCCGCTCGCAAGACGAAGAGGGCATCCTCCGCTCGCGCGACTACTTCAACGTCCTGATCAAGGAGCAGATCGACCAAGGCATCAAGCCGTCGCGGATCGTGCTGGGCGGATTCTCGCAGGGCGGCGCCATCTCGGTCTTTGCGTCCATCACGAACAAGGAGAAGCTCGGCGGTGTGTTCGGACTGTCGTGCTACTTGCTTCTGAGCGACCGGATCAAGAACCAGATCCCGGAGGACTTTCCGAATAAGAAGACGCCGTTTTTCCTGGCGCATGGGCTGGACGATGAAGTTGTGAACTATGAGTTTGGGAAGACGTCGTCGGAGTTGGTGAAGCAGTTGGGGGTGGAGGACGTGACTTTCAAGTCTTATCCGTGAGTGTTCTCCCTTCGCATCTTTTTCGTCTTACCTTGTTGGCGTTGGTGCACATTTGCTGAATGGCTGGGCAGTGACCTTGGACACTCGGCCGACCCGACGGAAATCCAGGATCTGGAGCAGTTCCTCAACAAGACGATCCCCGCGGAGGGCGAGACCGCCGCTGGATTATGAATCCGTGATGGAGAGGGCTATGCGGGAGGAATGGGAGTACAGATGACATATGGCGTAGTTGTAGGGCTGATCCTTCTTGTGGCTGCCATATGGGCGTCGAAGGTCAGGAGCCGGAATCAAGCAGAACCATGAACCTCTATTGATTGCTATGACATTTGGAGCCAATCAATAATTATATCAATCCGATAATTAGAACTCAGTTACCGCCAAGTGTACGTGAACACTAGGTAAAAGTACTGGTTCATGAGGATCTCCCGAATCGTTAGGGTTTAGCCGAGCAGCCTCAGGCATCGCCCACACAAACTCACGATCTTGGATTGGACCACCACCACAAAAGAACATAGAATCATGGGATACATGAGTGATCCTGTAGAAACAGACATTGTACATAGTTTAATGTAATCCCATCTTATAATTCATTCCCCCGTAGAATTGGTCCCGCCAGTGACGCTTTTCTCCCCCACACAAAAGCGGTGGTCGACGGGAATCCAATCCAACCTCACCAACTTTCTTCTCTCCCTCCACTCTCGACTTTCCTCCTCTTTCACCTCTCCAATACTATCCAGCTCCCTCATTACACCGGTAAATACCCCCCTCCTTGTTCTCCTCCCAAAGGGAATAGTTCTCTCCAGTATTCCATTCCTTTCCACCAGGGAAAGGAAGACTGATCTACCCGCCGCACACAAAACACCCTTACCGAGTCCCCCGATCCACAATTCCCGATTATTCAATCACACCTTTCCCTCACTGACGTCCTTCACCTTCTTTGCTCTCCTTCTAGGACTCTCGAACCCACCCCCCACACCGTCATCATGGATCAGGCAAAGTTGGCTCGGATGCAGGCTAGCGTGCGGATTGGTATGTTTTTTTTCTTATTTTCTTTTTTACATTGTTGGGGGGACGGGAGCAGCTGGGGAAGGGAAGGGAAGGGAAGGGAGGGAACGAGACGATCGGATCGGATCTGGATAGAGGGATACGGATAGATGGTATCATGTCGCGCGGATTCGCTGTTTACGATTGATCGGGTTGCGAGATGGGTGCAAAAATTCCTGTGGGCGCGATCGGTCGTTGGACTGTCTTGTTCACCCCGCTATCTGAGATCTGGTCCGAGCTAGATGGGATGGATGGGGATTTCCGTCTGGGCAGGATGCTTACCATTGGGATGAATGAAATCGCTAACGTTACTCTTCATAGGGTATGTATCATTCTAGTTCCTACGTCGTTTCCCCAAAAATCATCATGCATATCGAAATCATCGAATGTCGAACCCAACACGAACCCGACACCATATTCCAATATCTCCCAAAACAACCACCAGATACATCCATAGACGTGGATCCATGAAACCCGATAGCTAACACGCTCCCCACAGAGGCAAGGGCACTCCCCGCCGCAAGGTCAAGAAGGTCCACAAGTCGTCCGGTGCCGACGACAAGAAGCTGCAGGCCACGCTCAAGAAGATGAACGTGCAGCCGATCCAGGCCATCGAGGAGGTGAACATGTTCAAGGAGGATGGCAACGTCATCCACTTTGGTGCTCCCAAGGGTGAGTCTTCTCCCAGCATGTTCAAACATGAAAAGAAAAAGAAAACTAACAATGGGATAGTCCACGCCGCCGTCCCCTCCAACACCTTCGCCCTCTACGGCCACGGCGAGGAGAAGGAACTCACCGAGCTGGTCCCCGGCATCCTGAACCAGCTGGGCCCCGACAGCCTGGCCTCGCTCCGCAAGCTGGCCGAGAGCTACCAGAACATGCAGAAGAGCCAGGCCGGCGCCGAGGGCAAGAAGGACGAGGATGATGACGATATCCCGGATCTGGTCGAGGGTGAGAACTTTGAGAACAATGTTGAGTAAAGGAACCGCTTTTCTTTTTTTTATTTAAATGAATGAGCAAACTTTAAAAATTCCATCACATTGGTTTATCATTTTTTCTTCTTTTCCTACTTGATTCTTTGCGTTGAGTTTGATTTTCATGGTTGGATTATGATATGGTAGTTTTCCCTGTCGATTCGGGATTCGATTGATTGATCGATTGATTCATCGGTTGATGTGATGCCGTTCCAATGTCGGCTGGGTAAGGTGTAAAAGCATGAATCAAGTGGATATCAAAATCAGAAATCCATTGACCACAGTAGCATGGTATCTTACCCAAAAATCAATTGATACAGATTGACTCGTATGAGCATTGAAGAATCCACGTAGACATTGCTAAATCAGTGTCCATAAAGTGGTACACAGGTAAACAAGCAAGCCATGTGGGCGATTTCCCAGATAGACAGACCCCATTAGTAATACTACGTAGGTATAAATAGGTAGCTCACAATACGTAAGAAAGAAAATACAGCATATCAGATTAAGTTTCTATAATGGAGTAATGTCCACACCATTGTGTCAAGGTCATCATGCAATTATTGAGAGAATAGTACATATCATATCCGAGCGCCACCACTAAATGCTATCAAAGAGCTGGTCCGGTAAAAGATCATAAAAAGAAATATTTTGCCCTCACGACATCCACCCCATCCCATCCCTACCAGTGAGTAGGGATCTCCCGAGAAGTGGGCTGTCCTCACTGGAGGTACGCGTCCCTGCGGACGGAGCGGTTGCTGCTGGGGATGGTAGAACTGTGGAACTGCGGGCAGTCGCAGTCGCAGTCCATTCATGTTGTGTCAAGTCAAAGCAGCCAGAATGTAGTCGAGATCAAGACTCCTCGCGTAGTCCGCAAATGTCCGTACCCAGGACCATATCCACCATATACCACAGTCGCCAGTAAGTGTTCGACTTGTCGTAGTCGAACGTGCCGTCTTCTTTCAGCTGCGGCCCGTCGCCGACGATGTCGCCCGTGAACCAGCTGAGGATGGGGATCGAGCGGAGCACGCGCTCTGTGACCGTCGGCTGCGGCGGTAGGGCCTCCACCATAGGGCGTAGCTTCGTTCGCCGGACGGTGGGGATGTGCGTCATAAATTCAGACTCAGGCTTGGGTTCCTGCGGCGCGTGCCGCTGTTGCAGCCCCGAGAACGACCCCTGGTCGATGCCGGTGGCTGTGGCTGAGCTGGCGGTCGGGGTGGACTCCAGCGATTGCGAGTGCTCGTCCGCCTCCTCGTCGACGTCTGGTACACTGGATAGATTGTTCATCGCGAACGATCGCGGTAACGTGGAGCGCTCTTGCGCCTTGCCCTGGAGGAAGGTAGTCGAGTGTGATGTGCTCAGTGTGCGCGGCGCCTTGGACGCAAATTGCCCTGCCATGGCGGACCCCTTGGGGATGGGAACATCCTCCGACGGACCATGACCACGGTACAGCTCGCAGAACACCAGATGATCGTCAATCTCCTGCGGCGAGTAAAAGCAAGCCCGATCCGCAGCAGTCGTCGAGTCGAATGTGACCTTAATCCAATGATAACCCCCAGCATAATGCTTCGACTTGCGATTCGCATCAACCGACAGATCCTTCCGAATAACCACATCCCCACCACTCAGCAGCTGAGAGAACGAGCTCGCCGAGTTGGGGTCGCTGCGCGGGTAATCCTCGCAGATAGCGCCGCGCGAGATGCGCTCATACTTGTCGATGACCTTCCACTCAAAGTCCTTGCTGCTGTATCCGTAAAAGATACACTCCGTGGCGACCTTCTCCGCGACCTGCTTGCGCACGTTGTCCAGGCTGCTACTCGACGACGACTTCGGCAGCGTGTTGCTCCGCACTTGTTCGTCTTCCTGCTGTGCGGCGAAGAGCCGCCCGAACTCGGCTACGTTGGGGTTCTCGCGCTTTGCGGGTGTGCCTGTCCGTGTGCGCGATCGGGTGTGCTCGTATCGGGCGTTTCGTCGCTTGCCGAACGGGCCGGTTTCTTCGGGTGGTCGTCGGGGGTTGCGGGATTCACTGACTGTATTAGTACGGAGATGCACAATCTGATGTGTCTGCTGAGGATTAAGTCTCACTCTTTGTAAACGTAGCCCCAGGGCAGAAGATTTCCCTTCTCGTCTTTTGCGCGCTCCTCCGGAGGGACGAAGTGGTACTCCATAAGTGATGACGCTCGCTTGCGCGAGAGGAGTATGTGTAATGTAGAAAGGGGATGATATCAGAAAATACAGAGGATGTATTTCCCAGCTAAAATCAGTGGAATATTCCGAGGCAGACTGGGGTCAGGATAACCGCAGCTCGACCGGATCTGCCAAAACTTTTGGATAAACAACTGTTCGCCCGGATACCGTCACGTGATGGGTGTCAGCTATGCGCTTACCCTTTTGGGACTATCATTTTCATACCTCAGGCTCCTAGGACGACCATTGCAACTCTTCAGTTATATCATCGTTCTAAGTCATAGTTCTCTCGTTCATCTATCTCATAAGACGCAGCCCTTCTAGTCTAAAGTTTCGTTCATCCTAATCCTGCCGCAAAAACGTGATCCCCCCTGCATCACCCTCTATCCCACAGACGTCTGCGAACTCACCCACTTCCCGTCTCCGTCTATCGACATGCTCCTCAAATTCCTTCAACGAGCAGGACATCCCAGGCCCCGACTGACAGTACGGCAGCGGGACAACCTCATCATTGATAAGGGTACGGAGGTATGTCGGTTCATCACCAGCACCACCCGAACAAACCATCCTCTCCAGCACAATACGACCGCCCATCGGCATCACGGTCGACGTACGCCACGCACGGTCTGCAGCCATGTGCGACGTAGGCAGAGAGGGATCGTATTTCGGATCTTTCATGATATCCAGCGCAGTGAGAAACGGAGCGATGTCCCCGTCGTGGACACTAGAAGAGACACCATTAGCACGATTAACCCACAAGCGCCGAGCAAAAAGGGCCCAACTCACAAACTGAAAAACGTAGTCCCAGCTTCAGGCCCCTTCCTGAGTAAATCCGCCGTAGCATTCAACCACAGCCATCCCATCGCGCCAGCATACGGCGTCCCAGGACCCGCACGGTAGTAGTGTATCAAGTCACGAGCATACTCAAAGTTATCCCAGTCCTCCTTGGTGAAGACATCACACCAGGGACTCGCGCCGCGCGCGATCATCTCAAACCCACACATCTCCTGCATGCTAAACACCTCTACACTGCTGAACGGGCCCAACTCAGCATTACCCTCCTGCGAGATCAACCGCTCCGCAATAGGCGGGGCATAAGCCTGCTGGAACAGCGCCAGCATGTTGGCGCCATTGTCATGGCCGGCAACCGCGTCGTCGACGTACCGCAGACACGTATCACCTGGTGTCAGCGTGTCAGCCAAGCGGTCGGCCGTCTCGGGGATAATTTCCAGCTCGGCCTTGCCGTTCGCTTCCCAGTCGAGCCCGAAGAGGCCCGCTGCAAAGTACCGCGCTGATTCGATGACGCGGTTGCAGTCGCTTGCCCAGAGGCGCACCTTCTGCGGTGCCAGGAGGTGGCCGTAGCGGGTGCGGAAGCGGACGCCTGTCGTGAAGGCTTGCAGGGTGCCTGCGTAGGGCCCGGTGGTTGTTAGCTGGTCGAAGTCTTTCTCTGGGGTGTTGGTGAAGTAGGTCCAGTTGTTGAGGAAGGACAGGGAGCCGTTGGTGATGACGTTGGCTTCTTTGAGTCTGCTGAGGAATTCCAGGTGGCCTATCTCTCGCTCGTTAGTTTGGCACTACTATCCATGCACATAGGCAGGGTGATGGCGCTGGTGCTGGTGCTGGTGCTGGGACATACGGCTTCCTGCTGATGTGGTCGGGTATCGCTCTCCGTGGCGGGACATCTACAGTTGTTAGTTGTGCGGCATAGCAGGTGCTCCACTAGTAGAGCAAAATCCAAGACAGTAACAACCAGCTATCAAACCATGAACATACCATATGAACCTGATCAACCGAGCACCCCTCCGGCGGGTCAACCCCCTGCGCCTCAACTCCCCCATCAGTCTTCTCAATCCAAGGCCCATTGCCCCCAAGATGGTGAAGAATATTCCACGGCCGGGCATCATCATCTCTGTTCAGATCCTTTCTCCCCCTCAACACCACCCGCGAGGGATGAAACCACGTATTCCAACTCGGCGAGTACGGCGCGAAGGAAACATGACCACCATTACCACAGCCCAGCCATACCGGGCCAGCCGAGTAAAAAGCAGCTGCGATCGCAGCCAAAAACGCAAAGCCCAAGGACAGAGCGCCGAACATTTTCCCTAGCTAGTTAGTTTCAAGGGGAGTGACGTTCGGTCTGGCTAAAGACAGGTGAAGGCATCGCGCATGATGATCGACGGACGGGGCCTGATTGTTGGTGCCAAGACCGGTTACGGTGGGGCCCGCAGGAAGACTATTGTTTATTGGGATACGGCTCGTGCATTGGGAGGAGAGAATGGGTGGTTTTTGCTGTTGGATTATTGAGATTGATGGATTGACCAGGCCTGGATTGTCTGTGATAGGGGCTGAGCTGAAGGAGAGCGGCTTGTCCATTTTCGTGCGCATACTCCATGCACTAGAGTATCTACAGAATGGAGTCCCATGCCATTGAGAATAGCGCTGGACTACACATCTCGTCGTAGTACATTGAAACAGTATTAAATTAGGAAATGCTGGAACCACCGCTGTTGGGCCCGAATTACCCCATACTAGATACGATCATCACATAGAATAGAAAAACCGAGGATTCTTATCCCCAAGCTCCTCGATCTGCTCATCCGTTAACCCAGCGACCTTCTCATCCTCAAGACCCTGGGCTCTGCGACTGTTCTTCTGGCGATAGTAAACCCACATCAGAGCGTAGATGACCCCCGCGAACCCGACAAGCGCGAGCGTCACGGCGTTTCCGCGCACGTAGCGCGGGGCTTCATTGGTCTTATACAGAAAGGGAGACATGACGCCGCTCACGTTGCCAAAGGTGAGTTGCAGACCAGTGGCGAATGTTCGCTTTCCGTAGCGCGGTAGGTTGGTAGGCAGCCATGCGAGGGGAAGACCCACGGCGACGTACAGACCCAAGGCGATGAGCAGGGCTCCGAAGTAGTGGACGCCCGAGGACGTATCCGAGATGAGGATCCCGTATCCGACGACGGAAATGGCGGCAAAGATGCAGGAGTAGAGCGCGCGCTGCTGGGTCCGGTCGCTGATCCACGCCACCGCCAGATATGCCAGGGCCCCCAATGCATAGCAGGGGATGGTGAGCGCCTGTACTTCAGCAGTAGACCATGACCCCATGCCCTTGATGATGGTGGGGAGGAATGTGCTGTAACCGTACAGCATCGTGTCCACGCCGAACTGGGCGATGCAGAAGACGTAGATCCTCCAGTCGAGCGCACCCTCTTTGACGTCGGCCCAATGGAAGTTCTGGGCCGAGGCGGTCTGGCCGGTTTGGCGGCTGCGGAGGCGGACCACCAGCGCTCTGTCGTCATCGTTGAGGTAGTAGGCGGTGTCGGGGCTATCAGCGAGGAAGAACCAGGTGGCTATCCCGATGAGGACGGTAGGGATGCCTTCGATGATCATGATCCATCTCCAGCCCCGGAGCCCACAGATGCCCTCCATAAAGCCAATGCCGTACGCCAGAAGACCCCCGCAGGCACCAGCTATGGCAGCGCTGCTGAACAGATATCCTGTCCGGAGAGCCAATTCACGCTTGCTGTAGAACATCGTCAGGTACGTCACGAGGCCTGGGAACAACCCGGCTTCCACGACCCCTGCGGAAGTCAGCGTGTGATATCTGCACGGGATTACAACTCGAACTAACCCAAGAGGATACGGCAAGCGATCAGATCCCCATAGTTCCTGGTAATTCCTGTCAAAGTGGCGATGATGCCCCAGATTACGGAGATCGCCGCGATATAGCGTCCTGGGCGGAGTTTCTTGATGAGCAGGTTTGACGGGACCTCGAAAAGCTGAAGAGCATATCAGTCGCTGCATTCAGGGTTGGTCGTCTCGGTGGGCATCATACACAGTAGGTCACGAATAAAATAGACACCGCGGTTTGATACTGGTCTCCAACCAGACCAAGGTCTTCTTCCAGCCCGTAAAGTCTCGCATTGCCGATGTTCACTGAGACGGGTCAGCCAGCCGCTTGGAATGTTAGGACAGCGGCGGTGGATGTGGCGACTCACCTCTGTCCAGAAAGCTGAATAGATACAACAATACCACAAAGGGTAAAATGTGCATGTCAATCTTCCAAATCAATTGTTTCCTCTTCGCCTCCTCCATGGCGGACTCCTCCAGGCTTCCCTCGTCTGGAAGATCCGAGTCGAAGCCCAATGAAGGGACCTCCACATCCTTCTGTGGTGTATGATGTATCATGTCGATCAGCCGAGAGATGTTTTCCTTTCTTTCGTATTCTCTGCTCTTCTGTGTCTTAAAAAATCAAAAGCGAAAATCCTTAAAGGCAAGCCAGGGCCTGTCCTGGAGATGATGGTTTCCGGGGGGTATATGAGAAGACAAATGCGAGATCAGTCCATGATAACCACTGATTACTAGCTTATATCATCGTGCTGAAACTAGCCAGGGGGTCCAACTGGTATGCAACCAGACCACAGTAGGACAGACTACAAAAGTGAGCTCATGTGGGGAGTTGATAAGGCGGGCAGACTGCCAAGAATCCACACCGGGGATTATCGCGAAGAGATTTTTAACTTTTTAAAGTTGGGGGGTCTACCCACTCTTCACCCGATTAGTCCCTGGTTAGCTTAGTCGCCGTTTGCTATGGGAATAGTAGTCTTGAGAACTGATACTCCTCCCATATGGAGGTTGAGATACAAACAGATATGGATGATCCTGCTGGTTGGTCGACGCTAAAGTGGGATAAACTGTTCAACGTTGCAGGAAGATCGTCGTTTGACCCCCACTTTTGGTACTCTAGCAGCGTACCGACTCCGGGGTACTACTATGCGGACTAGCTGGGTGACGGCACACTTTCAGGAAGTATTTAAGAATATATTCATGACGTGGTAAATACTTATAATATATATATATATATTTGCATCAAAGTTACTCTAGTAATTAGAGAGCATAAAGAACATTTTATACATTTCGAAAGAGTCAAAGTACACTGTGTTAAAACTACTTGTTGAACCAACCGCGGATCATGATACCCGTTGGCAGTAAAGAGGACCTAGAAGATAGAAGGTATTTATTGAAAAGAATCCATCCACGAATTGGACGGTAAATTATGAACAATTATTAAAACGGTAATATACAGGGCAATCTTGATCAATCCAGTGCTTTCCCAGGGTCCAGGGGGCATATCACAACTTAGTCACAAGCTTTGAAGTAATCGCCATCCCAGCATGGCATGTAGTGCCAGAATGTCCACCTCCCATGCTCAATGTCTCCAGGTTGGTATTGGGAGACCCGGTAATTCGATTTACATGAAGATCATGCCAGCACCAGCGGTCATAGCGCAGACCAGATAAGCGGAGAGCGACAGGATACCAAAGTTGAAGCTGGGAATGGCTAGAGGGCTGGCAGCGGACGTACCACTAGCAGAGCCTTCACCGTCACCTGCGGTTGGGGCAGCATTGACGGTGCCACTGCCGTCCTTACCAGCCTCCTTGATAAGCTTCGCGCAATTACCCTCAGGCTTCTCGGCGTCGTCAAGTTCGGCAGTTCCATCGAAGTCGCAGGCAGTGTCTTTCTTGCCGTTCAGCTCGTAGTAGGTGTTGTACGCGTGCGAAAGCTGCTCGGTCGGGTTACACATGCTGTAGGCTCCGTACGACCCCTTCTTGGGGTTGGTGGCAAACCCGGCGCAGGCTTCCTTGTCCATGCCACAGACTGAGCCGAAGAGGTCACCAAGATCTTCCGGGTCAATGTCGTCCTTGGCTTTACAGGATAGGCTCTTGACCATGCACTTGCAGAGCTCGCGGTTCGGGGTTGGGGGGAGCTTCTCATGAGCTTTCCAGGTCCCACTGATGTTGGGGCATTGACGGAGCTCAATGTTCTTGGCGGTGTATTCATCGAGGGTGGTACCCTTGGGGTCTACCTTCTCCATCTGTTTCTTGAAAGCCCCAAAATCCTTTAGCTTCTTGGCCTTGCCATCGTCGAGTTCAACCAAGCCTGGGGAACAGTCAGAAGAAAAACGGAAACCTGCCAAAGTTGAAAGGAGTGATGAGACTTACCGTATTCGTTATCTTCCTGGAAGTACATGTACATAATTCCACCACTGATGGCAGGAGTCATCTTGTCGCCATAGAGTGCCTTGACTTCGGTGAAGGGGCGGGGCTTGACCTCGTTGCAACCATACTCAGCGAAGAAGACAGGAACAGAGAAACCAGTGAACTGCTTAACAACATCATCATAGCCAGACTTTTCAAACGAGGAATCGCCACACCATGAGTAGATGTTGTAACCCCAGAAGTCAACTGTCTCATCCTCCTCACCACAGTAGAAGTAGTCAACAAGGTTGTCACGGATCTCGGCATCATCATTGGTGGCATAACCGACGCCCATCTTGCGGTAGTTTTTCCTCTTGATATACTGCTTCATATCACGAACAGCCGCCTTGACAAAGGCACTGGCCTCGGTGTTTTTCTTGTCATTGGTGACCTCATTTCCAGCAAAGAATCCGATAACATTGGAATAGGGTGCCAATTCATCAATGACAGCGGTGTACCGCTCATAGAGATCATCGTTCCACTTAGGGTCCTTGCGGTTGATCGAAGTGGCAGGTTCCGACAGGTCAGCAACCACATAGATACCGGCTTCATCAAGCATCTTCATGCACTCCTTGTGGTCCGCCTTGGGGTCGATTTGATAGGCACGGATGGTGTTTGTCTTAAGTTCCTTCAGGAGGGGTATGTCACGCTTGCAACCCTCAACATCGGCTATGCTATCCTTGTACTTTTTGCCGCCGCTGTCGCTGCCCTTGCCAGCCCATTCCTCTGTACACACAACGATGTTATGTTTTGTGGTTTACGGTCGAATTGGGTGTTAGGCATCACTCACGTTGATAGGCAATACCGCGCATAAAGAACTCCTTCCCGCTGGTCTTGTAGAAGAATTTCTGGCCCTTAATTTGACAAGATTATGTTAGTTCATCACTTGATAACCAGACACTTGTGGTGTATAAGAGCGCCCACCTTCATCACAATGGGATCCAGCTCAGCAGATACCATCGATCCGGCCAACACGGCCGTACTGGCCAAGATGGTAGAAAGCCTCATGGTTACTGTAGTTGTGACTTCTATGAATCAACTTGAACTGGGAAGGAAAGAAGAAAGAAAAATCAACAAGACTGGTGAAAAGGGGTGAAGTGCCACGACAAGGGTTGGCAACTAGGCTGAATAGGAATGGCGTCGCTCTTGGGACCCCGGATTCACCTAAGGAAACTCGTCTGGGGATTTCTTTTGTTGGAAATAAAGGACTGATACATCTCATTTATCTGTTCTTCCATCTATCTAAGGGGGCGCCGCGCCACCAACATGACACATTATCCAATCTGGGAAAGTAGAGCTCCTTTTTCATAATCATCAGGCACCGGATTTTTTCGGCTGGAGGTTGCCGCCGAGGCGGGACCGTGCTAAATCAAAATATTCTCGCAAAATTGAGGCAGTGCAAATGAAGTTAAACGGATTGTCATTTCAGTGGCATCCACCCAAGCCTTGACATTCTCTTGGCGTGGGAGGAAGCGAGCAACAGCTGAGGTAACAAGTTCGAGCTGGACACTCAAGAAGCACCTTCAAAGGTCAGTATTTTCTTCTTTATCAAATCTAAGTGCTTGTATAGTCAAACAGCTTAATTATACTTCAAGATACAGTAATCTTCGATATCAGACTTACCCTCCCACTCTAAGGAATTATTCCCCGACCCTGACCAACCTGAAACATGCTAATCTAACCTTAGATTTCCTCGCAGAGATCTCTACTAGACTGTATTGTTTTCACTTGTAATACTCTGTATTAATTAAATTTAAGAAGTAAACTGGTGAATGATCAGGTCAGCACAACCGCACTGCAAAATCCGCACTGAACCACACGTGCGAGTTTGGAGGGGTCAGAATCCACAGCAGATTCAGATCCCTGAATAGAACCCGCACTAGGGTTAGTGTAGATACTAATGTCATGGCAGTCCAGAGGAACTACTGATTGACTACTGAATGAAGGAGCCTAGGAGGTATCCGCGCTGATCTTCAATTACTTTGTTTATAAGATCATAATTCCAAAAACCTGCGAGTTTAAACCGAATTCGTCCCGAATGCCACTCTACTCTTAATTTGATAGTTTGACCAACTTGAAGATCGCCATGGCAATGTTTATAAAATATGAATTAATCCTAGTGCTCTGTCAGGATAACAGGAAAATATGAGATTGGAGTACAGAAGTGAGTAATGAACATTCTGAATAGTATTACCTAAAAATCTGTCAAGTAAGTTAGCTCAAGCTGGAATAAGAGATACTTGAGCAAGTCATATGAAATATACACATGAAATTATCTCAGGGGCAGGAGGCAAGGCAAGGACTTATTATGCTAATCTTGTAAAGGACTAGTCATACACTATAGACCAAGGGGTGACTAGGTAAGAAAGGCATGATAGTTTCATGACAGAGCAGTATAAAACCAATCAGAATATTGGCCCCTTTGGTCCTTCCTGGTGATGGATTAAGCGAGCGGTGGGGGTCCTTGGCAGTGTCAGTAGGAACAGGATCCCTAACAAATCCCCTGTGATAAAGCGTTTTGGGGAGTGATAGATGATAGATCTTATCTTATTTTATGAGACAGAAAAAAATGCTCTGATAATTTGGATTATTACGGGTAGTATCTGCTAGAGTTAAATAGTTAGCTGTAAAGATGTATTTTAGTAAAGAACAAAGGTGGATTGCAGGGCTTCACTGGTCTATCAATTTTTTCAATGACTGTGATCTAATTACAGAGTAGTAGATTTCTAAATCCAATAAAAGATCTAAACTGGTCTCCGTTTACCAGCTCCCAGTCGTACCTAATAGGTCTACACCGTCTGAGAGTGAATAACAACTACTAACTAGTGATAACAGGCTATCTCACTTGCTCTTCTCCTACTTATCATTCTTATAAATTAGGAAAGCTAATTGATTCGTTATGTCTACAGAGTAGGTAGAGCATCATGTGCTGGAGATTTAGTCAATGAGTTATCTCCTGGATGATCATGCTTCCCCTCCTCACGCTTTTAAGGCCTGACTTACACTCCCTTGAATATACCTGTGGGTCATGACTGTAGATGTAACCAAGATATTAGATTTCAAAGTCTGGAATCCAGAGAGGAAACAGGCAGGCGAACTGGCGAAACATTCTTTTCTTCAACCAAAGAAATGAAGCGCTTGATTCCTACGAGATTTGCTAGCGGAATGACTCGAAATCGGATCAAGTATACAGCAGACCGTGTTGTGAAAAGATGCTATCTGATTATCCAAGCAACTGGGGAAACGATACGATCTGATGTCCTATGCCAGATAGAAACTCTATCCTTGTGGTAACCAGACGGGCATTCCCACCGGGCATAGAATGTCAAATTGCCTTACATGTAGTAATGGAAAGCAAGCCCCCAACAGTAAGTAAAAGACGAGTGGGTCACTGCGCACATACTATGATCTCTGTACATCTTCCCTGCATCGACCATGCCCTGGAGGAGTCGACTGCGTTGTTCCTGTTAAAGCAAGATGTGGTCGTGTGGAGACACCACACCTCTTAACTGCGTTAGGAACGCTCCGAGCTGAATGAATATCCTTGCCGAGGCTAATAAGCTCGGGTGCGGGGGAGCATCACCCTACCCGGTCAATCCAACCTCATCTCAGTTATTAACATCCTCCAACTTAATTATACCCCAATTGAATACTTACAACACCCATTGACTTTTCGGATTCCGCCAATATGCCCGAACGATACGGCGATTACCAGACGGAGATCTATGGCCAGGGGGCCATTGCGGGTCTGCGACCGAACGTCACGACCGACCCACGTTTGCTCGAAGAACAGGCGAAGAAGGCCCTGGGCGTCCGCGGCTACAATTATGTCGCGGGAGGTGCTGGAGAGAAAGCGACGATGGACAGCAACCGATTGGCTTTCCGTCAATGGAAGTTGTAAGCTGTTTCTTTCGGAGACTCGTTCGGTACTGCACTGACAATACATTGAAGGATACCCCGCATGTTGAGGCCGGTACGTGTGGGCTGTCAGGCGCAGTCGCTCGCGATTTACTAACGGACATCGCCGATATAGATGGACAAGCAGGACCTTAAGGTGAACCTCTTCGGCCAGGACTACCCTTCTCCGGTTCTCATGGCGCCGGTCGGCGTGCAGAGCATATTCCACGAAGACAAGGAGACCGGTCTAGCCGAAGCGTGCTCCGAAGTCGGCATCCCGTATACCCTGAGCACGGCAAGCACCAGCTCGATCGAAGAAGTGGCCCAGTCGAACGGAGACGGAAAGAGATGGTATCAGCTTTACTGGCCCCAAAGCGACGATATCACCCTGTCGCTGCTGAAGCGCGCGAAAGAAAACGGATATTCCGTCCTCGTAGTCACGCTCGATACTTGGTCCTTGGCATGGCGACCGGCCGATCTGGACAACGCATACGTTCCGTTCTCCACGGGTGTTGGGTGCCAAAATGGCTTTTCAGATCCCGTCTTTCGCGCCAAGTTCGAGAAGGAGACTGGTACCAAGGTGGAAGATGACATTCTGAGCGCGTCGAGGGCCTGGATCAGCGATGCGTTTCCCGGTCAACCGCCCACGTGGGAGAGAATTGCCTTCCTGCGGAAGAATTGGGAGGGTCCGCTGGTCCTGAAGGGCATCCAGCATGTAGATGACGCTCGATTCGCACTCAAGGCCGGGTGTGACGGTATCGTTGTCTCGAACCATGGCGGTAAGTTCAGCAGATCTACGTGCGTCTGACACTAGTGCAAATCCGCTAACTATCATTCAGGCCGACAGGTGGACGGGGCCATCGGCTCCCTGGAAGTACTACCGGAGATTGTCGACGCCGTGGGCGACAAGATGACGGTCCTGTTTGACTCCGGCGTCCGGACCGGTGCCGACGTCATCAAGGCCCTTTGCTTAGGCGCCAAAGCAGTCCTCGTTGGTCGGCCCTTCATATACGGCCTGGCTATTAACGGCAAACACGGTGCCAAATCGGTGATGCAAGGTCTCCTGGCCGATTTATGGCAAAACATGTCTCTGGCTGGAATCTCCGGAGTCGCCGAGTGCACTCGCGATAGGCTCCGAAAAGTCCCGTACGGAGGTGATGCGAAGGCCATGCTGTGAGATCAGACGCTAGTAGCCCGATGTAAAAAATAATCATCATATCTCAGGCGATAGGGGATCGCCAGCGAAATCAGGCATTCAGGCTGTCATTCCGGCACAGCTCATGTATGATTACTCATCAGCTATGATGCCATCCTTGTGACGGTCGGCACAAGAGACATCACAGACCCTGCGATGAGACAAATAGTAACATATCCATGTCAGAATCCTCCTTAAAATTTGAACATGTCATGGATCCACCCAGCTAGTTACGAAGTGATGTAGAAGATAGAAGTGGTCGGGATGATGTATGTTTCGAGCAACTTCTCCGTAGTCAGAATGTTGAATGTTGGGGCGACCACTGGAAAATCACATGCCCGCATATGATTCTCGCCCATCCCGGTCATTCTGTCGCCCCCCTCGTCGTCTCTCGTCCAATCTCAATCTCAGCCCAAATCCCAACCCAACCGATCCATACGCGTCTCGATCTCTCCCCTGATCCGCATCACTTGGAATCTTCTGGATTGTGACTCGCTCGTCTAATCTGGATCTACCGAGTCTCTTCTCGCCTGGACTCGACAGCCGACACTAATGTAATGACAATGCAACACTACTGAGTTATTGTGCCTTACAGGTGTTTGTCAGCCAGGAACCCACTCACTGACGCAACACGTTGGCAGACTTGATTTGGCAATTTGTTCTCGTGTTATCTCCAGTTGATTATATCATTATTGTGGTGGTTCTGGTTCGTCTGTGATATCGCTGCTCTCCGACTGTTCCTCGGCAACCGAACATCCACCGTTCATTGTTCATGGCTACAAGAAGGAAATTCCCATCGCCAATGAGCTACTTAGTCAGGTCTCTCTAAATCATCATATCAATGACTCGCAATGTCGCGGTTCTTAGGTTTTGTCCCGTCACTGACGCGTGGGGGAGCCCAGCCCAAGCGTGAGGAGGCGGTCCCCAGCGACAATGCGAGCCATGCGCCTGCGACTTCGGGCATCACGTTACTCCCACGGCCCATCGCATCGATGGTGTCTCTCTTGACGCAATCGACGTCCCTCTCACTCCGGGTGGGCACCTTCTTCGGGGGGGTAGCGTTGGATGCGTCGCGGGCGACAACGCTGACCGGGTTGGAGCTTAGCAGGGGGGTGATTGAAGCCATATTGACAAGGGCTGGTCGTGATGTTGCGATTCGCAGCGGTGGTGAGCAGGGCAAGTTGGAGGCGGAGTCTCTGCTCGAGCGGAGCTTAGCGGCACTACACACCACAATCACGTCGGCATCGTTCTTCGCGGCGGCAACGTTCCACCTGTCTTCTACGACGCTTTCCTCCGCTTCCTATATGTCGCAGGCTCTCTTATCTACGCTTGATGCGCTACTTGGATCTACGGAGTCTTCGAGAGCAATCGCGGCAATCGTAACCCTCATCCGAAGGGAGTTTAAAAACCAGAGTCTGGAGGATGGGACCGAGAAAGTCAGTGCTGGGGATCTCCTAGTTGGGACAGTGGGGTTTGCGATGCTGCAGCGCTGGGGTAGGAAGAATACGGAGCGAGACATCCACGAGAACGGCGGCGATGAGATCATTTGGGATGTGGTCATCCTGGATAATGGTGCCCGGGCCGATGTTGTTGGTACGCATGAGATGTCCATGAGACAATCCCTGGATGTTCCCTGTGAGAACCGGCGTTCCTCCTTCATATCGCCTGGAGCCGACGAGGAAAGATTTGACGCCGTCCGACGGCCGCCGAGCATGATCGAACCCCCTGAAAGCCTCTACTTGTCGCTCCCCACGGCAAATCAACATAATATCTCCGACGAGGATATACGATCGTACATAATGCGACAGCTCCCCCAAGGATGTCGCGCTTCCATCACCACAAACATGGTTACAGCTCGCACCATTACTGTCGATGTTTTTGATGACGATAATGCTGAAATTGCTGCTCCGCCGGGTACCATGATGGTCGAAGAACGTTTCCACAACAGTGATTTTGGCAATGCCAGCAGTGCAAATACACCGCAGTTGCCCAAGCACACCGTTGTATTTCGGACCGCTTTCAACAGATCGCAAAGCGCAGATTTCAGACCTTCATCATCAAGAAATGATCAAGCCGATGTTTACGAAGTCGATGCAGAGCCCCATAAACAGATCTTAGATCATGATAACAACCGATCTTCCTCCAATGGCGACCCTAGATGGCAAGAAACAAACAGCCACCGATTGTCGGAAGGAAAACCTTCTCTCACGAAGCCAGCAGGCAATCGTTACGTCCGATACTCGACAGGCACCGACCAAAAACATGCTCCTGAAAACAAAAATAATGTATCGGGTAGTTCTGACGGTTCCAAAGGCACATCTCAGAAAGGTTCCTTTTCAAGATTAGCACAGAGGGTAAAGCCTGCTGGGCCGGGAAAAAGCGACCCGGCAAAACGCCCATATCTGCGGTCGCCTTTTGAAAGATCCGAGGAGTCTGCACAACGTGCCAAATCATCGGCTCGCAAACCGTTACCCCAAAGACCTTCTGGGCAGCCTATCCCTGATGAGCGGGCAGCTGGGGTATCTGCATATTCGAGGAGCCGGCCCTCATCACCCTTAGCAAACCGAGGTATCCCAAGATCACCGGTCCAGGCGTCACAATTACGATCCGTTCCTTCTCCAACTACACGCCGTACGAACCCCCGCGATACGCGGAACTCAATGAGTGATTTTTATAGCTTCAACGAAAGGAATGAGGAAATATTGATGGCCCAAGCCGACACTCATTCAATCCACTCTATCGACGGGCGGCCAGGGTCCCCGACACTTGTGCGCAGCAGCAGTTCGATGTCTTTGACTAGATCCGAAGCAGACGTCACGATTTCTGTCAATGACAAGCGACCGAACACTCCTATGCATCAACGATCTAAAACATACACTCCAAGCATGTACTCTGTGGCAACCGCGGGCTCGGATATGTCCCTAATACTTGCTCACCGTTCGCGGAAGAGTGCCTATGATGACAACGAAACCATACAAGAACTAAACCGCAGCGGTTCAGTTCCAGGGATTTTCCCTCAAAAGCATCTTGTACAGAATATCAGGCGCTTCTGCCGCTTTGCATCCGGGTCATACGGGTCAAATGCTCTCAAGGTCATGGGCGTTCCGCAGACGGCTAGAGCTCTGACCTATGAAGCACCCGACACTCAGGAGCATAATGACTTTTCAGATCATATTGGGCTTCCCGCCTCCGCGATTCTCCTGTCGTCTTTTGTCGATCCTGCAGGCGGCTCCAACGCTGCTGGAGAAACCGACACCGGGTTTCCTCTAGTCCATTATCTATTTCTAGACCACGAGTCAAAGGCAGTCGTCTTGACTCTCAGGGGAACGTGGGGTTTTGAAGATGTTCTTACAGACATGACCTGTGACTATGATGATCTCGAGTGGCAAGGGAAGAGCTGGAAAGTCCACAAGGGCATGCATGCCTCTGCGAGACGTCTGTTGATGGGAGGTGGTGGAAGGGTCATGATCACCATCCGAGCGGCCCTTGAAGAATTCCCGGAATACGGTGTCATCTTCTGCGGCCACTCATTAGGAGGCGGAGTTGCCGCCCTGCTTGCAACAATGGTATCCGAGCCCAGCAGCGAAGAAACCGGAACGGCCTTTATAACCGCCTCATACAAATCGAGCAGACGACAAATGCTTCCCAGCGGGACTGGCGAAACAGACAGTCGCGTCGCGCATTACCTCCCACCCGGGCGGGCTGTACATGTATACGCGTACGGCCCGCCCGCAACCATGTCGCCCTTCCTCCGCCGTGCGACACGCGGGCTGATCACAACCGTGGTCAACGGCCAAGACGTAGTCCCCAGTCTATCCCTAGGAATCCTGCACGACATGCGCACAGTATCACTAGCCTTCAAAAGCGACATCAGTGATGCCAAGTCGCACGTGCGATACCGGGTCTGGGAAGGCCTACGGAACAGCATCATCAACAAATTCTACGTCAACGAGCCCCCCATGCTTCTGCACGCCGGCGACGGAGTCGGCGAAGACGCTTGGGCCTGGAAGACTCTGAAGGGGCTCAGGGACGAAATGCTCGCCCCCAAACTCATGCCTCCCGGCGAGGTCTTCGTGGTGGAGACCATGCGCGTCCTGCAGCGGAACGCTTTCACAACTGAAACGAATAACGACGGCTATCTCGGTAAACCGGCGACAAGGGTGCAGCTGAAGTTCATCCGAGATGCAGAGACTCTTTTCGGGGAGCTGAGATTTGGCTCCGGGATGTTCAGCGATCATAACCCGGCCAGATATGAAACTAGTCTTGCTGCCCTTGCGCGCGGTGTCATAGACGATTAACGTGTGACGATCCTTTCTACAACATTACTCCATCATTCCTCTTGCTTATTTCCCTTTTGTTCTTTCATATTCGGCATATATCGAGTGATTTTCCAAGATTTCAGAACCTAGAAATTGTTTACAATCATCTGTCATTTGATACTATTTTTTGGTTTTCTTTTGTCTAGATCTGTGCTGGTACATTGGCATTTCGACCGCCTTACATATTTCCTCTTGGACGTTGGAATATACCCACTATTTATACTCATAGATTAGAAATTAGAATCATTTCATTTGAGATTGACTTGACCTGATCCATCCGGGGATATTGGTTCGTCCTGGTAAAGCAGAGGCTGCTCCCACATGCTGGTAGAAAAGATCAACCTTCCGTATCCGTACGAAAGATAAGGCACATCTTTGTCTCATGATTGTCCATGGTCGGATGGGTCGGATTTAGGAGCAGCATGGATCCGTCTAATTACTTCACGATATTCCCCGATGGGAAGCCGTCCACGGTCCAGCATAGAGCCCTCATCAAAGCCGGGGACTGTGAGCTCTGTCGGCATTGGAGGCGGAACCCATCACAGCAATCAGACACCCGGGTTCTATGAAGCGCGGACAAAAAGGCGCCCCCTTCATAGTGTCACAGAGGTCCCGACATCGCCGGTCTTAATCCACCTATCTCCGATATCATATCTTCAATCGTAGCGAACGTCAGTTCCAAGCGGCGACTCGAACGGCGGAATCCGGCGGAACACATACAACATCCCCCACCTCAGAAGTAGGTCGGCATATACACTCAATCACCCATCAATCCATCACGGATCCCCATTCTTTGGGCCACCAAGTCCCTTCCTCTTCTTATCCTCAACCCTCGCATCCAAGTCATCCAGCTGCTTCTGCACATGGAGCCTCTTAGACGACAGATTTTCTCGAATACCCTGGAGGGTCGCGATGCGCTCGTCGAGAGTGGCTTCTTGTTTTTTCTGGACTTGCTGTAAATTAAGATTAAAGACGTTAGCAAATCATTGTTTCCTCATTTCCGAGGGGGTTTTCTGTTTTGTTCTTCTCGTCCACATATACGTACCTGACCAGCTTCCTGGCCGGTTTTGATCCCTGCGCCGTAGAGGGATCCCGCGATTGTGATAGCCGTGACGGCGCCCGTCAGGACAAGACGCTTGTAATTCCGAGGAGCAGACATAGTGTTATGTATGGATATTATATTCCAATCCGTCAATCATACAGATCTGAAATGTCCCAGGTCCGGAGCTCTAAAGACACCGCGGAGAAATGCACTAAACTGCCACACTACACCGCCTACTATATCTGGAAGAAGATTGATCCCGCATTTGGTATCGCGTCGCGTCACCGCGTGTGTCACGTTAAACTTCCATTGTTTGAATCGGACAAAGAAAGGCAGGACAGGACATAACACCACCACCCCCACCTCCGTTTTCTCTCGGTGGTTTTTTGAAAGAATTTACTATGCAACTCACTCAGTAATACCTGATATGCCTTCTGCAACGACGGTTCCGCGCCGTCGACGGCGAGACGAGGACGACGAGGACGAGAACGATAATCCCCGCGAGGACGCCTCTGCTTCTTCTTCCGCCGACACGAGGGATCCCTCGCCTGCGTCGCAAAGTTCCGCCCCTGACAGCAAACGTCCACGATTGTCGAATGCGAATGCGAATGCGGGGGGAAATAGTGGCGGCGAAGAAGACTCCAATAACGAGGAAGAGGGGTCTAATAACGAGGACGAGGAGAGCGGCACGGAAGATGGAGACTCGGGATCCAACTCTGACGGCGTCAGTGAGGATGGAATAGACGCTCCAGCGTCGATACCTCACTCCGCTGCTGTTAGTAGGAAAGGCAGTAGCGCCCAGGCGTCAAGAACGCACTCCGTTGCTGCCAGCCAAAATGGCACTGGCCCCCGAACATCGCAAGCTTCCGCCCCCGCCAGCAAGCGTCCCCGATTGTCAAACGCAGAGGAAAGCAATCGCAGCGAAGAGGAGTCCAGTGATGAGAACGAAGAGGAGGACGAAGAGAACGGCAGTGAATATGAAGCCCCGGGATCCAACTCCGATGGCGCCAGTACCATTCTCACTGGTGCCCAAACGTCGCAAGTGAACTCCGCCCGTGCCAGCCAAAGTGGCCCTAATACCCAAGCGTCAAGGTCGAACTCTACCAATGCCGGCCAGAATGGCGACCAAAGCGGGGTCAACCAGGAAGGATACAAGCCCGGTGCTATCCTACGCATCAAAGTTACAGACTTCGTGACGTACACGGAGGCGGAATTTCACCCCGGTCCAAAGCTGAACATGGTGATTGGACCCAACGGGACGGGTAAAAGTACCCTGGTATGCGCCATATGTCTGGGATTAGGATGGGGTCCCCAGCACCTGGGACGCGCGAAGGATCCCGGCGAGTTCGTCAAGCATGGCTGTCGAGAAGCTCATATTGAGATCGAGCTGGCAAAAGGCCCCAAGCAACGCCAAAACCCCGTCGTCGGTCGGACAATCAAGCGCGACGGCAACAAGAGCACGTTCTCGCTGAACGGGAAGAGTGCATCCCGACAGGAGGTTCTCAATCTAGCGCGCTCTTTCGCCATCCAGATTGACAATCTCTGTCAGTTTCTGCCACAGGACAAGGTCAGCGAGTTTGCAGCTCTGACGCCCATCGAGCTGCTTGCTTCCACGCAGAGGGCAGCTGCCGGCGCCGAGATGACTGAGTGGCATGATAATCTGAAGTCCCTCCGCGCCGAGCAGAAGAAATTGCTGGGAGAGAGTACTGGCGATCGGGAACTGCTGACGAACCTCGAGGGTCGCCAGGAGATGCAAAGGGCGGATGTAGAGCGCATGCGGGAACGATCTCTGGTCAAACGGAAAATTGAAATGTTGGAAACCCTCCGTCCGGTAATAAAGTACCGGGAGGTCCATGGGAACTTCAAGGGGATGCAAATCCAAGCAAAAGACATCGAGAAAGAGCTTGACAATCTCAAAATCGAGCTCGAGCCGGCGCTGAGAGCAGTGACCGAGAAACAACAGTATTGCGTCCGGCTGGACGGATTCATCGAACGTCAGCAGCGAGCTGTTGAACAGGCTGACAGTGCCGCTACTGCTCTTGGCAAGAAGATCGAGCAGAACGAATATCAGATGAAAGACCTCGATAGGCAAATTGAGTCGGAAAAGAAATCTGGCACCAAGCACCGGCAAGATGCCCAGCAGATCCAGCAGACTATCAACAAATTACGACGCCAGCTGAACGACGAGCCAATTGAGTTTGACGTTGACTGGTACAATGAGCAGATTGTAGGTTCACCTAATACAGGACAGGTTTTACATTTGCTGACGATAGAGTAGAGAGAAAGACGACTGCAAGTCAGGGAAATCGTGGAAAAGGCTACCCAGATGAAAGAAGAGCGAAGGCCACTCGTCAACACGGTCACGGACCGGAATAATCAAATAAAACAGGCAGAGCAGCAATTGCGTGGGTTGGATTCTCAGTCAGGGCGGCAAGAAGCGAAGCTCAAAACTGCATCCTTCGATTCTTTCAAAGCCTACAAGTGGATTCAGGAGAACCAAGATAAGTTCGAGAACGAGGTCTTCGGCCCTCCAATGGTCACCTGCTCTGTGAAGGATCCCAAATTCGCCGATGCAGTGGAAATGCTTCTATCGAAGTCGGATTTCACAGCTTTTACAGTCCAGAGTCGCAATGACTTCAAAACACTGCAACGGGCTCTTAACATAAACATGAAGCTTCACGACATCAGCATCAAGACATCTACAGCCCCATTGGAGAATTTCACAAGTCCTCTACCGAAAGATGAGCTGAAACAGCTGGGATTCGACGGATGCGCAATCGAGTACCTCGAAGGGCCAAGCCCCGTTCTCGCCAATCTTTGCAGTGAGAATCGCTTGCACCAAACACCGATCAGTATTCGGGATATCTCGGAGGAAGCCTACAATAAGATGGCAGAAGGGCCGCTCGGTTCCTGGGTGGCTGGAAAACAGCACTACCAGGTAACCCGGCGGAGAGAATACGGGCCGTCTGCTACCTCCACTCGTGTGAGGCCAGTGAGGCCAGCAAAGGTCTGGACGTCTCAGCCCGTGGACACTTCGACGAAAGAAGCAATTATACGGAATATACAGATGCTCCAAGATGAGGTCAAAGAAGCCAAAGAAAAGATGGAAGTCGATCAAGGCGCACTCACTCAGTTAGGCCAGGATAAGGATCGACTCGAACAGGAAAGGATCGAACTGGAACGAGAAAAGTCCGATAAACAAACTGCCCTTACCAACCACAGGGCTATCCCTGAGAGAATCCGTCAACAAGAAGCCAAGCAGAAAACCGTCCAGGACGGTTTTGAGGAGATTAGGACCAGAGTTCTGAACTTCCGCGGCCAGCAAGACCAAATTTCCATTCGAAAAGCCGAGGCAGCGCTTGAATACGCTGTAAGTATTACTGTCTCGAATTTCACCACGGCTAGCTAACAAACCATAGAGCGCGGTTACGAATCTCCGTGTTCTGTATGAGGAACTCATCAAATGGAAGGTCCGGCGCGTTGAGGGCATATCAGATCTGGACTATCTCAAAGAACGGAATGCCACACATAGACAGACGCTGGAGACTAAGCGTGAAGAGCTGAATGCAGCGCAAGACGAGATCAAGGCCATGTCTGACACGGTCAGGGAACTATCCAAGGAGGCTCAGAAAATCGTCAAGGCCTCGAAGAACCAGCCCGACATAGTCGAGTTAATCCCAACTCTAGTCGAGCACACGGTCGACCAACTTGAGGCGGACATCGACTCCGAGAAGGCTCGTCTGGACCTCACGCAAGGAGGAAGCACCTACATCATCAAGGAGTTCGAGGAGCGCGAACGACAGATCAAGAAGCTGCAGGAAAGACTCACCAAGTTCGAGGAGCAACTCCGCGAATACGAGCACGCCATTCGAGAGATCCGCTCCAAGTGGGAGCCCAAACTAGACGCGCTCGTGAGCAAAATCAGCGACGCCTTTGGCGATTCATTCGCGCGCATCGGATGCGCCGGCCAGGTGTCCCTGTACAAGGGCGAGGACGAATCCAACACAAACACCGAAGAAGGCCAGCCCAGCAGCGGTAGCGGCGGTACCGACTTCGACCAATGGTCCATCCAGATCCACGTCAAGTTCCGCGAGAACGCAAGTCTTCAGCTTCTAGACTCCCACCGCCAGTCGGGCGGCGAACGAGCCGTTAGCACAATCTTCTACCTCATGGCGCTGCAGTCCCTCTCCGCGTCTCCTTTCCGCGTCGTCGACGAGATCAACCAAGGTATGGACCCGCGCAACGAGCGGATGGTGCACGAGCGCCTAGTGGACATCGCATGCGCACCAACGACCAAGGACGGCGGCGGGGGACAGTACTTCCTCATTACACCCAAGCTTCTCAGCGGCCTGGTCTACAAACAAGGCATGCGCGTCCTCTGCATCGTCAGCGGCGAGCACATGCCGAAGGACTACCACGAGCTTGATTTCCGCGGGGCTGTCCAGCGGATGCGAGCGGTACGGAGCAAGCAGAACGGCAAGGGACGGGCCATTGAAGCGAACCCGCACCGAGGAGGTGGTGTCGAAGCTGCTGGTTGAGGTGGTTGATGTTGGGTGGCTGCTGATAGCGTTTGTGATACCTTTTGTTTAGGATGCTTTGGGCGTATTGTCTGGATGTTGTGTAGGTGTTGGCGGTTCCTGGGTTAAGGATATTAGCGGTACATATTTGAATTGGTTGTTTATAGTTGTCTCTTGTTATGCTGTGTATATGGAATCATTGAATGATTGTTCTGGTGTGGAGTACGGAGTAGATAGGCTGGTACTTCTCTATTCATATGGAAGCAACGACATATACAACCAACATATTGTTCTGATATATATAGTAGAATGAATGATTACAATAGTCAGGCACACTATTTATCTATGTAGAAGCAGGGTCTTGTCCCTGTTGCTTTTGAATTCGTCTGTTTTATCTTAATATATAATCACCATGCATGGCTTGACAATCTCAGCAATCCCACAAAGATTGATTGTTCCTATCTGTTGGATATTAAGACCCTACAACTCGCCAATTGGTGTTTTTGGTCGAACGGCCAAGATCAAAAAAATGCTAACATCGTCAACTCATGTCTATTTATTATGTGGCATTCTTAGATACTTGATATGGATGTATCTCCACATTTTCAGTAGATATCGACACAAAAAGCGATATATATTTATGATTTCATACGCCTAGCCAGGCTATGATACCACCAGATACCTCTACCAGTATCAAGTCCAACCCCTAGCATATTCTGGGAGTATTACCCAAGGATGTACCAACCAAGGATTTCCAAACCCAATACGTTAGAGCAGCCACCGCCCACTCGATACCACCCCGAAATCCCTCAAGACGGCGCAGAAATATGCTCATTTGCCCAACAGCTCCCACAAGCCCAAAGAAAGCCATAGTAATAGCAGTAACAGTGAGTCAAGGGCATGTACGGATGGAATCCGACCCTCTGCGTCTGCCCAAGTAGCAAACAGCGCTGTATGTAGACAGAGTGCATGTATTATGCGCGCAGCAGGTAGCATGCAGTACACACCCACCATCAAGGCACTTGATGTTGCATCCTACTCGCTGACCTCGGATCCCTCCCATCCACAATGGCAATGTGAGTGAGCGGGTGCGTGGATGGATTACATACGTGTCATATCACATATGCATCTCGTTCTTCACCTATCATGTATCTTCCATCAGACCACACGCACACACACACAGATAGGGAGAGGAAAAGAGACCTAGGCATTTCCAACAAGTCAGTGCGAGGGATCAAGATAATTGGTGTGTCACCAAATATAGGAATATCAGTTAAGCGCTTCATTTCGTCTGTGGGGTGCTAAGGAGCCCCAAGCGTGTCCTGACCGTCCCACCATAAACCTCCTGATCCATGATCCATGATCCGTGATCCATGTGGCCGTGGCTCTGGAAAGGATGCTGAGGTGTGACAGGAATTGAAGGCGTGCATACGGGGCTGATTCAATCTGAGGGGGGTGGTGTGTGGAGGCTTGGAGATAATTTCATTTCCCCCTCGTCTTGTACGAATTGGATGATTTGTCTCCCCCGTACGAATGGCATCCGACTGCCCTTCCCCGTGTCGAAGAAGAAAGTTGTGATAGATGGGAATATCAAATGATACTCAGCCAGCCCCTGGACCGCCTGAGGCAGCAGGCGACAAACAAAAGCAAAAGGTTGGCCTGAGTCCGAGACCCGTGACCGGGAGGATCCAAGCGCCTCCGATGATGATCATCCCCGGGGGATCAAAGCCCCTGCTTCTTCTTCCCTTTTCTCTCTCGCACTTCTGTTCCCCCCCTTGTCCTTTTGTTTCTCTTCTTTGATTAGGTGGTATTTTCCTGTTTCATGGCCAGAACCATGATCTTAGTCCACGCTAATGGTGGCCACCAACGTCGGGAATTTCCGACGCGGATCACTTAAGACGCATGGCCAATCCTTCTCGGGCCTTTTAACTTGCCAATCACAATCCCTGGCCATGATACCAGGTTGAGCTTGGGCGTCGAACGACTGGCCACCGCCAGTCTCTTGCTGATGATTATTTCCGTCCGCAAGTGCAAGTGGGCTGTGGATCACACCCCCCTTCCTCGACCACTCAGTATCGTCCGTTGTCCCAACTCAACTTTATCATCCTGGCGAAGGTCCATCTAACCTGCACGAATTGCCACGACACGCATCCACATCCTCATCATTGCCTTGTGTGCGTCGGGGCAGTGTCCAACCAGTGTGGGTAGAAATAGCCGGGGATCGTCGTCATACATCAGGAGGGATCGGCGTGGCCACCGTCTGGATCGGGCGCGCGGGGATGCGCCTCTGATTGGTGAAATATTCTGCGAGCACGACACCGTTCAAATTCACAATTAGGGGGAGAAAAAAAGCGAAAGTTAAAATGATGAATGGTCAACTGGATACATTGTTTCGGTATTCCATTTCTCATTGGTTTTCCCTATCAGACGGGGGTTGACTATAGGGGATGGATCGTGGGAGGAAGACAGGGAGGAATGGTTAAGACACTGGGATACAGGATATACAACGAAAAGATCATTGGCTAGCCATCCCGACTACGGCTGTGTGGTAAATCATGACCACGATGGCCACGGCGTGTATGTCGGCTGCATGTCAATCCTTGACCCTACAAAGTACAGCTCCTTCCTTGTGTTTAATTATCACGGTCATGATACGTCGACTATTGGGGTAATATGGAGGGAGGTTTTCAGCGCAAGTGACCATAGTACGATGTGCGCGCCATGCGGGAGGTTGGAACCGTCCGGCCAGGTGATAGATATGATCCTCTGTCCTGGTGTTTAAGCGAACAGTGTCTGGACTCAACTGCGCCATCCAACTGCATTAGCCCAGGCACACAGAAATTCTCGCACCCGACATACCCCCGTCGTCGAAAAGAGATCGGTCGAGCGCGCAAGCTGACAGCCGAAAATTTCTCGACTTCACAAACCTGGCTAGACTGGAAGACTAGGCAGGAGCCGTCTAACGGCCGCCAAGGGGGTGAAACCACGCTACAGCCCAGTAGGCGTGATCGATACGCGAGGCTCTTAGCACGAGGGATGCGCGCAATCTTGTAACGGCGGAATTCAACTCCTGTCCGAGTCGTTCCAAGATGCCTCTTCCCACCATCCAAACGACCCGATCGTGTTCGCGGCGCGCCTTGTGGCCCCGTGGGCAAATCTCTCCCCTCTTGAGCACGGACGACATGAGACGAAAGTATCGCAAACACGATCCCACCAACCACCTGTAACCCTCCTTTCCGCCGAGTCCAATCAATTATCCTGGTTGTGGACAATTTAGTACGATAGCATCTCATCTCCAAGCAAGTGACTGCCTAAATAGCCGGCGGTCTAGTCTTTTTCCTTTTTCCCCTTCCCAGTTGCAGGCTAGTGATCGACGCGTCCTGGAGAATGCACAGTAAGGCGACGATGGAACCACTTGCACGTCCGTGGAATCCCCGGTTGGTCATCAGCCTGGACTGATTGACGTCTGTCGCCACCACCAGCAAGTAATCTGTCCAGACAGCAACACTGAGGGGCACTGTCTCACACCAATAACGACTCACCTGCTCCGTACCAAAACAGGAGACCCAAAGCCGAGCTGCACGGAGGACTGTATACCGCCATCTGTACATCATCAGCAGTGGCATTCCGATACGAGGATCTCCCGGGGGGCCCTACCGTTAGCAATAATATGCGCATGTTTGCAGTAGGGCCCTTCCTCCGTCCCCCCATTCCAGTCTAGTAGAGCCTAAGTCGATGTCTTGGTGCCTCCACTGATGACAAAAGCAAAGGCAGGCTGAAACCGCCCATCTGCGCTTCTCATCACAAACCTGCATTGCCCGAGATGATCCAGGACTTACTAAGAGGCCGTGAGTCATCTTGTCCGAGTCTCTGGTCAGCCATCGGGGATCATTCCAGAGAAGGAACGAGGAAGGAACTCGGCACACGCATGTGCTTGGTGGCATCGTCTGCAAGATGAGGATCTACTGCTGCGGTTAGCACTGGCGCTGATGGTCTGTGATTTAATTTTTTTCCCGGTAACGATTCAGTCATCTGACACGGGCGTCTGGTGACGCGTGCGTTGTCCCTATATTTGGATAGCCATATAATCTCGGGGATACTCCTACCATCACCATGACAGACCGGGAGCGGGATTTCAGGAAACGTCCACGATAACAAGACAGGGAATGAATCCCACTAGGGTATGAACGCCTCGTGGTGGAATTACCGCCTGGGGACCGAAGAGCCCCGAACCATCAGACCCAGCAGTCAAGCTACCGTTTCATCGGGGATGCACGGTCCTCGATGGGACAAACCATGTTGTTATTGTGCTTGGTAATAATCCAGCCGGCTCTCCGGTGGATCCGACGGGGATTTCATGAGTTACTGTTAACTATAGTACTCCGTATTACTTTTGTGAATGTGTAGTATACTTCATCTGATATGCATGATCTCACTTCGATCAGTAGGTGAGAGGCACAGTAAGTTAGATTGGATAAAGAGTCAACAGCGGGCGACCTGATGATTATCCCCGCCAGACCCGTGTCGATCCTCGGCTCAAGTATAAAGTCAGGGACTCGGTGTAGGTAGGTAAATCGGGTCGGGTCGTCTGGCCTGCTCGTTAGAGTAATCGCCTGAATCTACGTAATTAGTATCTTTTGACTGAAAATCAGTCAATCAATCAATCAATCAATCAAATCAAATCAAGTAAATAAATCAAAATCAAAATCAATAAATCCCAAATGAAAATCAATCAAATAAATAAATAATAAAAAAAACATTCTAGCCAAATTCCGGCTTCAAAAGCCACACGCCACAACCAGCGAATCAGGCCCAGGGAAGGCCAGGCGAGAGTCCGCCCGTCGTCTAGGCGTTTGTCCTCCCTTTCCCATTCCATCCACATCCCCGTCTTTCAACACCCACGCCTGCCACGCCGGCGATCTACCTGTCGCCCGCCGCTGGCTAACCCTGTTTGGGTAGTCGACACGATCGGACTTAACCTTTTTTTCCTCGTTCTTTTTCTCCAGTGATTATCATTTTCGAAAGGTTGTTTGCGAGATTTTAATAGAGTTTCATGTTTTGTTTTCAGAGGTTGGTGTTTAGTATTCAGTCTGTATTATCTACTCTGCTCATTTGTAGAAGGTTTTAGAGCAAGGATCGAGGAATCTAATATAACATGGAAAGTGTAATATACGAAGGAAGATACGATCATTTGTAATATCATGATACGAGTTTATATATATTTATTATTAGATACGAGCTTTACCAGCCACACACCCCCTGTAGCACACTCTCTATAAAATCACAGGCAAGATAGCACCGCGGATAAATGGAGCTATAGCAGAATGACGTCCTTCATAAGATCAAGGAAGTAATGTTTCATTCTCTCTCCTCTCTGCAGACTCCGGATATACGGAGTACATCTGTGGTAGTTGTTATTATCTAGAGATGTACCATGACTCGCTCACAGCCGTGCAGTGTCGCCACATCTGCAATACCACCTCCACAGTCGTAGCCAGCTCCAGTATCCGTCGTAGGCAGGTAGTAGACACTACTACGTACCAACTACGTCGGTGCCAACCTACCCACCCAAGTGACTACGGGCTAGCGAGCGAAGAGATTGTAACAAGGAAGTCGATCCTGCAACAGCGGCAATGGTGGAGTCCCGCGGATGAGACAGTAGTATTACAATGTCTGCTAATATCCGGCGTACTGCCCAGTGGAGTCACCTCGTTCGATTTGACTTTCATTGACGTGGCGTTTTGTTTGGTGATCTTGACCCATGACTTGTTGCTTACTGAATACTGGTACTGTTGATCTCACCTATGGAGGAGGTCATTACTTGATCTTACTGCCTTGGCTGCAATGAGCGATATTTGATCGTGCATGGTTTGTAGATGTGGGTTGTATATATATGCCAATTGTATGAAAGGATAAAGTGGGTTGATAGACAGATCTATACAGAGGTATACAAGCCGGGTAGTTACCCAAGTCGGTAGTTACTACCTTGCTCTACGCAACTGTATACTCCACTCCACAGTCAATACTGATACTGATACTGATACCGATACTCAATATGGTGCATCCCCCGACCCTCAAACAGCAATAGCGGAACACCCCGCCCATCTGATCGTCTAAGTTTCAAGTCCGATCCTTCCAAGACATCACTCCTACTATACACTCCCTATGTAGGATACTCCGTCCTACACACTGACGTCGCGGAGATAACCAGCGAACATCCCCCCACTAGTTATGGTTTATACTGGGTCAATGTCTCGGAGTCGTCCTCGGCAAGGTAGAATGTCTTTTATGTCTTGTATTTGTGTCCGCTGTCGTCATCCTACCGCATGGGGTTCTCTGTGCATCAGCCGTGGCGGGATGAGCCGATCGGTGGGGGGAGTGTTTAAGATGAAGGGGTCCTGTTGATAGGACTAGGCGTGATGGTGGAATATCATCGTGATATGAGATGATTGAACTGGGTTATACTTTGTAGCTGTGTGTATCCGTACATCGTACATGATAGGATTTCTTTCATATAGCTGTTGATATTCGCGATTACTATAGAGAGGAGAAGGAAACAAACATAATGAGCGAGGTTACACAAGAGTTTCTATCTATAAATGATCGCCCGGAAGCAACGCACATCCGCATAGAATGGTGATAGTAACACCATTGCTACCTCAATCGAGTCAAGAAGTATCCGTAATCAGTCAACCGATATGATGATATTCATCGGTTGAGACCCCCGGGAAATAGCGCGTCGAAGGATCTGGCATAGCCTTACTTAAGCTATGTCAGTCAACAAAAAAATTATAATAAATCTACTACTAGTTAAGAGAATATAATTTAGAATATAATACGTATCCACTAGTAAGGAACAAGTATCGGCTTTGGTGCCAAACTCGGGAACGGCCGAACCTCAAGCTGCATGACCACCACGTGAGATGACCGGGGTCCAGACTCCGCTAGAAAACGCTCCTAGGCCACATCTGGGCGGATCTGTCTGACGCCCGCTCCAGCGGTTCTCGCTTAGCGGATGGTCTATTCCTAACGGGGAAGTATTTCCGGTACCTCCCTTACCCACCTTACCTTACCTATTCTCTCTCCTGACGGGGGCTGGAAGTCAGGGGTGTGGTTGGTGCCTTAGGTACCCAGTCAGCCGAGGTGTTTCCGGCTAGGTTTACACCAGCCCTGTTGGAACTTGCTTGCGAGGGGGATGGTTTCATTTCCATCCCCCGGGGGCCCGAAATCTGCGTGGTCTGACCGCGTTGGATTCGAATGTGACCGATATCCAACACGGCAACCGGCCTATTATTTGTTCGGGCTCGGGGGGAATTAACTATTGCATCCCTGGTTGCCTGTCTGAGCTGTCTCTTGGTTGTCCCGTCACCCCTAGTTCTACTTCTGGTTCTCCTCCGTATTTCTATCTAGTCCCCGATGACGATATACGTGACGCCTCAGCTAACGTGCCTTTTTACTTCCCTGGCTCTTCATACCGTGTGATATCAAACGAGTTTGCTTCTTCGAAAATATAGTTGATAACTCGAAGAGACGAAACGATGTGACCTGTACCCTGATTGTCCTTCAGACTCGTCACGACGTCACCCCGCGTCACGGTGTGCTCCTAATGTACGCTCAGCTCAGAAGAAGGCACCGAGTCTGCTGACGGCCAAGAAATGCACCTTGGTAGATCATCCTACCTTACCTTACCGCCATGTGTATGTCACGCTTTGTGCGACGTATCTTCCTGCGTAGTACGGAGTAGGTTATGTAGATAAGGTGTCTTGAGGAAATAGGGATGGTGACTGCACTGATCACAGACTACGCAATCCAATTGCACATCAGACATAAAAAATGGGAAACAACAAACTCCAAAAGGGGGAGACCCTCAAAAAGGAAAATCGTGAAAAAAAAAGAAAAGAAAAGAAAATGATGACTTGGGGATGATCTTCCCGTCCGTCTCTCCGTGTCCATGAGCGTGGCTCACGGGCTACTCAGTCTACTGGCTACTGGCTAATGGAAGGCACCGAGTACCACTACCAACCACATGCAGACGCACCGATCCAAGACGATCCATGATCCATCACACCAAAGACGTGGCTAATGCACGCGACCCAGCCAACCAGACCTTTCACGTCAAGGCTGAAACCCCAGGTTGCCTCGCTGAGGTCGTATTTGATCGACGACCACCATCACCTTGCAGCATCCGATAGAATCTCATTCGTCCGGAGAGAGCTGGGTTTGGTCAAACAGCAAATGAAAACACGACGGTGCTGGGATATTAGCGGCTCATCATCATGCAAGATGTGGGAGTGGTGGCTGTGGGTACTGGTAGGGAGGAAGGTAGGATGCGCCGTCAGCAAGTATGTATGTATGTATGTCACGGCTCACGGTTCACCATTTCCCTTCCTGGGTGGGAAAAAATACACGATTGACCCTGTTGATTTGAGGGTTCTGAAACAGTCCACCAATTATGGTGGCAGGTTCGATAGTGTTGTTCCATCTTACTTAAGCCATCAAAAGGAGTACTATTATTAGGGCTACAATCCAAGCTACCACTATTAAAGTTTCCATCACAACAAGAAAAAGAAAAGAAAACCAAAGAAAACCAAAGAATCAAAGAAACAAAGAAAAAAGAAAGAAAGAAAGAAAGAAAATCCGAGCCTCCGGCCCCCGGGCTTCGAGCTAAGCGATGTTGATTCCCACCGGGCGCTAAACGACAAGCGGTAGTTCATCCGGAACTAGCCAGAGTCTATTAAATGATCAGACGGTATCCGTATTTACTATTTATTTATTTACTATAGCGGTCAAAGCTGCTGAGCGTTGGGAAGCGTTAGGATGATCAGCGCACATCATTGTCAATCTTGATTCGACCTAATGTGTGGCCCCTTTTCTAACTGGTTTCCAATCGTCTGCCCCTATTACCAATTTTGCATTTACCCTGCTGGCCTGGACATGGGGAGCGGGAAATAAACCACAACATCCATGATCTCAGACAGATCATGTTTATATGTCTTGTTTTTATCCGTAGGACGGAGTACTTCGGTGATGAACGACGGGTAATCTTATTTGGTGGCTTGCCAGGAGGGAGGAGGCTTGCCTCGTGGCATGATGGAGCAAACATCAATCACTGCAGAAGCTCGGATGATCATCATACGAAATGATAACCAAGGTAGTACACACGATAGTCGAATATACAGAGCAAAATAATAAGCTATGAAGTACACCTCCTAACTCCCCCTTTATCAAAACAGGAGAAAAAAGATGGAGTAGAACGGGTGTTCGTCGTAGTATCCCAAACAAGTAACAAGCAAGAGGACAGAAGACAGGGGAAGTGTGGATGGATTCTGCTCACCATACCGCATTGAGTCAAGGGTCAGATTTAAGTTAGTAATGTTCTTTTTAAAGCAAGGTTGGCCCTTTTTTTTTTCTCCAGGAGTCCTGGCATTGGCACTGGCAGCGAGCATCTAAGCGAGCCAAGGCGATCGCCCTGTGGGGTTACATAATTCTGGGAAAACCATCCATCCGTAACAAAGGGGGGGGAATGGGGGGAAAGACCATGTGTTTAACTGGACTTGGTAGTTGGTTGGATTGGCGTACTAACCTTTTTTGGCGTCCCATGTCACTAACCTGTTTTATAGTTTACTTTGTCTTTCATCTACCACGACTGTTCCAGTCTATATGTTCCAGCCATGTTTTCCGGTTTGGATCTCCCACAATGTCAATATGGACAGCCATGTTTCAGTTCTTCGGAAGGTATCCGGACGCGTAGACCTCATTTTCACAGTTTGGTTCGAAGGAGCGAAGGAGGTAGGGAGGATGAGGTCGGCGTAGGTCTGGGCTCACGACAACCAAGGTCCAAAGACTCGTAGGCAGGAATGGGACGATGATCATCCATCGATCTGAGGAAGATCATCAGTTTGTCGTGGATCATTGACAGCTTCGTTTACAGGACTCGAAGGGGAATGAGTCTATCGTGTATAATTACTCATGTATTGGGCTGTATTGTTTTGTCCTGATTAATTCCATGTCTGGATTTCTGGCTCGCCGCGTGGAATATATATTGTTTACTGGTTGGTGGTGGTATAACCATGGCTCAATAATACAGAGTATCCGTGGTTGGAGGTTTAAATCTGACACTGTGGTGCACTGTTATATATTAAGGCGATTGATGATAGATTAATAGAGATTAATGAGATCCAGATTGTGGTCAATATAGATAGGTAGGGTGGTCTATGTCGTGGATAGGAAGTCTGCACTTGATTATGACTCGGTGACCCACCAGACTGACTTCGGATTATCATCGGTTTGGACAGACAGGTACGTAGTTAACAGACAGGTACGTAGTTAACAGACAGAAGTCAGTTAATAAGCATAACAGTATTCATGAGTAATGATCCCAATCAAGATAATCATGTAGCTAGAATAACATAGACCCCGGAGTGTGAACAATGAGAGACACCTCAGATGATGAAGTTGCCTCGCCCCGGTAGTAGAAAGATGGACCCGCACCAGTGAGGTAAACGTCATGATTGGCCGTTAGGATTCGCTTCCACGAGACACAGCGGACACTGGACACCATTTCATGATTCGGGCGCGGCCGCCCACGTCGTTTATTAGAGTTTGCGAGGCGCTCACATGGATTTAGATCGTCGTGGTTTCTTCGAGTCTTCTTGGTCTTTCCTGATTGATTGTTATGGATGATCCTTCTTATTTGATTCATACAATATAAGATCATTCAATATATTTGATTAACATCACAGTCTTAATATCAGCGGCATCCCTTGTACGGAGTACTCCATACGGGGTACAGTATCAGATTGAATTCTATACCGTTGATCAGCCGGCATCGCTAACGTACTCTGTAAGGGGCATACGCGTTGACGACTCATCCGCTCGGGAGAGTGGAACTGGACAGGCTGATCAAGGATCCTAACTGTTTCTATAATTATGCTATTGAAATGAGGATTGTCAATGTTATCTGGATAGACAGGACGGTTGATACTATTAGACTGTTAGTATTGACTAGAGATGTCACTGCGTAGCCGCATACTCCCGAACCGGAGTGTGGATAGACATCGGAGATGAGAGATGACGATTGATGACAGCCTCTCTCATCATAAAGGAGATGTTAATCGAGTCAACGGGAATGTTTCCACATTCGACATGGATCGACACTAATACCGCCTAGTATTAAGGTCTATCCCGCCGTATCCGGTAATTAGTGGCGGGTCACCCCGTCGCTGGCCTCGTACGAGGTCAGCACTGTATGCTATCGTGTCTGGACTGTTAACTCCTTTGGTCGTGGACATGGCAATATGTATGAGTGGGACAGTGATGTACCGATGATCACCCAGTAGTCCGAGTCCGTCTCACCTATGATGATGGATGTTTTGTTTTGCCTTTCTGTCCTAGCGCCTACCGAGGCATGTTGCCTCGTGCCCAGATGCCGGTTGTATCTCTAGTCAAGAGGGCTAACCAAGGGACGGGGTGAGTCCAGGGCAGTCGATTCCCTCGTGGAGTGGCCGCGGAACCATGATCTGATGGTCGATCCTAATGGTTGGGAAATTGGTACGTTGGCATCCTGCTTGATTCCATGGTAAGTTAGTGTTCCTGATACATGTTTTAGTCTGTGGTTGATAAGGCGTACTTGTGTACTTCAAACGGAAAATACAAAATGACAATCATGATGACCTATCATACTGACTCGACTCACCCCTTTATCACGACTTTCCACAGTAGTATCCTGATTAAGAGGATGATCAGTGCGGTCATTCCTCCGTTCTGCAAAGGAGTCAGTACAACTTAGTCAGACAGTGGGCCTCATCCATCTATCTCATTAGCCAACCCAACCACGATAATCTCCGGGCTCCGCACGACGCTAACAGTCTTGGCCCTCTCCAAGCGAGGATGGAATGGAAAATCGTTCAGAGATTCCTTTCTGGGTTGTCGGGTCTAGGCCGGTTTGGGGCTTTGGATCCAACCCAAACTGCACCGACTGCACCAACTGCCACCTAACGAAGCCATCCCATATGGATGGAGCTGCCATGCGCGCGCATCGTGCCGCCAATCCGTCAACCGGTGTTTTCTTTTTCCACATTATTTGCGTGTTTATCTTATTTTCTTTTTATTTCACCCCTGCATCTATGTAGGCTCTTCCAGTGGTATCACATCTCCAACATATATCTGAAATTATATCAAGATATCTATTGAATAAATAGAGAGTCAGGACGAATATCCCACTAATCAAGGAGCTCAATGGAGCAATAGAGCAGAGATCAAACTGTTGATCTGAGCGAGTCAACAGTCTCAACTGGACCAGAGTCTCACGCAGGATGGAACAGGGCTGGAGTCCGAAACAGGAGATCTACAGAGAAATTTCGGCTAGAATGTGAGATCAGTTCTTGGAGGATCGTGCGATCATATTTTATCACTTATATGAAATATTATAATATATTATTATAATAATATAATACAAAAGTGTCCGTGGATCTGCACTAGTGCCAGACTGATTCTAGCCGAGCCCCGAAGTGTAAAAAAGTCCCCTTGTCCACCGGTCGATCTGTGTACGACGCGGTTACGTACGTGTTTTTTTTCTTATCTACATATTTATCTATATATATTATGTTGTATATTATATTGTATGGGGTATAATGTATCTTACATTTTATATAACCACTGTTCTATAGTAGATTATCCTCTCAAGTTTCTCCGTGACTATCTCAGTAGGTGGTAGGTACAAATTAATAATGAACCAGAAACCACGTTTAGCTCTCGTCGAGCCTACCTAAACAATACAACTAATGGCAAATCACCCTAGACAGGTCTAGTCTCTGATGGAGACCCACTCAACCAAGGAAAGGAAATGAAAGACAATGACAGATGTCGCGTGTGTCTCCAAACATTATTTAAGCTTTGTATCTTTGTTACACTCGTACCATCATCCATACATCATCCATACAGACAGATAGACAGAGATGGAGCAGGGATAAGGCAAGATCGAGTAATATCAAAGATAATACTAGCAGATCAGCATCAACGAGTGATTATAATCGACAGGATGAGCGCAGTCGGTCTGTTCCGCCGCCCGATCCGGTTACCTCGTTTAGTTGACGGAAGTATAGACAAACGAGCTATAATTAACTATTATTATCATAATCGTACCGTATTATTAAAATGTAAAATGTAAAATATAAAATATAAAATATAAAATAAATAATAAATATAAGATCTAATATATAATATAATAAATAATAATTCTCATCATCCCCACCCAGAAATCCACCTCGTCTATCCTCTATAATCCCCCCCCCTGGTTCTCCAATCCCACCCCCACTTGTACCTTACTCTCCAAGCCACGGCCGAGACACCTTCATTCATATATCTATCCTGCATGGCCCCGTCTGTCTTGCCCTCTCTGACTTCTACTTCATCATCACCTATTACCATCCCATCTTCCCACCTCCTCCCACACCTATAGGGCCGCTCCACTATCAACCTCATTAGCGTCCGATACATCTACATCATGGATCTTGCCAGCCTCATCACCCCGGGTCCCGAACCCGTCCTGTCCAAGGCAAAGGCCTCGTACAGCCCCCCGGCTTCTTCGTCTTTCAAGCCCTCCGTCGAGGGCTCGTATTTCCCTACTATGCCGACGTCATACTCTCGCTCCCCGCAGCCACCTCTCTCCCCTCCGGTGGACGAACAGCGCAAATTCTCCCTTCCCTCCATCTCCTCTCTGCTCGAAGGCGCCGACGGTGCCGCCATGCACGCTGCCAGTAGGTCTTATGCCAGCAGTCCCAGACGAAACCAACCCACTAACCAGCACCCCTCAGAGCGCCAGCGCTTAACTCCTCCCGCGCGCAGAGAGTCCGACGCCAGGTCGCAATATGACCCCGTCTCCCTGCACGGACTGCCGGCCAACATGCCGCCCACTCCCCCGCTGCGTCCGGACTCGGGCTTCCACAGCAACGGCTACTCGCCCTCCGCATCCTCCACCTCCGCCATCAAGATGGAGTCCTACTCGCAGGCCCCCGTGACCCTGCCCAGCCCGTCCGAGCGCTCCTCTATCTCCAGCCAGGGCTCCATCCAGAACGTCTCCAGCGGGCCCTACGCCTCGCCCGCCCCCAGCGTCGCCTCGTACACCTCGCCCGTGGAGCCCTCCACCACTGCCATGTACTACCAACGACCCACCTCGTCCACCTACCAGAGCGCCGCGTCCCCCACGGCCGCTCCCATGCCTCCCGCCGCTGCCCACCAGCCGGTCATCTCTCCCGTCACCCCGGCCTGGCAGCACCATCACTACTTCCCGCCCTCCAACTCCACCCCCTACCAGCAGCACCACGACCGGTACATCTGCCGCACCTGCCACAAGGCCTTCTCGCGTCCCTCCAGCCTGCGCATCCACTCTCATAGCCACACGGGCGAGAAGCCCTTCCGCTGCACGCACGTCGGCTGCGGCAAGGCCTTCAGCGTGCGCAGCAACATGAAGCGCCACGAGCGAGGTTGCCATTCCGGCCGTCCCGTGGCAGCCGCCATGGTATAAACAAACGAAAGAAAAAAAACAACAACAAAATACACCAAAAAAAAAAGAAAACTTTGAAAAAAAGGGCAATATTTTACTTGATTGTTCTGTTTGATGATACCCCCCTGCGTGTTTACTTTTCTTCCCTTCAGCCTTGGCTTTTTTTTTCTTATATACAACGGGAATTAAGGTGCATACATTTTTTTTTCTCTTTACATATTTTTGAACTGTGGAAGTTGTGTATATTTTATCCCGTTGTCTTTGATTGATTGATGATTGATTGACGTCGGTTATCATGTCATATGGGGAGCCACAGGCGGGAAAGGAGTTGTTGGAAGTGTTGATTGTATCTCTTTTGTGTGTCCTTCATTTTCCTTTGTTTTGATGACGTGACACGACTTGAAGAATTGCTGTATATTTCATCCAGATGAGCTGGCTCTAAGGGAACCGGTTGAGCCTGGATCTTGTTGAGTCTTTGTTGATAGATTGGCTTGATTCCCGATATATATAGAAAGAGAAGCTATTATATGATTTATTACTTTACCTTGTCGTATACATAATTAGATTTTTGATATCTATAAAGTATTAGTACATGTAAATTTGATTGAAGATGTAGGAATCTCATTCCTCACTGCGTCCATTCGACTTGGTTTGGATGTCTGAGGTCCGCTGTGTGGTACACCAGGATGTTTATGGTAGCTCTACCTACCTAAGGTATCAAGGTACCTAGGTACTTAGGCACCCACCAGGCTACCTACCAATCTACACTGATACCCTGACTACACTTTTAATCTGGCAGACCTTTCTGGATTCTACAATCGATCATACCGTGCTTCCACCTACCCACCAAATACCTGCCTAGTACTTAGGTCTCCTACTACTACTACTACTACTACTACTACTACTACTAAGATAAATTGGGTCTGGTAATTATATGTATGTACATTCACGGGTGTAGCTCGTGGGGGGTAGGGATATCCACCTGCCCTATCATGCATGCTACGAGCTATTCCTAGGGGTAGTGTCCCAATACCGATGGAGATAGAGAAACGATTGATTGTCATCCAGTTTGTGTAGCCAAACTTATCCCATTCTATATGTATGTGGCTAGGGCTATCCTCCGCCAGGAATCAGGCATATAAATTTTGGCTACAGACTACATTCATTTTAATCAATGAGGAATAGCTACCGATGTTCGTAAGATGTCCATGGCTTGTCTGTCAGGGCTTATTTGTACAGACGGAGATTGCAGATAGTTAACAATTCAGAACCCTACTCATTTGTGTTGTGACTATTGTTTTGGTGTGTATCAGAAACTTCGAGTCTTATTGGTAACTGTGATGGATAAAACACGACAAAAAAGCGTAAACGAATAGGGCTTTCCAACTTGTGACCTATTCTGCCAGAGATCCTTGCCCTAGCAGACTCCGATGCATATATGAGTGCTTCATTCTTCTTCTTCTTCTTCGTCTTCATCGTCCATGGCCGGCGGCCCCTCAACCAGCTTAGTAAAGAAGGAAATGGGGGGCGTGAAGAAATACTCTCCACCACGGGGCTTGATGAAGCTGGGGAAATTGCAACGCTTTTTCTTCTCTTCCGGATGCTTTCCGTCAGGACGTAGCTTGTGAGGATTCCCCTCTTCACACAAGCCATAGAGGTTAGCGTGCAGTGTTTGATCATTGGGATCAACGGCGCCCTTAATGGGTTGTGCCACAAGCACATCTTGTCCCGAATTATGGAACGGGAACCCATCATTGTTACACCACTCTTCAGATGAGGTTAGAGCAGGAGACTTTTTGGGTCAATAGGGACTTTGGGGTGTCTTACTGTTCATGATAGCACAGTAACCATTCTGGAGGCTGCTCTGGTAACATCCGAACAAAAGGCCCCGGGGCTCATCCTTGGTGCTTTCACTCCATCTTGATCCGTAGGGGATGCCGCGGCGCATAATCAAACTCAGGTCCTTGTCCTTCACCTGCCTGAAGGTGTTTCTGGGGTTGCACTTGCGGATGTGAGATCCATACGGGCAATGCAGCTCGTGGTTCGGGTCTTCGTAATCCCAGTTGTTGTCCGAGTAGCCAGGTCCAGGGTCTTGCGTTGGGTACAGCTCAACTGGAGCGCCTAGAATCAGCAGGTCAGTAGGTCCGTATGCAACTTGATATGGCACCCTGGCTTACCGCTGTGCCATCGGCCGACAAAGCGTGCTTCCAACTGTTTTGGGGTCATGTTCAAGTCTAGCTCCTTGTCGTTGGCAAGTTCTTCCGCGCGTCTAGTGGCTTTTAGTAATATATATGTGGGTAATGCTCGCAGGGACTTACTTGTGGAATGCTTCCACGTCTTGCGCCAGTTTGCGGAAAACAAAGTAGCTGCCGTTCGTCGCCCACTCGGGTTCCCAGAGGGGGTTTCTCTTGTCACTCCCCTTCATGCCCTTGTGGTTCATAACGATGACACTGCATGCTATCAGCTCATGTTCCGGAGTAGATGGTTGGAACGGAGGGGTGCCCAATCTCCTTACCCTGGCCTACACTGGTAATTCAGAGTTGTGTCACTCGAATCCTCCCATCCTTCCAAGAACGGCTGTGAGATGGTATCTTTGAACCCAAAACTAAAGAAGTAGGTTAGAGACTGCCCTGATATGGCATACCATCCCCCCCCCCCCCCCCCCCCCCCTCTCCGACAGGGCAACTTACTGCTCAAAGCCATGTGGTTCTGGCCCAACATCTCCTGAAATGGCCTCGATGAGTCCAATCGCGTCGCCAAAATGGTGCTTAACCAAATCGACTCCTTCTTTACATGAACCCTCGTTGCCGCAGATGAGGAATAATCCGTCAATGAGCTTTTTACCACTGACATAAGATTTCATCCAATCCTCATAATCATTCTGGTCATCCCGACCCTGGCTCATGGCATCGGTCCTGGCCCCTTCCTTGAAGTAGCGGTCTGTCAGAGCCTGACCCCTAGGAAGTGACATATCATCCCATTTGAGCTGAAAGCGATGAAACGTCAGTATGATGCTGGACGGATGCCTTCAGAGAGGGCTACCTTTTTCATCCCGGATGCGCTGAAGGATACATTGATCCCAGGAGAAGGGCTAGGTTTCGCTGCATCACGATTCTGGGATCTTTTTTCCAAAGCCGACTCAGCAGAGGTGATGTGTCCCTGATCCACGAAGGCTTTCATTTTCGTGATAAAGTCATCGGGTTTGTCGATTGAAACCAAGTAGAACGTTTCATGGCTCTTCCCAAGACCAGGCCTGGTGATAGGTTAGTGACACGTGCGTCATAGACATGTTGAGATACCTCCTACCAGATATCGCCCTGGATCTCCTTCAATTCCTTAGCTGGTGGCGGCATCTTGGGGAATCGTAGTTTGCTTCAAAAGAAATTCTATTATGGATCAAAGGGCTTTTTCCCAGCGAAGTGACGGAAATGAAGATTACAATGGCCGCTGGCCGTGCTGTTTCGAACATTTATAAGGCATGATGGAGCAATCGGTCCAGATGGTGCACAGTTACGTAGGTGGGTGCATGTGCATCATTGTGGCGACCTGAGCTGGAACAACGACTCACTCGACTCTGTGCAGGTGGATTGGGTCATTGGGCATGAGAAGGGATGCCACCCTAACAACGGTGAGGAGACGTCAGGTCGGGTCCCTATCCCTACCTCCAGTTGGGTATCCAGGAGCTACATCGTACCCAATGGATCATGTCCGCTTTCTAATACATGCACTCGAGGGGCTGGTGCGTCTGCGACTGGGAACATGGCCTCCGTATGTGCGTCCCTGGTTTCGCAGAGCGCGGCGCGATGGAGAAGACTCTATTCTCCGTCTCCTGCGCATGATAGACCGCCATCCGAGGTCAATTGTTGGGTATATCAGCCAGGTTAAGCCCTATACCAATTATTGGTCAATGTTTTGGCGTAGCAGTCTTGAGATTAAATCATGAGCGCGGGAAGAGTTTTTTCTTATATAATATTCAGGGAAAAGGTCCATACAGAGGGCGAATATTAGAGTGATATACCACACGAGTGGAGGATCGAAGTTAGTCCAGATGTTTGGACTAGTGATAAAGCCAAGTCTTCGCTGGAACGAATATCTCTTTATTCCTGCTAACGGTCGTACTACTGCGAAATATAGCCTCCTAGTTGTTTGATGGTTATGGTAGTCATCTAACATCCCAGTTTGACAAGATACGCAGTGGGAATAATATTGTCAATCCGTGGCTCATCTCGCATCTACTGCCGCCTCTAGATGCTAGCTGTTTTCATCGCAGCATGCATACGGATGCATAGTGGAAACTAAGATGCGCCTTGGGTTTAATCATGTTTTCAAGCTTGACTTCTTGGGGTTTTCCCTCATGCGTGTATAGAGATCCACACCACTAGCGATATCTGCAGCAATTTCTCTGCTGCTAGGTAAGTTCCACATAATCCAGTGAGGGTACCCAGTCAGCTTGACATTCAACTGAATACACCTACATCAACAGGTAGTTGGTCAACTAACTCGGAACCTCAAACGCCCTATATCACTAGGCAGCTCGAGAAGCAGGCATCTATGGTGCAAATAGAGCACCAGAGACGAATGCAGAAAGGCTCTCATCATTAGAGGTCCGATAAGACAAGATTATCAAAAACAGCGAAAAAATTTCCAATCAGGCAGTTCTTGCACGTCAAGAGGCTCATAATTCACCAGCTGCCCATGAGAAGCACCTTCAAATAAAATAAAAACTTTTCTATTTAGCATTCTACTGTAGCAGAAGGTTTGTCAATTCAGGAGGGTCAGGAGCAATTCCAGCAAAAAAAATAGGGCCTCTGTAGTACAAGGCATGGTATCTAGAGATCTAGAGTTTCCCGCAGTCGGACCACGCGTACGCATGTTCTGATCCTTATATTTGGGGTCATGCTAGGGTCAGATGTCCTAAACCACCCACTGATCCTTTTGATATAAAAATGCAATTGTTTTGTTCGTAAAAAGGCGCGTGCATCTCACCTAGTCGTGGAGATTAGGTGGGGGTGGCCATCCATCTCGCCTTCTCCATGGGGACACAGCTGCTTATTGGGTATGACAAGAAGCTGGACGAATTAAAGCAGTTAGCAAAGTGGGTCTTGGTTATACCTTTTTCAAAATGCTTGCCAAGAAGAAATCCCAGCAGGTATGCCTTATAGGGAACACAACTCATCGGGTACGACTAGAAGCTGAGCGGGTATGAAGGAGGTCATACCCGATGAGCTGTGTCCCCACATGTAGTCTACAGGCAAGCCACACATACCCACCGGACCGCATACTGCGCTTCCCCCAGCCATGTCTTAACCAATCTAACTACAAATATGACCCCCAAAACGTGCTCTGAGGCTACTGAAAACAAGGGTAGACTATCCCTTGCTGCTAAAGATCATAAAGTGGGTGGAGTTTTACCGATGCAGGTCATGATAAAAGAAAGACCTTACATGTTTGTCTCAGGGACTGTTAAGGATAGTATGTAATAAACTATCTCTCAACAGTGCTCTTATGCCGGACAACTCCCCTACCTCCTTGCTAATCATTCCCAGCCTGGGAGACATGGATATCGATGGGAATTCGATGGCTGAGCTGAGATTGCGCCCGGAGAACAGAATGCTGATCATGACTGAAACGAAGAAGGGATAGAGATTCCCCCCTGCCGTAACAGACCCTACTGGTGGAGTTATGCCAGCCTTGGAGCAATAATAAACAAACCAATGATACGGTATTTAAAGGCGATGCAGACTGCGCCGACGGTCGAGCCGCAGTTGTGTGCAGCCTATCGCGACTGTTCACTCTCACCGCAACACGCACAATTCACCAATGAAGGTACCATGGGCTTTTGCGGCCGTTGTGCCGGCGCTCGTCAGCGCGCAGAGCGACCCCATGGAGAAAGACAAGCTGTACCAGGAGGGCAAAACACCCGCTGTGGACAGGATTGGAGAAGATGTCGTGCCGACCGTCGACCAACCCAAACCACCCGGCAAACCGATCACTGACTTCGATGTTACCTGTTCGTCGGAAGTGGCCAGCCATGGGTGTTCCAGTGTTCTGGACAGAGACGTCCAGTCATACTGGCAGAACAACAACGGTGCGGATGAGTCCATTACAGTGGATTTCAAGCGGGAGATGAGCATCAGCGGTCTGATCATGGTTCCCTTCCCGGATACTGAATCGTTCATCGAGACGCATTCGGTCGAAGTCAGCAAGGATGGGAAGACATGGAAGGAGGTCGCATACGGCCGGTGGTGGCCCGACAACAGTGAGAAAATGTCGGTCTTCCAGCCTGAGAAGGGCCAATACCTGCGACTCACGATGACCGAGAGTTCTGGTTTCATCTCTGAGTTAGAGGTCTATGAAACCGAGTACATCCAGCCGGACCCGAAGAAAGGCGCCTGGGGGCCGACGATTGATCTCCCTCTTGTTCCGGTCTCTGGGGCCATCGACCCGACGACAGGAAGCTTGATCGGTTGGGCGTCATGGCAATACAACATCTACCTTCAAAACCAGGGCTCAAAGACCCAGACCGCCACCTGGAACCCTAAAACCCGGGCCGTGACGCCACGGGAAGTGAACCAGACCAACCATGACATGTTTTGCCCCGGAATTACCTTGGATGACGAAGGAGATCTTGTTGTCACCGGTGGTAATAGCGCGCGCCAGACCACCGTGTATAACATTACCACCCGTGAATGGGAGAAAAAAGCCATTATGCGTATGGACCGGGGTTATCAAGGAGCGACCATCCTTTCCGACGGCCGTATCTTTGTCATTGGGGGTTCCTTCGGTGAGGTGGTCAACCTGAAGAACGGCGAGATCTACGACGTCCGAAAGAATACATGGACGGAACTCCCGGGCGCCGAGGTAGTCAACATGTTCACGGCTGACCGCGACGACTGGCGAAAAGACAACCATGGCTGGCTTTTCGGCTGGAAGAACGAAACTGTCTTCCAAGCAGGTCCTAGCAAGATGATGAACTGGTACGGCGTGGACGGCACCGGCTCAGTCACCGCTGCTGGTAAACGCAACAAGAGGAAGTGGGGGGATAACATGTGTGGAAACGCGGTGATGTTTGACTCGGGGAAGATTCTCGGCTTCGGTGGATCCCAAGACTATGAAAAATCCCGTGCCAGGAATGATACATACCTGATCTCAATCGATGAGCCGAATACCAACGCGTCAGTCGTTCAACCAGATGGAATGAAGCATAAACGGACTTTCCATAACTCGGTGGTGCTTCCAGATGGCTCGGTATTCACGGCCGGAGGACAAGAGCTCGCGGCCCCGTTCGATGAATCCACCAGCCTACTTGAGCCGGAGCGCTGGGTCTACAACGCGGAGGATCCTGCGCAAAGCCAGTGGGACACATGGCTCCCCAACACCGTGGCCCGGACCTACCACAGCATCGCGCTCCTGCTCCAGGATGGGACTGTCTTCGTCGGCGGCGGTGGGCTCTGTGGAAATTGCTCCGCCAACCACTTCGACGGACAGATCTTCACGCCTCCGAATCATCTGAATGACGACGGATCCCTACGCAAGCGTCCGGTCATCAAGTCGGTTTCGCCAGCCAACGCGAAACCGGGTGACTGGGTCCAGATCGAAACAGATTCGTCTGTCAACCAGGATGCAGCATCCATCATTCGCTACGGCTCGGCCACCCACACGGTGGATACCGACCAGCGACGTCTTTCTGTCTCGCTCTCCAGGAGCTGGAAGTGGTTTTTCAAATACTCCTATAACTTCCAGATCCCTCAGGAGCCTGGAGTTGCGACGCCTGGGTATTACATGCTGTATGTCCTGGATGACAAGGGAACTCCCAGCAAGTCCGAGAACGTTCGTGTAGCCGCCGTCTGAGTGGTCGATCATGATGGCCAGCAGGCACGGTATCTCTTCGATGTGAAGTGAAGGTTCCGGGGGACTCAACTAGTGTGTATGTTTAGTGTGGAAATGACTGCAATCGCTTGGCATTTGCCTGTTTGTATTTCAATAAAATAGAGTAAGCTATTCCGTGGCTCTGAATATCATCATTTTCATGGACGCGTTTCCATCCCCAGTTCCATATTTATCATCTGTTAGATTGTATACTTCTTTTCTATCCAATTGTGGGTTGTGTTGAGTAGTCTATCTTGATTTACAATCCACTTATTCTGACCTTGTCTATAAACTTTGAGTACTAGAAAATAACTATTAGGTAAGTAGAATTGCACCGCGCTATTATGAATTAATTTATTTTTTATGATATGCAAGGTACCCAGCTCCATGCACAGCTCTTCAGGCAAAGAACCTCCACCAAGTGGTCTTAGGTAGAAGGGTGGTGCTCATGGGAGATTTCTATTTCACAATAAGTTTGACGGGATTCAGATTGTATATATGTATATTTTATGTATAACATGGCATGCGTATATACCTGCATATCTCATAACTCATCACCTGCCACCTATCCAGCTACGCCTCCAGATTCAGGTCTTCCAGAATAGCATCCAGCTTGGCCATCAGAATCTGATAGTTAGCAGCGTCCTTGTCGAACTCGTCGCCGGCGATTTCGCCGTCCAGCGTCCGGATCACAGGGGCGTGGTGGTCCCTGTCCGGGTGGGACGCCGGCGCAGCTACCTTGGATAGATCGATCGTGTCGATGCCGTTGGTGACCTTCTCGAGCTCCTTCTCGGTGCCGTCCGCGCCGGCGGGGGGTCCTTTCTGCGGCTGCTGCGCCGCGTTACGCATCATTTCGCCCAGTCCTGCGTCGTCAAAGCGCAGGCGGAAGCGCTCGTTGAGGTAGAACCGGATGTCGTCTAGCAGTTCGATGGAGTCGGTTTCTTGACGGGCCTTGATGCGCGACGCAGACTCCTCGATGAGTTCCGCGAACTCGGGCGAGTCGATGTGTGCTTCGAGGCGGTAGGCGAGATAGCGCGCTGCGAACTCTTCCAGACGCTGGACGCGCGTCATCCATGCGGCGCGGATGATGCCGTAGATGTCTAGCTCTTCTTCTTCTTTTGTGCCGCCCCGCGTCTTTGCGGCTTCGGACTGTGACAGGTTGCCGCTGCCGAGGGTGCTGATTACGACCGCGGCTTTGGTTTTGAGCTTCTCGATGAAGAGCATGTCTGATGCGAAGAGGACGTCGACTGCTACGTCGAGGGAGAAGTCGGCTCGCTCGGTGTAGAGGAAGGTGAGCACGATTTCGAGGACTTCCGGAGAGCAGTCCACGTTGACGATGTGGAGGTGGTCTTTGACGTAGGCTTCGCGGAACATGCTGGAGAACATGGTGTTGAAGAATTCGGAGCGCAGGAGCATGGCCCGGTGGCAGGGGAAGAGTGTGGATTTTGGTTCGCTGCCGGGTTCGGCATCCTCGGGGAGCTCGTCGGCTTGGAGTAGGATGTCTGCAAAGATGGCGTTCTCTCGGTCCCATTTCACGCTGTTGGCTTCGGACGCCTCCACTTCCAGTTTATTGCCCAGAACGTTCGCCCGGAACCATGTCTCCAGCTGGTCCCGGCCTTTGGCGATTTCCGCTGATCGCCGCTGCCGGGCTAGCCGTCGATCTCCGCTGTCGATGATGCTGTCTAGGAGGGTGTCGATCTCGAGGTGGCGCGCGACTCGGTCGATCCCCTCGAAGACTTCCGACTCGGTGAACCCCGTCCCCGGTCCGCTTTTCAAGTCGCGGGGCGCTTCTCCGAGGTACAGATACTTGATCGCGATGCCGAACGCTTGGGGCGGGATCGTGGGCGGAAGAGTCCCCGAAGGACTCTCTGGGGCCGCCGCTAGCTTATTCCGGAAATACGGCGATCGCGCAGCCAGGACGAACTTGTGTAGGTGAAGCGACTCATCGGCGGCGGTGACGACAATGTCGGACGTCACGGGCTGTTCTCGCGTGAGCAACGAAGCAAGATGGGCGGCGAGAGGCTGCAGGGGATCGGTCGATTTGGAGTAGTCGTATTCCAGGAGTAAATTGCGGATGCGATCGTTCAGCGCATTGTACAGGCAACTGTATGCAGGATGTCTTAGTGGGCGACATTTGACGATTCAGACAGAGACGCCGTACCGTTCTCCTTGGAAAGTATCTCGCTCACACAACGCGCCGGACTCCAGGAGCAACCGGACCACCTCGTAGTGGCCACAGAGACTTGCCTGTGTCCGTTAGAAAAACACACCAGGGTAGTCGATGGAAACCCAGAAAGTCCGACTTACCAAGATCAAAGGGGTGTAGTCGTAGGGATCGCGGGCATTGATATTTACCCCCTCGGTGATCTTCTCTTGACAAACTTTAAGATCCCCCTTACGACAGGCGCTGCAGAGCTCCGCAAACGGCTCGCTTAGATCCAGGGGGTTATCATCCTTGAGGTTGCCCTCCTTGATCAATTTCTTCTCCTTGACTAGACTGATTTCCAGCTGATCTTTGCGAAGAACATTCCGATCTGTCATAGCGGCAATAGAACGGCTGTAACTTTCTCGTTCTCTCTTTGATCGCCGATGATGTCGAGAGGCGACTTGAGTGCGGGCGCGCTTTATCGATAAGGCCGATCACGTGGGGCAGACCGATTCGCGGATTTTGCCCCGATCAACCTCCGAGTCCTTGCAGTACGCCAGGAATATCTCATTTATTGAGGATCGGATCAATAACCTCATGTCTGTATCTATCCCTCGAGGTCATGCACCTCAATGAAGCTACAGACAACTAACTTCCAGTGCACCACGGTGACGCACTGTTCTGGAGGATGATCGCAACCCAGAATACACCGCCCACCCTCACCGCCTGCGATAATAGGATAAGAGCCACGGAGCGCATCGTTGCTCAGCAACGAGCTCCGCCTAAACATTCGGCTGCTCTGGCAGTGCATACAGAATGCCAAACTTCTTTAAACCTGCATCTGTACTCTCCATCTTCAACCTTCGTCTTCGACATCTACTAACCTAAACAGCGTCCGACTCATCCCCAACGTCCGGATCATAAATGATCTAAACCCTCCTCCCTCATCTCATCTCCCTCCCCCCCGACTCCTCCGCTCCTGGCGACCTCGAATTGACCCTTAATTTCCCTGCCGCTGGCCTCCTCAATTGCACTCTTTAGTCACCATGGCAATTGCGTTGGCAGAGGCAGAAAAGTATGAGGTGTTGGAGAAGATTGGTAACCACAGGCCCCTTTCTAGCAGGTCGCTGTCCTGTGGGAACTAACGAGCTCTCTGTGTCCAGGCTGTGGTTCGTTTGGTATCATCCGCAAAGTGAGGAGGAAGGCAGATGGCTTCGTAAGGCTCTCAGATATCACCGACCAACAGACCCGAGCTGACCCGAACCAGATCCTCTGTCGCAAGGAGATCAACTACATCAAGATGTCCCAGAAAGAACGGGAACAGCTCACCGCCGAGTTCAACATCCTCAGTTCCCTCCGTCACCCGAACATCGTGGCCTACTACCACCGAGAACACTTGAAGGCAAGCCAGGACTTGTACCTGTACATGGAATACTGTGGCGGTGGGGATCTCAGCATGGTCATCAAGAACCTGAAAAAGACAAACAAGTATGCCGAAGAGGAGTTTGTCTGGCGGATTCTGTCGCAGCTGGTGACGGCCCTCTACCGCTGCCACTATGGTTCAGACCCGGTGGAAGTCGGATCGAATGTCCTGGGTCCCGTGCCCAAGCCGTCGGGTCTGAAAGGCAAACAGGCGCAGATGACCATCCTGCATCGTGACCTCAAGCCCGAGAACATCTTCCTGGGCAGCGACAACTCGGTCAAGCTCGGTGATTTCGGGCTGTCCAAGCTGATGAATTCCCACGACTTTGCATCCACCTACGTGGGTACGCCCTTCTACATGTCACCCGAGATCTGCGCTGCGGAGAAATACACCCTGCGCTCCGACATCTGGGCGGTGGGTTGCATCATGTACGAGCTGTGCCAACGGGAGCCCCCTTTCAACGCCAAGACCCACATCCAGCTGGTCCAGCGCATCCGCGAAGGGAAGTTTGCGCCCCTGCCGGACTTCTACTCCCCGGAGCTGAAGAACATCATCGCGAGCTGCCTGCGCGTCAACCCCGATCACCGTCCCGACACGACCACCTTGATCAACATGCCAGTCATCCGTCTGATGCGCAAGGAAAAGGAGGTCGTCAGCCTGGCCAGGACGCTCAAGAGACGCGAGGAAAGCGCCCTGCAAAAAGCCCGGGACGTCGAGCAAGCGTATAGCAGGCTCGAGAAAGAAAAACAGCAGATAAAGAACGACATCGAGAACTCGGTGCGTCGGGAGTGGGAAGTCAAGGCGAGGTTGGAGATTGACCGCCAGGTGCACAATGAACTGGAAAAGCTGCGCAAGAGATTTGAGCTCGAAGTTCAGGAGCGCGTCTCGCACGAAGTTGAGAAACAAAGGAGAAACAGCAGCCACAGCAGCCACAGCAGCATCCGGGACGAGTCTGGTTTCCGGTCCAGTCGCCGATCTCAGTCCTCCGTCAGCAATAGCGATGACACGGATTTCCCGTCCAGCACCGACGTTAGCCAGGTGTCGATGGAGTCCCCTACTTCGAACGTGAACAAGCGACCCAAGAAGGAAACGCGGACGCCCTTGAACCGCTCCAAGACGATGGTCGAGTCTCCGGTTGATGTCCAAATGGCCGAGCCATCCCCGATCTCCATCGCATCGCTCTCTCTCTCCCCACGCCGCACGTCGGGGGCTCACACGGGAAAGAATATCTTCGCCGATGCGGAGCGACATAAAACCAAGTGGGAGCCGACATTGGCATACTCCGACGACGAAGATGACATCCCTGACCTGCCCTCGCCGACTCGCGCCAAGGTGAAGCCCGATCCGTTCAAGGCCCCGGTCCGGCCTCTTCTGCGACAGAACACGGCGGCTTTCATGCAAAAGCTCAGCACCCAACCCTCCCTCTTTCCCTCTAACCCGTCCCGGTTGCCACAGGCAGCAGGGCACAATCAATCAGAGCCCCACCAGAGGGAGAGCAAATCCAGGTCGCCTCACCGACGACTGTCGAAGATCCCGTCATCTGCGAACCTCGCCGCCGATGCTGGATCTCCGACCCGCAAATCCGGCGGCTCGAAACAGCCACCCTCGAAAAACAACGGCGGGGGCGAAGAGATGTTCAAGGCCGTGATGCAGCGGAACATGGGTGGCAGGACCCTGGTGGAGCTCGCTCAAGCGCGCGCCGGCGGACGTCCGATGGACGAACTCAAACGGTGTGCCAGCGACTCCCGGGCCACGGCATGTTCGAGCATGAAGTCCGTGGACCGCGACCCTCCTGCGGTGTGGGATCCCGAACGAGACGAGATGCCCAGCCCCTTCCTCGCGCGTGGTCGCAAGGTCATCCGCAACCTGAGGTAGTCAAAGCTCAGCCCGCTCTCGTCATCCCGACATTCTATTCCTTCGTTTCTATCTCGTCGCCGATATTTGATTAATCTACTGCTCATCCCTTGCGGTTGACCCGCGGAAGCAGCTGCATCTGCAGCAGACATCCGAAGAGATCCCTACCTTTTGGGTATCTAGTTGGCAGAATGCTTTTTGAAACACCATACATACCTACTAATAATCGCCATATTTTCTGGAGTTACGGGAGCCCGGTGGTGTGCATATTCGAAAAAGACCGCAAGCAACACCATGCTAGTCATTGGATGGAGCATATTTCGTTTTCTGCGTTGCATCTGTCGAATACTTCGCACGGAGAATACTCGTCTATTCTTCTCTTCTTCCCCAATTTCCTTTGTGTTTTCACGCCCGAAATGTCCACCTTCCCCTTTCCCCCCTCTTCACAGCTTTTCTAACCCTAGTCACTCGTTGCCTTTCATTTCCTTTTATCCCCTCTCCTAGATTACTTATCGGAGTTTTCCCGGTCCCCCTTCTTCTCCCTTTCCATCTCTTTCTTTCCGTTTTGCTTCCTCCTCTGTGTGAGATGGCGTCGGCTGGATCTTATCTTCTGGTGTTTGGAGTATGAGGGATTCTCAAGTACTATATGTACATACAGGTTTTGGAGTTCCCCTTTCTTTTTCTTTTCTTTTTGGCTCTCTGGGGAGTTTTGTAATAGGGTCATGGAATACTATTTCAACCATTTGCACTATCTTTTACATTTATCTTTGTAAAACTGCGTAAGACAGTGAGTGGCTTTCAAGGTAGCAGTCTACGCACACTAACGATATCATAACAGAAGTAAAAGGAGGAGTAAGGTAGGCATTGTCAAATTCCTAGTATACAAATGATATCATATTCATACATACCGTGATCAACCAATCAATCAATCATGAAGAAAGGAAGTTAAGCCTCCTCATCCTCCACCTCCTCGATCTGCACAGATCTCAACTCCTGATTAAATCGCCTTTCCTCTTCCTGTAGCCTTTTCTGGACCTCATCCTCATTTTCATTGTCTCCTTCTCCTTTATCTTCGCCTTTGTCGCCTGCTCCTGCGGCAGGTTGATTCCCCGGACCGGCCTGATACCCCGCCTGTTCCAACCGGTCCATCTCCTCCGGTTCGAGGAGCTTCCCCTGCCCACGGATAGAATCCTGCTTTGTGCGCACGGCGGCAGGGACGAACAATTTCGTGGCTTCTTGGCGGAGGTTGCGGATCTCGGGTTTGGCTTCGTAGACTGTTTTGGGGGGTTCGGCTGTGGATGGTTTGGATGGGAGGGCGTGGGGGCCTTGTGCCCCTCCACCGATGTCGTTGTTGGCACGTCCTTGTCGTCGTTGGTATTCTTTGGGGATGGGTGGGGGTGTATCGCGTGGCATGGGAATGCGCCGTACTTCTTCGTCGGTGGAGCTGCTGTCGCCGTCGTCGTTGACGAATTGCCCGTGTTCGTCTCTTCTTCGCTTTCCCAAGACACCGCCGCGGCTGCTGTCGCCGCGGCCGCGACCACGGAATGACCCGCCACCTCGACCACCACCACCACCACCCCGTCCGGCGTCGAATTTAGGAGCCTGCTCGCCTAGCGCCTCGCGGGCTTTCTGGACAGCTCGCAGATCGCGCTGTAGCGCCTCGAGGAGTTGCTGGTCGCGGGGGCGCAGTTTCTGGCCTGATTCTTCCGTCGCTTTGATGTCGTCGATTTGGCGCTGGATGCGGTCTGGGTTGCGGCGGCCGAGCTTCTCGTTGCGGCGGGCTTGGGCCTCGGCTTTGCTCTTTTTGAGCTGCTTTTGTTTTTCGGCTTTCCGCTGCGCCATGGCGGGGTTCATGGAGAGGTTGTCTTTGGGCATTGTGGTGGTTTGTTTGTTCGTTTCTCGTTGAGGGTGTTTTGTTCTGTTGACGTCTTGGATATCGTGGAGGGATAGTAGGTGCAGAAAGATAGTCGTGATACGATCGATGATTGGTTTACACCTGTACCAATCCGAGACCCGTTAGCCGTCAGCTCCAGCCGTCAATCCGTACGTTTGTTCTTGTCGGCCGCTTTCCCGGAAGGAGGGGCAGAGAGAGGGGATAGAAAAGAGGGAAGTGGGGTTGCGGTGTAGTCCACTGTCTGACTTGCTGCAGCGACCCAACGACGAACGACGCTACTCAGCCGGTGGGAATCACCGTCGAGCGGGGAGTCAGATGAGTGGATCGAACTCACAGGTCCAGAGCGGACACCGGACGGTTGGTGCAGGCAGTAGAGGCAGATGCGCACCGGGATTGGCCTCGCCAGGTTCGGGGATCGTCTCTGGGAGGTGCGGCGGGAGCTTCCAGCCCAATCAAGGCGACACGGCGCGGTCGCAGAGCCCCAGCCTCACGAGTTGGGCAGCGGGATTTCTGAACTGGGTTGTGGAGATTCTGGATTCTTTTCCTAGTGGGGAAGACTGAAGACTTTCAATTGACGGAGGGATGGCTTGATCGGTGGAGCAAAGGCGTTCGCAATTGCGGCGGACGGACCGTTGGGGTTCGCGCAGTCGATCGGAGGTTGAATCCGTCGAATCAGTCGAATCAATGGAAGGATCGAGAGGGTCCAGAGTTGACAAGAGGATAAATAAGAGAAAAGAATGGGGAGACTGGATTTGAAGGGAGGACGAAGTGGATCCTGAACGGGTGATGTTGGTTGGAGAGAGTGAGGAGGAGAAGAAGAAGAGCGGAGAGAGAAAGAGAGAGAGAGAGAAATGGCAGGAAATGATCTGCTATCAAACATGATCATCACATATTCCGACGCTACAACCACTGGATCTCTCCATCAAATGAATGCGATTATCCTTTAGTTTGATCCTGTATTCTAGGAAAGACATATATACCTATCTTCTGGAATCATTCAAGACCAATTCTTCTTCTACACTGCAGATTCTCCTCATCTCCGCATCACCAACATCTCTCCTCTTCATACTTCTTTCCTTCTCTTCTTTCCTTCTCTTCTTTCCTTCTTCCTCTTCTTCTCTCTCCTATTCTATTGCTTGTTTTTGTTCGCATTCTTTCTCCGATCAATCCATTGTCTCCCTCTCATCAGAGACAACTCGGACCTCTCGCGCCCTTCATTTGATAGTCAGATCTCCCAGTGTAACCCCCCTCTGGACTCTGTTGGTTAGTCTGGTCGCATTCGATTCGGACCCATGACAAATCCTTCTTCTGATAATTGACGGCCTTGGATCAACCAGGATTTTGACTTTGGTTGGCGCCGACAATCCGTTTCCTCAATCGGGCTTGTTCGTCTCCCACCATCATCCCTCCTTCGTCGGCCTTTTCCCCTCTCATCTCTCTCTCCCCCCATTTCCCTTTCCCAATGACAGCCTGACCCTTGGGATGGGAATTCGTGGTCGATCTTCTTTCGAAAATTCATAAATTAAAGAAACCGAAAGAAAGGAACGAAAGAAAAGAAAAAGAAAAAGAAAATAATCACAAGCGGGAAGACAGACACCCCCCCCACACACCTGATCTCCCCCCTTCTCTCTCCCGTCTCCTCTTCTCCTCACCTTCTCCTCCCTTCGCCTTCTTCCTCCCTCGCTGGTGTCCGTGGGCTATCATCATGACCTTCGGTCCGTTCTGTCTCTACACATCGAGTTCGACCGGCGCTTGCTAGACTCCCCGTCGCGGTTGGAGCATGTCTCTGCCGGAACCAAATGTCCGTATCAGCCTCGATTCCCGACACCTCGCTTGGTCTCACCTCCTCCGAGATCCAGATCCTCCGCCAGCAACAACAGCTCGCCCTGCAGAGTGGCCATGTCGGCAATGGGGGTCCCAGAGGCAGAGGCACCGGGCGAACCAGCAATTCCAGTTCGCGCGCCACCAGCGCCGCCAGCGCCGCCAGCAGTCAGGGACGATTACTTCTGGATCCCATGAGCTTGCGCGCCCTGTCGCATCAGTTGGATGGCTTACAAGAGCAGATTCGGAGTCGCATCGACTTTGTATGTCCTTCCTCTCCCTTTCCCTTCTGTAATCCGGCTTTCTTCCCTCTCTCGCCATATCCATCCCTCTCGTCAACCTCTCCGTCGCAAGTTCCGCGCGGGTTTCCCTGTGTGCCACAACTGCCCGTCATATTCCCCCCTCCATTCTGATCAGAATCTAATACCCACCAGCTGGAGGAGCAGATGCAACTATCCATCCAAAACACCTACGATCGCGCCGGAAATGTCATTCAGAACGCCGACGCCGAAATCGCCCGCACGCGAGCCATCCTGGCGTCTGTCGACGACCTGGAGAACGAGCTGGCTAAAATCGGACATATACGAGAAATCGTGAAAGCGTATCGCGCGCGGATCGAAGGTCTCGACCAACGTCTTGACCAAGCCGCCGCCCGTCGCCGACGATGATTCTTCGCTCCCGACCCTCTTCCCCACACTACCTCTCCGACATACGACATACATATCCTCTGGAATATGCACGACAACCCGTGCCGCACATTGTCCATGCACTCGGTCGATTGCTTTTTCCTTTTACCGCTATTCTCTCGCCCTGGAGGCGCTCCGCTCACCCCTTGACCACTTCTCTTTCTCCGCTTTCTCTCCTTGACCGCCACAACGGGATCGACACGATCGATACCATCTTCACTACGGCTTCGACGATCTGAACATTCCGTGCAATGTGACCAGTAACATACGATGGAAAACCTGGAACAACCAGAAATGAAACACGAAAAAAAAAAATTACGACGGATGGTTGGATGGCATGACAACCGCAAAACAACAAAAAAAAAACATATACCAAATGTATCCTCACGGACTCTGTTTTATTACGACGGCATGCGGCTTTCTCTGGCAGCGTGCGTCCACTTCAGACCTAATGCTCACGCTCACGCATGGTGAGATGATTCGGAAGATTTACGATCTCGTTATTGCTTTTTTATGTGTTTCAAGCGCCTTTGTTAAAGATGGGTCTGAGTGCCTCGCGGCCGTTTGCGATCTTTGGAACCACCGGGCTTGGATGGGAAGAACATGGTGTTTCTAGCGCTGGAGTCCTCCCTTCTTTCGTTTGCTTTTTTAGTACTATTATTTTTTATGTCTGGTATATGTTCGTTTGTTCTGGGCCTGGATTACGTAGGTCCGGCGACTTGATTATTATGTCTCACGAGAACCACGTCTTGCTTTATGAAGTCCTCCACTTATTGTCTCCTCTCAAGTTGCGATTCCCCTCAGGCTGCAATTTGTGTTTTGATGTACTGCAATTCTTCAAACACCAGTGGTGTGACCCTGTCTATTTCTTTTTTTATCTCCGACAGACCACGTCCGTACCGAATATATCGTGGTAAGCGGAAGTATGGCTGAGCCTGCCCTGCACATGTCTCCCAAGGTTACCCCATGCTTTTTCCTTTCCCTTTTAGTTCGGGCTATCCTACACGCCAGTGAGCCCCCTAGAACAGCCTTGATACTTCTAGTTTCCGAATGGCCCCGCCGACAGCCTTGTCCGGGGTAGCATTCGCATATGATGTCAAAATCCGGTATCTGACGTTGTAGGGAACAAGGGTTATATTTTTGTCTTTTTTTGCCCTTTTTCTTTTTATCCTTTTTCCCGCTCCCATCTACCGGGGCTGAAAAGGGGACCCCGCATATGCTTTCCAATCATCCCCTTCGGTGGGGTGATAATCCCTCAGGTCTGGCTTTCGGGCTTTCTCTCGCACACCATAAAATCCAATTGTAGTAACACATGACCCCTCCCCCCGGCCTGGCGGGCTGGCGATGTCGAGCCGATCGCGTGGCGAACGGGATTATTAGGATTGTTGGACCTGCGTGAGTCCCTTTCCAACAGAGTAAAAAACCCGCAAATCGGCGTTTCATGTTGACTGAAAGAGTGTGCCAATGAGATTCAAGATCGACTCCCCCCAACAGTACGATCCATGTCCACCACACTGACGCAGGGAGGCCTCAGATGGAGGGTGGGAGGCAGGTACCCTCCCTGTTGCCGAACCCTAGCAGGGTGATAGACGCTTGTCCTCCCCGAGCCCAAGTCATATGGCCAGGTCCAAGCGCGGTTGCTAGATGGGGTGTGGGGGCGACAATCAAGAATAAATAAATAATAGCGTCGAAATAAATATTGATATTCATTTATTTATTTATTTTTCGATTTTGCCGAAGGAGGGTCCGAAATCAAGATTCGTCGACGACATGGACCTGCTTCTGTTCCTTGTCCTTCCGACGGTCTGGTAGTTTCCGGCTACGCTTCTCCGTTTGAGGGAAGCGCTTTTCCGTTTGACAGGTGCCGCAGCGGACGACGCGCACGTCCGCCCACGGCTTGCGGCGGTCCCGGCTGGCGTTTTGGATCTCCTGTGTGCTGGTGATTCCTGGGGTGAGGATTGTGTCGCAGCGCTTGCAAAACGATCGTTTGACGTCGATGGGGAGCCGGGTTCGGGTCTTTAGGGAGACACCGCGCATTTGGGAGATGTAGTTGCGGGAGAGTTGGGTTAAATGCTGAGGGGTAGTAGTAGTAGTAGTAGTACTAGTAGTCTTGTGGCTATTTGCGGGGTTTTGGTCGGTGAGGACGCCGGTGATCTGGGGGACAACACGTGCTGCATTGGGGGATAGGTCCATGTCGTCCTCATTGTGGTCGTTGGGAGTGCCTCTGGCTGGTGGTCCTGGTAGCTGAGCTGTTGACTGCAGAAAGGCAGCGGCTTTGTTTAGATAGTCCAGTCTAGCCCGAATGTGACTGTTTGCGCCGCCTGTGTTGGCTTTCTTCGCCTTTGGTTTGGCCATTGTGTAGAGTGTCTCTGGCCCAAGACCTCTGACAGGACCCCGTTGACCAAAAGATCCAATGAGCTATTATTGTCGTCATGTTGGTGGAGAGACGATAGATCGAAAGCTGGCAGAGCTTGCTGGAATCGCCGCTAAACCCATAAGAGACAGCGTGACTAATCCACCTGTGCACGTGATCACGCCGGACTCAGCCTCTCCGCCCATCCCTCGCGAACCTGCAATCTTTCTTTCCATCTCCATCGCCTTCCTGACGCCTCTCATCCCGACCTCAACGACCGTTCAATTCATCACAGACGGATTGGAAATCGTGTTCTTGTGGTCATTTCTGTCCAACCAGTTGGATTTTTCTAATTTTTCCAAGTCTGCTTCGATTTCGACCTCTAACTTCCAAGCTTCCTGTTGCCTTGGCAAAAGACGCGCCGCGACCGTTAGAGTTTTTTAAAACCCCCGTGCCATTGTAACAACTTTCGCCAACATGTCTCACGAGGAAGATCTCATCGATTACTCCGACGAGGAGCTCCAGACCACCGACGCGGCGGCGGCCACCACCACCGCGGCCGCTCCCGCCGCCAATGGAGAAGACAAGAAGGGCGATCTGACGGTGACTGGCCGTCCTGACAAGAAGGGTAGCTATGTCGGTATCCATTCGACCGGTTTCCGCGACTTCCTGCTCAAAGGAGAACTCCTACGTGCCATCACCGATTGCGGTTTCGAACATCCATCGGAGGGTTAGTTCATCACATAGTTCTTTCTCACAAGCCTCCCTCCATTGCTCCATGTTCCAACGTCCGTCCATCTCCGCGGGGAAAAAAATCAATAGTCGCTTTATTCTTTTGAGCCACGCGTTTTATCCGAACCTGTGGACGGCATGAGGATGTCTGCTCGGGATGTCACAAGACTAGTCGCGCTGCGTGGGTCGCGGCACACGCTCCTGCGACTACCGTCTGTTGCTTTTGCCATGGCAAATGACCGTGAGACCGGTTTCGCCAAGACTTCCAGGTTCAAAGACCTGTAGCCACGTCGGGCCAGTCAGGACAAAGATCCCTTCAGACGAGATCTTCTACTTTTTTCCTAGACGGTAGACGTCCTCGTGCCGTCAGCAGCGAGCTCGCGATAGAATCATCGCGTGCTGCATGATTGGCTGCCTAATCGATATCATCTTGTTTTTTTGATGGTTGAGTGCAGACACCGCATCTTGTTCGCCTGATCGATCACTCGGGGGATGGACGGACTTGGCGACGCGATTGCTTTTTGATTTTCAGCTGTTATGGATCGAGTGCAAGTCTAACATAACATTTCGCCTTACCACAGTCCAGCAAGTCTGCATTCCCACCGCCATCCTGAATGTCGATGTTCTCTGTCAGGCGAAGTCCGGTCTCGGTAAGACCGCGGTCTTCGTCCTGACCACCCTTCACCAGCTGGAGCCCGTGCCGGGCGAGTGCTCTATCCTGGTCATGTGCCACACCCGTGAACTGGCCTATCAGATCAAGAACGAGTACGCTCGATTCAGCAAGTACCTGCCCGATGTGAAGACGGCCGTTTTCTACGGTGGTACCCCCATCCAGAAGGACGTGGAGGTCCTGTCGAACAAGGACTCTTATCCCAACATCGTTGTCGGTACCCCCGGTCGTCTGAATGCGTTGGTTCGCGATAAGAAGCTCTCCTTGCGCAATGTCAAGGCGTTCGTCCTTGACGAATGTGATAAGATGCTGGACCAGATCGGTGAGTTTGTATTTCTTGCGAGTGCGACTTCGCGTGTCTAACCGTTGCGTTCTCCTTCAGACATGCGCCGCGATGTTCAGGAGATCTTCCGCGCCACTCCTGCCGACAAGCAGGTCATGATGTTCAGCGCCACCCTGTCGCAGGACGTCCGACCTATCTGCAAGAAGTTCATGCGCAACCCCCTCGAGGTCTACGTCGACGATGACACCAAGCTCACGCTGCACGGTCTGCAGCAATACTACATCAAGCTGAGCGAGGCGGAGAAGAACCGGAAGCTGAACGAGCTCTTGGATAACCTCGAGTTCAACCAGGTCATCATCTTCGTCAAGAGCACCCTTCGTGCGAACGAGCTGGACAAGCTGCTGCGCGAGTGCAACTTCCCCAGTATCGCCGTGCACTCGGGTGTGAGCCAGGAGGAGCGGTGAGTATTTCTAGTCGGATAAGCGAGGACGATCTGGCTAATAGTTTGCAGTATCAAACGCTACAAGGAGTTCAAGGAGTTCAACAAGCGTATCTGTGTGGCCACCGACGTGTTCGGCCGTGGTATCGATATCGAGCGGATCAACCTTGCCATCAACTACGACATGCCCGCGGACGCCGACTCCTACCTGCACCGTGTCGGTCGTGCCGGTCGTTTCGGTACGAAGGGTCTGTCGATCTCCTTCGTCAGCAACGACGACGACGAGAAGGTGCTCAAGGATATCGAGAAGCGATTCGAAGTTGCCCTTCCGTATGTACCTCCTATCAAATTGATATAGCTTACCAGAAACTAACGATACCAGTGAATACCCCGAGGGCGGCGTCGACTCCAGCACCTACATGGCTTAGAAAACCGGTTAATATCTCAAGATTGTATCTGGCGAAATCTGTCTACGTTTCATTTTGCAGTCCCCGTTCTAGTTTTTCCTTTTCGTTTGTTTTGGCGTGATGGCTCGGTTAAAGTTTGTCTCCCGTTGTCGTTGTAATGAGGCACGGTCCAGGGCCAGTGCTCATGGTAGTCTTAGGTGTATTATCAATGATTCGGCAGTTTGTCTCGGTAGATCAACTTAGATCAATGCAGTAGGAACCCATAACCTGTATAATACCAAAAGATTGGTCTTAATGCCCATCCTGGGAAAATTATACAAAACCATATCACGTGTTCCTGTTCCCCTTGCCTCGCTCTACCTGTCGATTGCCCGATGCTTGTCCAAGCTGGCTCTGTAGATGCGAGTCTCCTTCTACTTCCCGCATACACCTCACTCGCATTCGGGACCGAGTCACTACTCGCCTCGTGGTTTGGCCTTCGCTTATCTCTGGTGTAATATTGTTAAACGAGAGGGCGACTTTAGAGACGAGAGTTGTCCAGAAGAGTCGTCAGGGATAACGTAGTCGTTATCGGTGATGATCAACCATGTGGTTCGTCCGCCCAGTGGTTATAGGGCATGGCAATTTCACAGATACAGTCTCCGACTGGAGTTAGAAAGGGTAGAGAAAACACTGCACTCGCGGCAAGAGACTAATGCGCTAATCCAGCTTGGTTGTAGTGAATCACGTTGGAGTGAGTGCCATAAATCTAGCTCCTTGGGCTTTCCGGGTCTTGGGCTTGCTTGAATGAAGAAGAAGAAGGATCGTTTAGTCGTACGTAGTAAGAAACCCATACTTCATATTGGAGATGTACATGTAAGTATGATATCTGACCTAAGTTCACCACACCATGCATGCTTGGTTAGTGATGTCAAAGACAACAGCGAGGTCTAGCTTAGGTATCTTAGGTAGTCAGTGTCTGACACTGTCTGGCCATTCAACATGATAGCGATAGTGATAGCTTGACTGACCGCCTGCGGGTTACAACCCTGTAGGATTGCCCATCAAGACATTGCAGGCTCTGAAAAGCTCATGAAGTTAAGTATGAAGCTAGTCACATCCGCTGCTGTGAGGTGTAAGGTATCGGGATGTCTGGGGCTCACCTCCACGGAGAGAGAGGGAAACAATATAGAAGACAAGAAAGCTATAGAATCTCTTTGTGGTGTTCCACGGACTCTATATTCACTGGCTAGGTCACCAGATTGAGCGCAGGTACATACAAATTGGCATTGAAGGCACCGGTGGTTACTTCTCACAGAGAAAGTCAGTGGTCTACATAAGTCTCTGGGAATTAGAGTAACTGTCTAGGAATGTGCGGTATGAACGAATATGCTCTTCAGGAAAATAAGCAAGGACAGAGGGTAAAGAATCCCACTTCGGCCCAGTGGACAAGCCTCTTGAAAGTAACCCAGTGTACCAGTGTCACTTTGAATTTCAGACTGTCCGGCTAAGCCCGTGTTTGATTTGAGATATAGGTGAGAAGATCAATCTTACTGCTTACTTGGTGCTTGCTTGTTGCTTGTGTTTGCTTGGTTGATGATGGTGGTGTGGGCTTGATAGGGATTGGATCTTTTTTTCTTTGTTTGGGTTTCTCTGTCAGTTTGCTGTGATTATAATTTATTGATTGGATAGAGAGTATGGAGTACTTCGCTTGATCATAGGTTGAGGCTACTAATTCTTTGGTATAACACTCCACACTTGAGTATCTAGGTACTTAGGTAGAAGTGGAGATTGTACCCAGGCACGGACGGAACTGACTATCAATCTAATTTGATTGGCTTGAAATTAGACAGGTGGTGTTTAACAAGTGTACAGTCTGCAGAGGAGTAATCTACTCCATTACATCTCCAAACATATAGATAGATAGGCGTGAGCATATCAGCGAGGTCCTCAGAAACTAACAGACACACTACTCATTACCATCAAAACAAGCATGCCATGCTAAGAACCCTCAGATCTCAACAGCCCTCATGGCATATATCACAGACTCATAACAAGATGCATGCCCTTCCTGCGCAAAGCTGACGATCTCTCAGTCTGCATACATGCCATGCAAGTTCCGCTGCCGTATCACATATCACATTTGGGGAAAAGCCACAACGTCATAAGGATCTAGTGGTGTGAGCATTTGCTCAGCCTCACCTGAGTTGGCAATCTTCAGCTGATGGAATTATGATAGCTTGTTTATACTTTTTATTTAAATCGCATCGAGAATGGCCTCGGAATATAAATATTCCATAGCTTTTCCTGAACAATACCTTATAGTATAAATTACACACTGGGTGTCTGGTACTGGTACGGGCCATCCATGGTAGCCAGAACTTTGGATGAATGATATGCTGATGGTCTGCATCTCAAGTAAATCCAAGAAAATTAAGACTCGGTGTTTCTTTGTCAAGCACTAGGCGGGATCATATACAGAAGGTCCAAGAAAAACATGTGTTTACCTTTCTTCAAAGCCAGCTCAGTACTAGATCATGTATCTTATTCAGCTTTCATTGATTCCAGAGGCGTTTTTGCCATGATCATCATGGCCAATCATGGACTTCCTTATCCTCAGGGCGCTAGGATTCTTTGACGCGATCTATCAGGACTTGACTGGGCTTGAGTTGAAACAGATCCTAAGCTCCCTTACTCGTCGAGAGCTGTGGCATAGGGCAGCGATCAGCAGGCGACTCGCCCATTTTGCATTTGGCGTTGGCGCGCGCAGAAAAGCTAGATGTTGGCACCCCGTAGTCAAGTTAGGGGACCGCCAATGCACCCCTACGTGGACGCCGTCGTGAATATAGAATGCCCTCATGAGACGTGTGCTGCCCCGGCTTTTGTTCTAAAACATCTCTACACCATTGCAATTGGGAGGACCACGTTTTGACTTCTCCCAACATGTCTACAGTCAACATGGTCAAGTACTACTTCTGCAGGAACACGCTGCCGGATAATCCAGCCGACTTGAGAAATATGGTGGCTCTGGCATATCAAGAAGCGCGAGATATGAAACTTTATCCGCGGGCGGTATTGATCAGGTGAGAGACGGTATTGCTCATCGGAGTTCCTGCTTGTTTGCTGCGGCGGTGGTGGCTGATAGTTTCTCCCATCTACACTGTAGGTCCAAGCACCACAAAACCACCACTATCAACGGCAAGGCCGGAGAGGATCGAAGGGTTGGCACTTGACATTTTGTTACAAGGATGACGAGCAGCTCAAAAACAACACGTATACAGCGTGCCATGGGTACACGACTTCTGGAGTCAACACACATCGGAAACAAGCCAGACTCGGTCAAGCGCAGATACTCGAAAGGCGCCAGTGTATGATGGTGCTGTCGCTGCTGGTATTCTTATTCGAAGCTAGCATCAGTTATGGTTTGATCTGTCTGTCTGGAGTCTAAGTCAGCATCCTACTTGCCATGCAGAGGATTTCCGTTGTTTGGAGCGTTCTCTTATTGTTTGCGCTGCGGGTCTTTGACATTTATTTCTTTACTGGTCCACATTTGATAGGGTGCAATTGAGTATTGGTATAGTAGACCTGATTCTCATGATTACGTGGGTACTACACTGGCTGCTTCAGCTACCTGGAATATGGTAGCATATCAAAGTAAACTTGAGCGTAGATCTACTAGATCAGGAGCCTCGGTTCATTGCACCAAGAGATTTTTACACAAGGACAAGTGACACGGGGGCTGGAAGTATGAAACACAGCGTGTACAAAAGATACCAGTCGTCGGATTATCCGGTATTATACAATTCACGGTCTATACAAAGAGGACCGCCATTGTCTGCTAGGTGGTTGGTTGGCTCTAGGATCTGGGAAAAGGACTTCTGAAAGGGCTTCTAGTGGTGATCCGGTACGGCAGACAACTCCCATTCCTTCTCCGTACATTCGAAACTCCAGTGTACCCCATAGTTCGAAGTTAGGATATGCGCCGCACAGCGATCATCTCCTCAGGGTCCAGCCCGATAGGAGCAAAGATCGACTTGATCTGCGCGCAACGAGGAAACGCAATCCAGCCATTCTGATTGGTGTATTAGGTACCTTTCTATGCGCATTCGAAGGGAAGTTATAAAAAAGATAATATCAAATTGAAGGGATGAGAATGAAGGAGAGCAAAGAAAAGTAAAGAATATGGGGTAGGCAGTGGAATTCTTTGGATTGCGGATGGTGAGGGCTCCGGATTCGGATAGATGCGGTGACTACTATTATGCTGACTTTATTACGGAGGAGAAGGAACGGGGTCGGACGCGGTGGAGTTGTTAGTACCTATCGAGGTATGGTAAGCTGATTCAGTTATTATTATTATAATTATGATGATGATTTGACTTGATATTATCATATTTGTATGCGTACTCCATACTGTAAACCCAATGCGATAATGCCATTGACGGTCGCATCCTAACCCGACAAGGAAACACACCGGGTTAGGCATGTTAGTCATCACCACGCCGGTCTCAGTCTCTGAATCAGTTCAATCAGGGTTCTGCGTTGACGGTGATTCTTCTTCCGTCCCCGATTCGGCAAAAACCACTGGCTTGAGGGTCCGCGTCGAGTAACAATCGGCAAGGCTCTGAGGTCAAGATAGTGTAATCATTGGGTCGATCTACAGACACATTGCATCACCTTCATGGCACCACGGAGTCGCCCTAAACAGTTTCGGGTTAGGAGGTAGAAACTTGGGGCGTTGATCTCCTTTAGTTTCCCTTTCTTTCTTGTTTTTTGCTTCCTTAGTCTTCTTTGGAGAGGTGATCACTGACGGCATTGAAGCTGTACAGATAAAATTATGAATGGTAGCTTATTCCGACAATTATCATCGGGAGCTTGATTTGGAGTGAGCTCATGATGTAAAGGTATAGAAATACTCCCTATGTACCTGGGGAATACATGAAATTAAAACTCCCTCGCCCAGGGGCCAGTCCAGATCGATCGTGGTGGGGCCCTTCTCTCCCTTGGTCACTGGTAGATTGATTGATGTTCTGCTGTCTAGGGTTGACGACTCCCAAGGAGCGAGGCAACTTTGGCAGATGCGACGGACGCGAACGGTCAGCAGACTGACAGTGGATCTTTGTGCCAACTGCCAACACAGCCGAATGCAGGCACGGCCGTAGAAGTGGATAAGCGATGAGAACAACTGTTCATTTTCAAGAGTTTCCGTCAGTTTAACAGTGGACATTGGACAAGCTGCAACCGTCGAGCATAAAAAAATTATTATACCGTGTACACCGCATACGGGTATAGACAGTCAATACCGCGCCGGTTTTGAAGCTGGAAGGAGAAGGAAGAAAAAAAAAAAAAGAAAATCAAAAACTGAAACAGGATCGCCCGATTAAGTAATATAATGGGGTTTTTGATCCGTTCGTCTTCAATTATTGGAAGAGTCCTTTTCCAGACCCCCACTGCTGATACCCATAGATAGAAACAGGAACAAGCGGACGCGATAATGTGATTTGCTTATGACCCACACCACCAAGGAAGGGATTCGGCCCACTTGTCCTCCTCGAGAGGTCTGGACCATGGATTCGTCGATGGTCTGGTATTTTTCTATTTTTTATTATTTTTTATTCTGATTTGTGTTTACAGGGGTGCTTTCAAGGACTCGGCGACAGAGTATTCCATACATTCTGAGTATTCCATACAGAATGTATGGTTTGGAGGCTGTAGAATTATCCCCAGCTAGGGATACCTTTCTACACTTCTGAAGTGGCTAGTCATATATGTATCGGCTGTCCCATATAAACGGGCCGTGACCTCTCCCCTTAATCTATTCCAAACGCAGCCATCAGCCACTCCGCTGGGTTCAGACCGTTTGCCGTTTCATCCATACCGCCGGGGATGATGGTGCTGACGATGAGGATGCTGAGAGTTCAGCCATCCGTGCGGGCGCGTGGGTAGGATTTGATCTCCGTCCAAAGAGGCAGAATAAAGTTTTGCTGCATACTTCTATCTCGATCTCCAAGCGGTCGGACTGGCCGATTGATATCGGAGAATAAAATCGGTGGGAACGGTTTAGATTGGGTTGGATTTAGAATTCCGCTTTACACGGTTGATAAAATCGATGATGGGTCTGGATGGGTTGGAAAGAGACTGGAACCGTCTTGGGTCAAACTGCTTGCGTGCTCTGCAAACAACGTAGGATTGAACCGGTGACATCTTACCGTGGGTATTGATCCTTACTGGGCGAACGGGTGGTATGCTGGTGGGGAGGCTGAAGAAGAATGTTCTATCTGATCGCATATTCTCATTCTCTTTCTCTGTTGATGATTGTGGTTGGGCAGGTGGATAATGTAGGGACAAAGAATAGGCCAACGGTGGGTGATTCAGCTGTACTACCTGGTTCTTTCTTCTCCTTCTTTCCCTTCTTTTTCTGTTATCTTTCTTCCATCTTGATGACACTCGTTTTTCTGTCGAGGAGTCGGCTGATGGCAGACCGTCAGTCACACAATCCAATAGAACAAGACATGATCGTTTGACAACATGACAATGGCCCGCATGTCCAGACCAAGGCGGGACAAGAATTCTACCCATTACCCCAGAACACTCCAGTCATGACATGATGACATACTGGGCTCTCATTTACCAAAGCGGAGAAGAAAATCGTTCCTTTCGCAAGCAGCCTGATTCCTTTCTTTCCTTCTTTTTTTTTTCCCAATGATTATTATCATCCTTCTCTCGGTGGATCCATTCTAGCTTGTTACTCAAACCAGTCTAGCACACCAGTGGACAGTGGTCAACGCAGCGTCCAGGTGGCACCCCTCCCTACCCACCATCATCCATCACCAACCAGTAGCATCTCTCACACCGGGTTGGACACTAACTTACCTGCTAACTACTAACTTCCAAGTCTAGCTAGGTAGCTAGCTACCTAGTACTTAGCTGCCGGGCCAATCTGCCCGACCCCGATTGCAGCGTGTCTTGAAAATCCCGGTTTTTTCGACCCTCGACCAGTCAAGTGGAGCCTGAGCGAGACCGAGTGGTTCTTTCTTTCTTTCTTACTTTCTTGATGACGGGGAGCGATGTGCAAATGTCGCCGATTCGGGGAGGGGCCTGTCGGTCTTTTGTGGTTGGCTTTGGTGGATGGTGGTGGGTTTGGTTGTCGTGTCTCACGAATTCTGATTCGAATCCACCTGTTTTTATTTTATTTTTTTTTTCTCTTCCGTCTCTCCATCTGTTTACCCCCTCTGGTATATTAGGTTGTGTCCTTGGTTGGTTCTCATACGGTTCGTACCTAGGTACCAGGTACCTAAGGTACCCCGTAGGTACCTATCACCTAGATACTGATTCAGTCGTTGGGCGCTACGATCGACGTTGCTTTGACTCCTGCATGCTTTGTATGCCTAATTATGATCATCTCCTCTGTCCTTGAATTACGAGAATGGTTCTTCCAGACATAACTAACGGCCAGAATATCCTGGTGTAGTTCCTATAAGAAACTATTATTATAACTAGATAGTAGGAACATAACGTGTACAAATCATGGATAAATAATAAAATAGAAACCAACCCATGATCATACATGGTATATTAATAGTAGAACGCTAATGCTGTGGTTGGGTTTTTTTTTTCTTCTGGACTATTTTAGATACCTGACAGACAACAATTCACATTCCGGATCTGTTTTGGGAACAGTTTAGTATTGACAGAAAATAGATTATTCCTATTTCTAATCTATTTTGTTTCGGTTCCATTATGTTCATACCATCAAATTGATCGTTTTCGCAGACTCCCGTTTCCGTTTCGCTGGTGGGGATCACGGTTGGAGAGCCAGAGGCGATCTTGGGAAGTGATAGAAAACAATACAAGAAAATCAGAATAATCGAGAAAATAAAATAGAAGAGAATCGAATAAAATACTAGAATAATAAAATATTCACCCCAATTCCTAGCTCGGGCAGTCCGCCAGAGAGCTGACCTTTGGTTGCTTTCAAACAACTCCTCCATCCATCAATCTAATCTCTCTCTTTTCATCCTTCACTTACTCATTCTCTCTCTCACTCTCTCTCTCTCTCTCTCTCTCGTTCTGTCTCTCTCTCTCTTCCTATCTCTACACTTCTATCTTCCCTCCTAATCTATCATCCTTTCTTCTCCCTCTTTCTTCCCACTCCCCTCCTTCGTTTGTCCCTTTTCTCCTTGGCTGAACATTATCAGTTTCCCTTCGTGATTCCCCTTACTTTCGTTTGGTTGCTGTCGTTTCTACCGGGGTCTCGATTCCTTCTCCCTGTGACTCTTATTAACGTTTTTACTTGCTTTTTTTTTTCTCGTTTAATTAAGAAGGGAAGAAGAAAAGACATCGACCACTCTCCGCGTTTCCCATCTTAATCGCCTCGATTCTCTTATCCACCGTCCTGGCTTCATTCCGCAGATAGCATTTTTGACTCCCGAGATAGGCTGCGTCAATCGCGCGCCTGGAATCGCTGCAGAACAAAAATCCGACCCCCCCCCCCCCCCTCCCCCCGAACGGTCGATTGTTCACCTTTCTTTTGCGCGGGCGGATCGCTTCTTTCCAATTTTGGATCCATCACAATGGCTCCTCCACCGCGCCTGCGCATTTTATCAGGTTTGTTACCCACCCGGATTTCCCCTTCTCCCCCCCCCCGTCTTTGTTTCCTTCTCTCTTTCGCCTGGGGATCCCTTTTCTTGATGCCCGAATGATCGCCCGTTCCACCGTCCCCCTCTGGTTTTCTTTCCTGGTATCTTCACGATGAGCCGCCATCTAACCAAGATTTGTATAGTCGGGAGCAATGCCATTTCCGCCTTCCTCGCTTGGAGACTTCAGGCAACTACCTCGTGCGATGTGACCCTGGTCTGGAAAAACGGCTTCGAATCGGTGGCACAGTACGGTGTGTCGTTCAAGTATGTCCGACCGGTCTCCGCTCCGCCTCCTCTCCCCGGTGTGACTGACAGCGTCGATCTAGATCCAAATCCTTTGGCAACGAGCGTTTCAAACCTCGTCACGGTATGCTCGTTCCCCGATTCTCCATACAACAGTTCCCGTTCAATCGCTGATTTCTCCCTCCCCAAAACAGTCGTCCGATCCCCCGAAGAAGCGGCCTCGCGAGAGAATGCCTACGACTATGTCATCCTGTGCGTCAAGGCGTTGCCCGATGTATACGACCTCGCGGCTGTAATCGAATCCGTCGTGACCCCTCAACACACCTGCATCCTCCTGAACACGACAAACACCATCGGTGTCGAATCACATCTGGAACAACGGTTTCCGACGAATGTCGTTCTGTCGCTGGTGTCCGGGGTGGAGGTCTCACAGATCGGTGCCAGCGAATTCGAGCATCTGAATTCGTCCGACCTCTGGGTGGGCGCAACCACCAAACAGTCGACCATTCCGTCCTCGATCCAGAACGATATGGCCGCCGCATTGGCCATGACCCTGGCCACCGGCCAGGTGGAATGCAAGGTTTCCGAAAACATCCGCCAAGAACAGTTTGAACGCATGATAGGGTGAGTTTCCCCCGAGCTTTCCTTCCCATCGTGGCCCCTCCCGGCTAACCTATGTGCTAGACCGATCGCTTTCTACCCAACTAGTGTAATGTTTGATACCCCCAATCACTCCCAACTCCTGGAGAAGATTGGGGTCCGTCCGTTGGTCACGGGCATCATCGACGAGCTGCTCCGGCTGGGCAAAGCCAACGGGTGCTCGTTTCCCGACGACTTCGCCGAAAAGGTCATCGAGAAGATGACGGCAAACGGCCCCCCAAGCCCCATGTATCAGGACTTCCAGTCCCGCCGGCCGATGGAGGTGGAAACCTATCTGGGCTCGCCCGTCAAATTGGCATTGGAGGCCGAGGTCCCCATCCCACGCCTCGAGACGCTCTACGCCGCCCTCCACCATGCCAATACTACCAATTTGACCAAGCCCCGCGCCAGTGAATCTCCCCCGCTGGCCTTGGCCCAACCGCCCCCGCGGCTGTCGTCCGCGCCTCCCCCGAGGATGATGAACGGGATGCGCCCTGGGCCTGGAGGCCGGCCCGGACCCCCGGGGATGATGCCGCCTATGCGGCGCGGTCCCTCGGGTGGACCGATGCCCATGCCGGGCCCCATGTCCCGACCACCCAGCACGCAACCGCCCCAGGGCAAAATCCCCCGCGAGCCCTCCTTGGAGGGTCTGGAGGAATTCAGCCACCTGGTCCTCTACGACGACGCCGCTGACGGTGCCTTGCCGCCCGCGAACGCGAACGGAAACGGCTTCCCGGACACGTCCCCCGGGGGCGGCCCCCCGTCCCAGGCCGAACTAGCCTTGCGGGAACGCGAACTGGCCCTCCGGCAGCGGGAGTTGCAGTTCCGGGAACAGGAGATGAGCATGCGCCGCGGTCCCCCCCGTCCCCGCCCCCCGCCCAGCCGAGCTGCCTTCGACGAGGAGGACGAGGACGACTTCTTCGACCCCATGGAGGGCTTGCCGGTGCCGCATATTGACCCCGACAATGTGGACATGATGAGCATCACCTCGCGACGGGCGAAGAAGGGCCCCAGTGCCAGCCAGATCCGCCGAAACCCGGAGATGAATATGAACGGCGGCGGCGGCGGCGGTGGTCCTCGACCGGGATCGTCGTTCCGGAACTACTTTGGCCGGAAGCGTGCCAGCGATCGGATCATGCAGGAGATTCCTGGTCTTCACGATTCGCTCATGGACAACCCGATGATGGCGTACTCGTCCAACCGGTACGGCGCGGTCGATCGGAATCAGATGAATGCGGGCTCGCGTGCCAACTCCCTGACAGCCAGCCGTATGGGCGACTACCCCCCGCCCCCACATCCGCAGAGTCGGAGAAATAGCCACTCTCCCGCGACGCCCTTCGGTCCCCCCGGTCCGGGCCCCCGCATGGGCCGGCCGTCGAACGGCCCCGATGCCAATCTGGGACCGCCCAACGGCTATCCGCCTCGCGGTGGTCACCCGTCCCCCCCTGGACAGGTGCGCGCGCCGGTGCCCAGGTATCCCCCGGGGCAAGGTAATGCGGTAGGTCCGCAGCAAGTTGAACAACATTATGGGGTGAGCAACTCGTTTTCCGCCAAGCCCACTCCCAAGCATAGAAGTCTGACCGGAAGTGCGAGCGCCAGCGCGGAGAGTGGTGATAGCGGGGCCAGTGCCAACATTGACTCCGGAAACTCGGCCCACAGCAGCCAAATCAGTCTGGGCGCGCAGCAGGCCTCGACGCCCGTCCCTTGAATGATATCGCCATGATCCCTTTTTCCTACTCGATTTTTGCTCGACGAATGATCATCTCATAACATTCCCGTTACCATTCGTTTTTTCTTTTCCCTCCTCCCGCTCGTGTCTTGGACAAGAGATACTTGGCAGATGATCGGGTTGGGCGCATCTTCCTCTGCTGTTTCTTTTTTTTTTTTTTTTTACATATACACGAGAGACATAAGGAATATCTTGTCGTTTCATGCGTTCTTTTACTGTGGGGGAGTGATCCGGCGTGTGTATGTGTTTGTTCCCGGTTGACCCTTGAACCCTTTTCTTCTGCGAATGTTCTATCTAATGGAGGACGGGCTTGTTTCGTCTGATAAATATGTTTGGCTTTGCAGTTATACCACCACGTAACCCCTCACCACTGTGCATTCCATCATACTGAAGATTGCTGTACACTATTGTGCCGGCGCATCGTTTGTTTCTTTCTCTCTCTCTCTCTCTTTTCTGCTGTTTTGTTCTGTCTACTGCTGTTCCCACAGCTTTTCTTATGTTTGCCCACTACTGTCCTTTATCTGGGCTCTGTCATGGTTTGGTATCGGCGCAAAAAAAGAGCAGGATCTGATTTATCGGTTGACGACTTGTTGAGTTTGCGTTCTGAATGGTATTACGAGCGGTGTTAGGCCTGCTCTTGAATAGACTGATCATCAATTGATCATAGGCTTGGTAGTAGATTGATAGTAGATCATGAGCGATTTTACAGCTGAGCGCGGTCTTCCTGTTCAAGTAGTAGCAGTAGTGCCTGAGGCATATAAAACACGTGACACGACGTATGGAAATCAACAAACAGACCCGCGCAACATCATCCAAAGCAACACACTCACAACAAGACAACCACATCGACAACAGTATACTTGAATCAAAATGCCCCCCCACCACAATTACACCACCTCCCACCCACAATCCCAATCCCACTTCCCGCGCCACTCCATGCTCCCGGGCACCACATTGTCAGGATCAGGAGCCGGAACAATGTCCGCAACCAAAACCCGCCAATACGCGAACTTGCAATCACAGTTGGCGCAGTTGAATGCCAACCTCGCAGATACGGAGAACCTCCTGCGTATGACGGCCGTGCAGGCGGAGGATATGCGTTTTTTGGGAGGGTATGTGGGGGGGTTGTTCATGGGGTCGGCGAGGGTGTTGGGGGAGGAGGGTGTTAAGGGTTCTGCTGAGGATGGGGATCCTGGTAGGGAGGGGGAGGGGGATAGTAGGGAAGTGTGAGGTTTTTGTACTTTCAGGATATTTTTCCTTGGGAAAGGGTGAAGATGAAGATGAAAGATGAAAGATAGAGGCAGTGGGGGGGAAGGGAATACAGAGGGGAAACTGAGAGGAAAGACTAAGGTATGGCTTGATTTCCAACCCTCACATTGAGATATTTTACTAATTTGTTCATTATAGTCCTATCGACCAAGCACCTAAGTATCCACCACGAATCCTCCTCCGAGAATCACGGCCGGTTCGTCGATGTTACGGTGTTCGTAACTGTTCTTCGTTAGCTGGGTTCTTTCTCCCCACTTCTACCGCGGTAGAACGCATCAGTGTGGAAAGGAGGTATATACCTGAGCGTTCCAACACCTCCGGCTTCAAGGATTAAAGCCGTCTCCTCCAACGACTTCCCCGTCCAGCGCATGGCGAACGCGCGGAGAATATGGCCGTGTGCGACGAGCAGCACGTCGCCCTTTTCGGAGGACCCGTCCAGACAGGGCCCGTGGTGTTTGGCTCTGATTTCGGCGATGAGGGCGTCGAGGCGGGTTATGACGTCTTTGGGAGATCTTTCTTTGTCAGTATACTTTATCTAATGCGAAATGAAAGGGAAAAAAGAAAGAAGAAGGGGAAAAAAACGTACTCCCCCCCAGGACACCCATCCTTCCAAATATCCCACTTCTCCCCCTTCCCCTCCTTAGCGCGCTGTTCCCGAATCTGCGGACTAGTCAAGCCCTCATAGTCGCCGTAGTCCCACTCGCGGATCGCCTCGGTGACCTCGACTTTGGCTTCCGTGCGGATGGGTTCCTCGTTCTCGGACTTGCGCGCTTCTGTCCAGGGGAGACGCTCGCGACAGCCGATTTCGAGGAGCTCGAGGGTGCGTTGGGCGCGGGTGCGGGGGGAGACATAACTATCTTTATCATTAGCATTGTCTTGCCGTAGTATAGTATACTATATGGCCCTTGTGAAGAGTAGTAGTATGTTGGAAGAAAGCATAGAGGGCGACATACACATGAACCAGCTTCTTCGGTGCAATCAACCGGTCATTTCCTACTAAGGCTTTACCAGTCGCTTTGATGCGCTTTTCCCCGTTGGAAGTCAGTGGCAGGTCGGTGCTGCCTGTGTGGCGGCCGTTGAGGGACCATTCGGTTTCGCCGTGGCGGATGATGAAGCAGCGAGGAGCCATTTTCTTGTCTTATTTGCTTTTGATATGGATGTTTGATTTGGGTAATTGAATGGTGTGGTTGAGTGGTGCAGGAATTTATAGGATTGGGAAATTAATAGAGTAAGTGAGAGTGAGTGGTGGGGAGGATTGCGTCATAGGATGAATGATGGGTCGTGCTGAACAAGTTTGGGTTATCGATAGGGTGGGTGGGCTTATCTATGATGTTACTTACTCTGCTCTGCTCTGCTCTTTTACCCTGTTGATGATTTCCGGTACGTAGTATTTTGTTAACAGGTTGAGTGCTATGATGATTGAGATTGCTCGTCAATTACGGTCGATTATCTGTTCTACAGCGTCTGTTTCATGCACACCCGTCCGGGCGAGCAGATCGCCTAGCTTTAACAGGCAGTTGAAGATGAACTTCTGAACTTTATCTGGACTGCAGTAAGGAGTTGATTGTGCCTGATCTGCATTTTTTATATCGACTACTAAATAATGTAGGGCGGTGAATATTGGGCTGTGACAGCAGCCTTGGGTCTGTCACTGATGATAAAGTCTTATGTTCGATAAGCGTATACTGCTCTCAGCGAGGGGATGTGCTCTTTATAATATTAGCTGCTGACTTGGATCTCTCAGTGTTGAATAGTAGTAAAGCTGTGGTATGATACTTGACTGAACATACTGGCTGTTGTATCTACACATTGTGCATGAATAATGATGACTAACAATGCAGCACAACCCCACCATGTGAAAAGCAGAGATCGCAACCCCTCTATCATCTATATCACTTATATACCACCAAACCAAAGACTTAGAGCATGCCCAAGAACAGGAAAAACCCCCGAGATGCATCCAAGCTCTCCGGAAAACCCCTGGCCGACACCCTCGAGCCGTCCCCCATCCTGAGCCCCGAATGGACGACCTCGCGCGACCTGATCGAGCACGACCTCCCCTTCTCTCCGGAGGTGATCAAAGACCTCACTGTCTTCCTGCTGGAGAATATCAACATCAATGCGACGCACCTCTTCCGCGCGGATATCCTATACGATAGCTGGGGCGCGCTGAGCACCCCGCAGCAGAAAGCGCAGTCGTTTGCGCAGACGGGGAATCCCAATCTCGAAGAACCTGCCGTCGCGTCTCTCGCGGACAATGACCTCCCTGGGAGTCAAGCTGACGAGCGCGTCGATCCCCTCCCGGCGAACGACGTGCCCGGCTTCAAGCTCACTCGCACGGTAGTCCGCAATCTCATCCCGCGGAATCCCAAGATCGACCGGCCGCTGGCGCAAACGTGCCATTTCTATGAAGCCACAAACCGCACCGAAACCTCGACTACAACCCGCTTCCTAATCATCTACATCCCCCACCTCACCAAGAAGGAAGAAGTCCCCTTCTACCACCCGCTCCTCCGCGCCCTCGCCACCCTCTACGACTTCACCGACACCACATCCCCAGCCGGACCTCCCTCCGACCAACCCACCAGAAAAGGAACAGGCACCCTCTCCCTCCACTTCCTCCTCTTCCCCAACGAACCAATCCCCACCCGCCTCGAACGCACCCTCCACGCCCTCCTCAGCACCCAAATCCGCCTCGCGCGCGGCACCCGGCTCGCCGACAAACCCCCCGGCGCAACAAGCGGCAACACCAACCCCATCAAAGACAACGTCATCCCGCAGCACCTCGTGCAAAACACCTACCTGCGCATCAAGCTCAAGTACGCGCCTGCTCTGTGCCGCGACTGGGTGGAGGACACCGAGCCGTCGAAGCATGTCTTTGAGGATTTGGCCATCGCGGCGTTCCTGATCGAGTTGTGGAGGAGTATGTACGGGGCTGTTCCTGGAGATGAGAGAGACTCCACGCAGAGTGGTGATGTGTTTCCTGGCTTCGTGGACGTCGCTTGCGGGAATGGCCTCCTTGTTTATGTCCTCCTGCAGGAGGGCTACTCGGGCTGGGGCTTCGATGCGCGAGCGCGCAAAACGTGGGGGATTTTTCCCGAGGACGTACGCGCTCGTCTCCGCGAGGAGATATACATTCCTTCTCCGTTTGCCGATGCCATTACCAGCGATCTCAGCAACTCCGACGGAGTCAGAGAAGAAGAAGAAAATGATGATGATGATGGAAAATATGACTTTGATGTAGGCGTCCCAACACACACGGGCTCCTTTCCCGCAGATACCTTCATCATCTCGAACCACGCGGACGAACTCACCGTGTGGACACCGCTTATGGCCGCTCTTGCGAATCCGTCCTCCCCGTTACCGTTCCTGGCTATACCGTGCTGTTCGCATGCGTTGTCTGGGGCGAGACATCGGTATCCGCCTCCTAAGGGGAGCAATAAATCCAAAGATAACAAGAATCACAAGGCCTCCAATGTTCCCTCCCAAGATGGTAGGGAGGATGGGGAGGATGAACAGCCCATGTCAGGCGACCTCGCCGCCCTCCGGCAGAAGAAACAACAAGCGACGGACCCGTCGAACGCAGGATTCGACTCCTCCATGTATGGATCTCTGACTGCCAAGACGGTCGCTGTCGCGACGGAGGTCGGCTACGAGGTGGAGAGAACGCTGTTGCGGATCCCTAGTACGCGCAATATGGGAATTCTCGGAGGGAGGGTTCGCACGACGAGGGAGTGGTGGGTTAAGAGGGGGCTCGATGATAATAATGGTGGTGCTGCTGCTGCTGTTGGTAATGGAGCCGGTGCCGGTGGTGATGACGGTGAAAAGGTGATGCAGCAAGCAACACATCTAGTGCAAAAAGAATGCAAGACAGAAGGAGGCGTCGAAGCAGCGGCTAAGATATGGGTTGATCGGGCGAGGGGATTGCATCGCGGTCAAGGGAGGGGGAAGCAGCCTAGACATTGAGTTGGTAGACCTGCCTTATATAGATGGATGGATAGATGGATGGATAGATAGACGGATGGATGGATGGATGGGTACCTAGGTACTATCCTGTACTATAGGTATCGTGTATAGAGTTGAGATACCCGTTGTTAATGGATCTACGTAGTTACGTATGTTGTGTGTGTGTGTTGTAGTTTAGCTACGATAATTGCTGTGCTTCTATTGTGGTGGTTGTTGACTACGTTGTATTCACGATGGATGCACTGTAGATGCTATAAGCACCGACTAGGTACATATCTGTTGAGTCCTTCACACCTCATCCACGAGGCCATCAATCACATGCAACCTGAATAACCAGGCCATCATGACACCCATGTGAACAGCTCAGTCAAGCAAAATCCACTAGTTCCAATCATCGTCGTCATCCTTCTCATCATCTGTCATACCAGTTAGCTTTACCACACATCATATTACATGGAGGGGGGAGGGGGAAACACACCACTACCCCGGACCTTCTTCTGTCTCTCCTTCAAAGCCATCTGTAACGCACCCGCCAGTCCCCCCTGAGGGGCACCACCACCGCCGCCGCCGCCGCCCGACGGAGCAGAGGATTCATTGGTGCCCCCTGGGACGTGGGCCGCGCTGCGGTCTTTCTTCTCGGTGTCCTTGACCTTGCGCAGTCCGCCGCCGCGAGACCCGCCTGATCCGCGGATGGCGGCTAGCAGGTCGTCGCGGTCTCCGGCAGGCTTGGGCAGCGGTGGCGCAGCGCCGCCAGCGGGTGGAGGTGGGGGAGGGGCAGGGGCCCCGCCGGGAGGAGGCGGTGGCGGTGGTGGGCCGCCTCGCCCGGGAACCGGAGGGGGAGGTGGGGAAGCCGGTGGTCCGGTGCTGGCTGGAGGCGGCGGAGGCGGCGGAGGCGGGGGCGGCGGAACGTGGGAGGACGGTGGTGGTGGTGGGGGTGGCGGAGGAGGGGCGCCGCCAGTCGGTGGAGGGGGAGCACCGGCTCCAGGGGGCGGAGGCGGCGGCGGTGGAGGGGGACCCGTGCTGGCCGGAGCGGGAGCGGGAACCGGCGGCGGTCGAGGGGGCGGGGGGACGTGAGACGTGGGTGGTGGGGGCGGCGGGGATGGCGGAGGGGGAGCCCCGGGCGACGGCGGGGGCGGAACCGGTCGCGAACTGGCGGCTGGCAGCGGGGGCGGCTGTGAGGCCGGACTGCGGGGCGGGGGAGGTGGAGCTGGCGCGGCTGCCGCCGGGGCATTGGGCACCTTCGGAGGCAGCTGCGGGGGAGCCGCCGGGCTCGCAGAGCGCGGTGGCGGTGGCGGCGGCCCCGAGTTACGACTGGGCGGAGCAGGGGGCGCGGAGACCTTCCGGTCGCCTTGGAAGGGCGGGGGCACGCCAAAGCGCGGCTGGGCGCCATCGTCGGGGGTCTTGGGGGGTCGCGGCGGCGGCGGCGGCCCCGCGGCACCGGAGTGGGCCCTGGGACGCGTGGGCAGACTCGGGGCCATGCTGGCATATTTCCCGGCGTCAGCAATCGGCGGCGGCGCACGGAACCGGGGTCGCGGGGGCGGAGACGGCTCGCGGGTCGCTGGGGGAGATTCCTCATCGGGACGCGGCTTGCGCGACGGCGGGGGCGGCGGAGGCGCCCCCCGTCGACTACCGGAGCTCGCCCCAGTGCTCTGCGGACTGATGGCATTCAGCTTGGGGCCCGGAGGGGCCGACGGGGGCGGCGGCGGAGGGGCCTTTCCTCTTCGGTCCTCCGCCGATGGGGTCGCGTTGTCCGCACTGCTCTGCTTCTGATCGATATAGGCCTTGATAAAATCGGAGTTGTCCGCGATCTGGTCCTCGGTGATGCCCATCTGCAGGAGCTCGTCCAAGAGGCCCTTCCAGGACGGATCGCTGGTGTCGAACGGCAGGTCCTTGCGGGGCGGGCTCGTCGGCAGCGGGGGCGGAGCGACGTGGATGGAGGGGGTCGGGGGGAGATCCACTGGGGCTGGTTGCGCGGCTGGGGGCGGTGGTGCGCTGGGCCCCGAGGCCGACCGGTGGCCTAACAAGCTACCGAATATGGAGCGACCCATGCCATGCTTCTCATTATGGATGGGGGCGGGGCCCTGGCCGCGCATGGAGGCGAAGGGGGTCTGGCGCGTCTCTTTGCTGACATGCTTCTCCCGCTCGTGTACCTTCTTGATGAAGGTCTTGGCCTCTTTCTCGTCGGCAAAGGACAGACCGGCGGGACACTCCTCCAGCTCGAAAGTGTGGAAGAAGGTGCGGTCCTGGTTGTAGGAGAAATTGTCATAGATCTCCTGGTCCCAGATCACACCTCTTTGGGCGGGCTATCATTCAGGGATTCATCAGCAACCTATACTGCGGGGTGCACTCTTAACGGGGTAAAGTGACTTACCGAGACATCCACCAGTTTCAGCCAGAGGGTGCGGCCGACCAAGTCGTTTGCCAGGACCACAGCTCCTTGCAGGCCGGTGTAGACCCACCTCTGGGGATCTGGATAGGCCACATAGAGTCGTGCGACCGCTACGGCGAAGATCTTGTTGGCGGGTTTGGGGACATTCCGCTTGACGGTCTCCTTGTCGGCGTCGGTGAGGATTGACGGCATGACGGAGAGCCGGGGAGGCTAGAGGATGAAGCGCAGAAATCGGCAAAGTTGGGTTGGACGGACGAGGCTGGTTCAGTCGATTCTTAGGGTCGCATTGCAAGGTGGAGGTATAGCGCCGGCGTCGGGCACAGGCAACGACGATAGGAAGGCGGCGTCACACTCTCGAACAGGTGGGCAATTCGAGCAATTGCGAATGAGAGTTGTGGAGAAGAATCGTATAATAGAGAATTGAATCCCTCGTCAGGAGAGGGGAGAAGTGTGAGAACGGGGGCGTTGAATGATGAAGCCTTGAGGAACAGAGTAGTCAGAGAGAGAGAGAGAGAGAGTAAGAGAGGGAGAGAGAGAGGGAGAGTTGGGGTGACGGCAACTCCTTAGTCAGGCAGTTCATTAGGGAGCTGAGTAGGGAGTCCACGATCTTCATTCTTGTATACCATACGCATCACAGTCAATTCGGGGTTCTATTATATATAATCAATAGTCAATTCTCAGTGGACTATCTTCAATGATTACTATAATATCTGAATTCCAGTCGAGGTCCACAGACCATGAAGCAGAGAAGATCAGCCACTATCAGACCACCCACAACCATTCAACCATATAGAGTCAACCTTACACACAAATCAATGCACAACCATGAATTGACATGACCCATAGGAAAGATCCATGTACTTACAGGCTCTGATTTGCTGTAATCTGACCAACGAGGGGATCCAAAGATGGTTGCCTGCTGCTTGTTTGCCCACCGACGTCATCCCGACCATAACATATATATCGCTCATTCTTACTTCTTACTTTACCCTCTCTCTGTCAATACAACTCCTCCACATACACTACAGCTACAGCTACAACTACAACTTCGTCAATTTAAAATAACGAATAAAATAAACTAAACACAATGCCCGTCATCCCCGAAGATCCCAAGAGCTTCCCCGCCAAAGAAAGCAGCAACAAGGGGACCGACTCCCAGCCGGATTCGTCCCAGAAAGCCACTATGCAGGATCATCTATCTAAAGGACCTCAAATTCCAGACAGTTAGTGATTCAACCTGAACTCCGTTCTTCACTTCGATATAATAACTAATCCTGTCTAGACATGCCACCCAAAGCGTCGAGGGAAGAGATCGAGGCTCGCATGAAGGAGTTGAATAAATAGCGGATTCGAGTGCTTATGGAAAGCGTTGAATCTACCTCGATTCAATGTTTGAATGCATTCCTGTATATGATATCATTGTTGAAGACGAACCTGAATCTGACGACACTGTCCATACTACAATGCCATAATTCATCTCGATGAGACAGAAACAGTGACGTCATCTATACAGATGCTATCGATCTTCTGTGATCTTGAGAGACTATACTGTAGACTTCATGGAGTAGGGAAATCTATCCTCTTGTTTAAATTTCAATGATTTACAATTTGGGTACGTAGAATGGGCTATGGCAGGGAGACGCCGGTATATCCTCTCGCATGCCGCGGGGCACTTTGACAGATGAAGATAGATCAGTAAATACATGCTAGTAAACTACTTGCAGAGTAAAATCCACGGTTTCTTAAGTTGGGATTCAGTTTGACATAGTCTCTGGTCATTGGGTATGTGACTAGCCGGATGGACGGAGTCTAGGTAGTTAGGTAGAAAGGTCCTAGAAATATCCAGCCATCTACTAGGAATGAAAACATCTACGATACAACGGTTGAGTAATTCGTAACACCTTCATAATCTATCATCCAGTTTTAAGACAAAAAGAACGAGATGAAACGACGGGAAACAGATAAGAAATCGCTAACACGAACGACCCAGCGAGGAGCCAGTCTCTGCAGACGCGTTGCAACCATTCTCTAGAAACCCGCGACGGCCTCCCACGACGGAGGAGTTTCTAGGCCGAGTGCCTACCGGAACCCCGTCGTGCAACGCCACCGTGCTTCCCCTAACAATGATCCATACCCTGAATGTTGCGGCACCGGGCAGTCCAACGAGGCCTCTGGTGGATGCGGGTGAGGCCCCGTCACAGCCCTATTCCGTCCCTCATCCCTCGTTCCTCGTTCCTCCTTTCCCGGGATCATGGCCAGCACGTCAGAAGCAACAGCCGACCGTCCGGATCACCCTCGGCACGCCAGAAGACCAAAGCTTCTCAACAATAAGGGCGAGTCGGGTGATCCCAGAGAGAGGGACAGATTGACAATAGAGAAAGAGAGAAGAATGAAAAGAGAAGGCTGGTGAAAGAAAACCCCGGTGGGCTCTGGCAGGGCAAGGGTTGCCATGGGAAATAATAACAGGAGAGCAATTTAGAGCTCGTCGACGTCGATCTCCTTCTCTTCTTCGCTTTCGCGGTCCTCGTCGAACTCGACGTTGTCCTCGAGACCATCCTGGCCGTAGGTGTCGGTCTCGTTGATCTTGGCGTGCTCGGGCAGCTCGCCGTAGGCCTTGAGACTGCGGGCCTCGTCGGCCGTGTACTTCATGATGACGTCGCCCTTCTCGTCCTGGTAGTCACGCAGCGAGAGGAGGATGATGTCGCCCTGGTTGATCCAGACCTTCTTCCTCAGCTTGCCACGGATGTGCGCGAGACGCTTCTCGCCGTCGAAGCAGAGGGCCTCAAGACGGCCGTTACCCAGCATCTTCACGACCTGCGCATACTCCTGGCCTTCTTCCTTGAAGACGAGCTCACGCTTCTCGTTGTCGTTCTCGTTCTTTCCACGACGACGGTTCTTACCGCCCTGTTGAGTGTGTTAGCGATACATCTGTATAAAACAGGTTGTGATGGATATAGATATTTCAGATCTGCATGGTCGCCTTCTTGTCTTGTCTCTCCATACATGTCGACCTCCTAAAAGGGAAACATCCAGAGTGGACATCGTGGCAAGGAGCCCCCTACAGAACCCGAAAAGTCTGACCCAGGCGGGGGAAGAGGGGTTCTTTGATGAAACAAAAGGATATGGGGAGGACACATACTTTTCCCTTATTCTTGGGCATGGCGGAAACTTGCTAGTCGCTGAGGGACTGGACAGTCGATGCGATAAGCAGGTAATCTGGGTAAGGAGAGAGAGAGTAGGAAGAAAGGTGGTGAGAGTGGGGGGGGGCGAGAATTAGGGTGGAATTTCGAGGCTTTTGCCTCTTATATAATCTGGTCGCTCGGTTTAGTGGGGGATGTGGCGGCCTGAGCCCTGCCTTAGGCTCGCCACAGGGGTCGTCCAATCAGGAGGATGAATTTTACACCGCCGGTGCCTGGCCGTGGCAGAAAATATTCCTCCAAATCGTCATTCTCGAACGCGTCCATCCTGCATCTTTCTCTCCTCGTCTCATTTTGTTGTCGGATTCAAACAGAAAGCCTGCTAGTTGGCTAGGGATTCAATTTTGGGAACATGATCCCGGATATCAGCAAGTGTGCTCTTGGGATTGCTACGACGTGACGTCCGTCTCAGGACGTGACCCGACCCGACTCCGATCAATCTCCAATCTTGGGCCGGATTGTGTCTGCCCACCATGGTGAAGAAGTACCTTACCTCGCATGGGAAATCTTTCATCTTAAGATATTCCCCCCAAACCCTTATCCCGCCGGTCGCCCAACGATATCTGGACCTCCCGGTTCATCCGCTCCGACCCAAGATCCAGCACATGTACGACAACCGAGACCCCGAGACCCTGTGGTGGCGCGTGTCGTTGCATCAGTTCGGGCAATATAAGCGAGTGGTCCGGTCGTGGACAGCCCGGAGAGCGCGGGTCGCATTCCGGGAGGCCTTGAAACAGCATGGGTTTGACGAGGCAGGCAAGCGATTGGAGCCTGGGACTACGGGGTACGGCTGCATGGATAGCCCTAATGGAGGCTTGAAGGGGTCGTTGGAGGTGATTGTGCGGTTGGAGAGTATCGACGAACCGTTCGCGGAGGTGCAGTCCGATATGCACTCTTCATTTGACCAGCTAGTCGACAAGACGCGAGTTCTGGGGTCGCAGGGAGTAACCTCTTCTACCCCAGCGCGCAAAACGGGCCTGTGGCAACCAAAATGGTCGGGGAAGACGAACAATAATGGGCAATGACATGTATCATAGTGTATTGATAATGTATAAAATATCAGGGTTATAAATAACGAGGGACATTGGGAGTTCTTTGTACTCTTCGGAGAATTGATTCCTTGCCTAATGCACATAAACCCGCCAAATCGATGTGCTTTATTAATTAGTAGTAATCTCAGACGGATCTCTATTTAATAGAGACGTCCTGGAGAATTCTCCATGCTCTACTCCGTACAGAGTATATAATAGAGTAGATGTTAAACAGTCGATCCCCTGACGGCGTAGTTAGAATGGACCGCGCGGCACCGCCTCCTTGGCAGGGTCGCTAATGCCGATCTCGACAAGCCAGACAACAACATCCATTCTTTCTCTCCTCCACCTCCACCTCCCTCCATATCATCCATTACTTACCATATTCCCCGAATTTTGGGAGACTCCCCTCCTCCAATAACTACCATGTTGGTCTCCTTGACCGTGGGCAAGGTGGACGCCGGTGTCGCCGTCCTCCTGACCCAAGATAACCGACTCGTAAGCTCCTTCTCCCTATTGTGGCTGCAGCGCAATGCATGGTCAACCCCTACCCTGGCGACTGTACCAGTCTTCATCACAAGAGAACAGTCAATAAATATACGCGCAATGGTTATTCTGCATCATACTGACTCCTGACCCCCACCGTGGCAGATCGAATTCCCCTCCGTCCTCCTCCCCAGCAACATCACCTCCGGCAGCATCGTCGACATCACCGTCGCGCGCAACCATGCCGCGGAAGTGGCCAATGCCACTGCCTTCCAGAGCCTCCAGAAACGCATCCTCAACACATACGGAGTGAAGACGCCCTCCCCGCCCGTGCTGCGACTGCGCAATGCTACGCAGACCTCCCTGGTGCTGGAGTGGGACCCCGTCGATCTGGCCACGGCCTCGCTCAAGTCGCTCTCGCTGTACCGCAATGGCTCCAAGGCCGGGTCCATCCCCCGTCCCCTGGAGACGCGCAGCACCAAGATCAGCGGGCTCGCCATCCACACCGAGTACTCGTTCCACCTGGTGCTCCGCACGACGGCCGGCACCTACCAGTCGGAGAAGTTGACGTGCCGCACCCACAAGATGACCGACCTGTCCGGTATCACGGTCACGGCGGGCGTGCTGCCGCCGCCACAGAAGGAGGCACTAGCGTCTGCCCTGGACCGCATCGGCGGTCGGCTCATCGACTCGGTGCGCATCGACACCACCCACTTCGTCTGCACCGAGGGCCGCGGCCCCCTGTGGGAGAAGGCCGTCGAGATGAACATCCCCGTCGTGGTCCCCGAATGGGTCGACGCCTGCGAGTCCGAGGGCACCATCGTCAGCGTCCGCGGCTACTACCTCAACGCCGACCCGAAGACCCGCCAGCTGGGTCCCATCCAGGGCTCCACCCAGCACCAGCGCACCATCTCGTCCGCCACCTCCGCTCACCGTCACACTCCGTCGTCCCCCTCCGTCCAGCTACCTGTGTCGAGCGACGGGCGGCGGCCAACCCTGTCGCAGGATCGGACACGACAGGAAAGCAACACTCCCGGCGACCCGCCCATCACCCCGTTCCCCGGCCAGCACATGAGCGGCCAACCCACTGCCGAAGAGAGCGAGGTGGCCTCCGCCGACGAAGACGACGAATCCCCGCCGCCCCCGCCCCCCAAGGACGAAACATCCCTGGAGCAAAACGGACACGCCGAGTCTGTAGACCAGAAAGAAACCAACGGCCATCCGGAGGAGGAAGCGAAAGAGGAAGAGGAAGAGGAAGAAAAAGAACAAGAGGAAGAGAAAGAGCCGGAGGAAGAGAAAGAGGAAGCTGACGAGAAAAAGCAAGAGAAAGGCGAAGAAACCAAAGCACCTGAACCAGAAAAGCTAAAGAAAGTAGAAAACCCATCCGCGGAGGATTCCTCCTCAGCCAGCGACGGAAAGAAGTCGGATTTCAACGAAGTCCCTCTATAAACATCAAGCTTATCAATTGAATCAATTGAGTTAGTCAGTTACCTTAACGAATGGGATATACGGGAATCGTTGAACCAACGTGAGCTTTTTTTATAGCCTCTTTCTGCTTTCTTCTCTTTCTACTCTGCTCTTTGGTGCCTATTCTTCGTGTTGTGTGTTCTATCTATATCCTTTTTCTTTATCTTGATCTTTTTTCTTTTCTTTTTTAAATTCATCTACCTATCTATTTATCTATCTACATATTTATTTTACCCTAGTCTTTTTATCTATATTTTTATAAGTTTATCATTCCTCATTATATAGCGTTTCTTGTGATTGTTAACCACGTATATCATTCAATGTGGCAGGCAAGGTACCCTACGGTAATTTTTATAGAGTCGATTGCGAAAGACGGGGCAGATCGTCTCTCTTCCCCTTTCTCTTTTTTTACTTGAGGAGGAAGAGGTTGTTTGTGTATATGATTTCGTATCCCACTACGCGCATAGGCGGTAGCGGGTCGATCGTTTTGTATATCACTTGCAAGGTAGTTCAATATAGTTTACCCGTTCCCTCTTTCATCGGCACTACTTCTTCTAAAATTGGCATATCATGCCTAAGAATGAATAAATAAATTGAGTTAATATTTTAAAGCTAACTTAAGTCGACAGTATTGTCTGTAAATTCATCTCTCTTTAGATCTATCTTGTATGTACTCAAAAGTAGGAAAACCAAACAAAAATGAAACAATGCAAAACCAAATGCAAAATTCGTTTTCCGTTCCACTACATGCTCTCACATCGTTAGATATCAGTAGGTCGGTCGTGACAAGTCTCGCCGTCACTCGTTGCAAACTTAGTTGACGTTGCGCACTACATTGTCGATGGCCTGGGCGACGTAGGTGACGTTATTTTCGGCCACTGTGTTGATTTGTTAGTATTTCGAGGAAATAAGGAGATGGGGCTTGACGTACAGCCGCTGATGGACGCTCGGCCGGACTTGAGAAGGTAGACGTGGTATTTGTCCTTCAAGGCATAGACTTGAGACGGGGTCAGGCCGGTGTAGGAGAACATTCCGTTCTGTGGAGACTGTGTTAGTATTCATTCGAAAAGAGGACTACAATAGTGACAACATACCTGCTCCACAATGTGGCGCCACGTCCCCGGGGTTTGGAGACGGGTGAGTTCGTCGTACAGCACCTTGCGCATGGACTTAATGCGCGAGCTCATGACCGTGAGGTCGTCGTGCCACTGCGCGGTGAGCTCGTCGTTGGTGAGCACGCACTTGACGATGCTGCAGCCGCCGGTGGGACCCATCGAGTATTCGCCGCGGATCAGGTGACAGAGGTTGTTGACGACGGTGTCGCGGAGTTTCTCGGAGCCGGCGGGGAGCACGTAGTGGAAGGCGCCGACACGCTGGCCGTACAGGCCGAAGTTCTTGGAGAAACTCTGTGCCACGCACATCTCCAGGTTGGGCTTCTCGTTGAGGAAGTAGCGCACGGCCCAGGCGTCTTCGCTGGCGGAGCCGGATGCGAACCCTTGGTAGGCGGAGTCGAAGAAGGGGAAGATCTTCTTGCGCTCGCACAGCTCGGCGATGGCCTTCCATTGCTCTTTGCTGGGGTCAAGGCCTGTGGGGTTGTGCGCGCAGGCGTGCAGCAGGATCACGTCGCCCTGCTGGGCTTCGGCTTCTAGGGTGGACATCATGCCGTCGAAGTCGAAGGAGCGGGTCGTAGGCTCGTAGTAAGGGTAGCTCTTGCGGGGCACACCGACCAGGTCCCAGATGGTCAGGTGGTTGGCCCACGACGGGTTGGAGAGCCAAACGTTCTTGGGCTTCATCTGGTGGGCCAGGAAGAGAGCACCCAGGTGGTTGGCGCCGGTGCCGGCCACACTTTGGACGGAGCCAACGCGGGCCTTGATGGCCTTTGTCTTCTCGGATGTGTCCTTGGAGTCCAGACCGAACATCAGGTCCCGGGCCAGCTCCAGGAAGGGAATGTCGCCTTCAATGGCGGTGTACTCGTGTCGCATGAGGTTGTCTTCGGCGAGGAGCTTCTTCTCCGCCGCGCGCACGACAGGGAGCGGCCACGGCTTGCCCTCATCCGTCCGGTAGACACCCACCCCCAAGTTGACCTTTTGCGGGTGTGAGTCATTGACATATGCGCGGTTCAACGCAAAGATCTCGTCCGCGGGAACGGGGGCCAGGGTGGTGAGAACGGACATGGTGATGGGAGGTAGGAGTGGTGAGTCGAGGAGAGCAAAGGAGGCCGTTAATGACGAAGCCAACAGAATCGAAGATGGAAAGCGGAGGGGCAAAGTCCAAGGTCTCGGGGAAGGGGCGGTGGGGCCTGGCTGGGTAGATCGGATCTTAATCGTTTGTTTTCAGACAAACGGGGAATGACGAGAGATTCCCGTTGAAGGACTAGTTGAGTGATTCAAGATCGGCCACCAGGTAGGGTGGGTTAAATCTCCGAGTCTATAGTAGAACTATAGTAGAGTCATTCACGCATTAACTGAATGAGAAGAATGAGAGGAGTGGAGCCAGATGGTTCGTCCTATTTATTAAGGCTTAGTACAGGCCCCGATATCGCCATCCACGGAACGCAAATTTGGGGAGAGGGAGGGTGTCATTTAGATCAACCTACCTTCTATTTTTTTTTTCGCGCCTTTCCTTCCTTCTTTTCCTTTCTTTTGTAATTGTTTTTTTAGCTTCTGTCATGCAAGGGAATGCCGGACGGAAAAGCCCGCTTAGTGTAGGAAATTTTGCTCCGTGGATTTGGGGACGGTGGGTCCCATGCCATATTGGGCCAACCCGACTGGGTGGCGGCGCCGTGGCAGTCTCATTGAATATGAAGGGGGGTGAATGAATAAAATGCATGGCAACGAAGTGGTTGCACACGGGTTCCATCCTTACCATGGTTGTAGATCTGGCTGGAGGGATATCAATCTTGCCTTTGCTGCATGCACCCCTGGATGAGTGGCGCAAACACGAGGACAAATGCGCCCAATAATAAGATCAGGGTCCAACATCTCAACCGTCACGAGCCAAAGTATGAAATAACGACCTGAGTATCACAAAATCGCTATAGGATGTAGAACTTGGTGATTTTCTCTTCTATTTCTGTTCTTTTGTTTGATCGTGCCTCGGCCTGCCATTTCGATTATCTGTGGAGTGGTTCAGCGAGTGTCCGTCTACCCCGTAGTGGGCCCGGGGATCTGTACATTTGATCTTGCTGTCAGAGATAAGCATGACTGTCTGACAGTCAAAATATAAGAGGAGTCGACATTGTGCTGACGATGAAGTCATCCAGACTAAACTCTCGTGTCAGTCCATGGCTGATATACGATCAAGCCTAGGATATCGTGTCTCAAACAGAAGACACGCTGGGGTCAGACAGGCCGCAGTATATCCGAAATGGATAAGAGAGCCGTGGTATATCATAGAATTTAAGATGATTGTCTCATAGATATGGTTGTTGAACGTGATGATAGGGAGTTCTCATTCGAGAAAACACAGGCTGCTGCGCATGAGTTCTGGAAAGCTGACAACCATGCTGACCTTCACCTTTGGGAAGATCTGCGGGCTGACTCCTCACTCACTTACCCAACAGGGTGTGTCTATCCGATCTTCCTCGACGCTTGTTTATCGGCCTGACCCAATTCGAGGAGCGGAGGGAAGGATGCGGGAGGAAGAGAGCGGAGAAATGACCGAAGAGGGGTCAGTGAGGGGAAGATAAGTGGTGGTCGGAGTATATATCTCGTCATCTACAGTTTGCCGTCAACCTTCTCTACCCTCATTTTGATTGATAATATATTCTAAGCACAAGCCTACAAACCTCTAAGTCTCACTAATTAGTGACATCGACCTGACTCAGGTATCTCACCATGACTGTGACACAGGACCATCCAGCAGGGAATCCGGATTTGCATTCTCTCCGACCCAAGGCCATCATTCAGCCGCTCCACAATAGCATCCCCGAGGAGTTGCTCACTCGTTTTGACCCAGTCTACGTGGAACACTACAATAAGTACAACGCCGGACGATTGCATACGCACGAGGTGCCCATCGAGGAATTTAGAAAGAACCCTGCGAAGTACTTGACGGCTTACGGCCGGGCGGCAGGCCCGGATATCCACCGCATCACCGAACAGAAATGTCCCGTGGAGGGTGGGGAAATCCGAGTCCGGATCTTTGAGCCCGCCCCGGTTCTGGATGAGCAGGGGGTTCCCCGGAAAAGGGCCGCGTACCTCAATTTCCACGGTGGCGGATGGGTGTTTGGAGACCTGGGAGCCGACCATGATTTCTGTAAACGACTGGTGCATGGTCTTGATGGACAGCTGGTAGCTATCGATGTGGACTATCGATTAGCCCCCGAGAACCGATATCCGATCCCGGTGGATGATTGCTGGGCAGCGTTTAACTGGGTCAGTGGACAACCCCATTATCATTTAATTCCGACATGCGGATCCATTAACGGCTAACCCCATGCAGGTGCGGTCTGAGAAGGCAGAGGAATTCAACATTGACCCGGATCGGATGGCCGTGGGAGGCGCCTCGGCCGGAGGGCACTTGGCAGCGGTGATCGGCCATCTCTGCCGTAACGCCGGCATCCCACTCGGCTTGCAGGTCCTCACGGTGCCCGTCTGTGACCTGCATAGCATGTTCACTCCGGATGGGCAGTTCGATCGCGAGAACTGCCCCTACGAGTCGTACCGCGAGATGGAGTTCACGGTCGCGCTGCCAGCAGCTCGAATGGCATACTTCCACCGACATTTCCTCGGGGTGCCCCGACCCGCTCCGTCGGACGAGGTGAGATCCACACACCTAGCACGCCTAGCACCCTTCCGGCACCTCAAACTGACCGACCTTTAGGATTGGAAGATTTCCCCCATGCTGGCCCCCGATTTCTCGGGCTTGGCACCAGCGCTGGTGGTCACAGCTGAAATGGATCCCCTTCGCGACGAAGGACAGTTCTACTATCAGAAACTGAAGGCTGCAGGAAATCGGGCGGAGTTGATGGGCGTGCCCGGGATGCCCCACACCTTTGTCCACCTGGATGGGATTTTGGCGGGAGGACAGCGATACAACGAGAAGGTTATCGACGCGATCCGGCGGGAGTTGATACGGTAAAATAGAAAAGACCTCCGAGTACTCTTGAGTCTTGATAAAGAGAGAATCCGAGTACGGAGGTACAGAGTAGATCATGGCTGAAAGGAAGTTAAGGGTAGATCTCTCACCGCCTGCCGTATACGACAGACCGGGAGAAATCGGCAGGCGAAGACCGGAGGAAGAACGAGCAGTGAATCTTTGCCTGGATTTCCCGCTCTCTGCACTTTTCTTCTTTCTGGTTGCTTCTTGAACTTAACTTCCTAAACGACTTCATTGTCGCCTTCTTCTTCTCTAGACCTCTTTCACCTACTTTTTCTGAATTTTCTCCCCTCCTTATACTCCTAATAAATTGGTATACAACACCGAATCTTCAATTGGTTGGCGAATTAGAGTACTAAAGGTGAAATTATACCCAGGGAAAAAAACACGCGCTTGTCGTCATCATGCTACCCCCCTCATCTACCCGAGTTGTGGCACGATCCATGGCCTCATTGACACATGTGGCTTCGCGCTCGACTACCGCCGGCTCCCCCGCAGTTGCTCGCAATGCCTTGGCTTGCGCTGGTCGCTTCCCCGCTTCGCTCGGTAGTCGACACATGCTGAGCAATAGCCGATCCCTCCATCAGTTCCCCCGCTTCCAGTCTTTGACCAACACCAACAAGAGAGCTTTCAGCACAACTGTCACTATGGTGAGTCGCTTGTCACCGTTGAGGTCGATCTGATCGGCTGGAGTGTTGCTTGAACGGTTCAAAATACACGAGGGTGCATGGTTGCGTTGGAAATGGAAGACCTGGAGAACATGGCTGACGCGGTCGGGGTCCTAGTCGTCTAGCCACCGTGCGGAAACCGATGCTTTCGGTGAAATCCAAGTAAGTGGCTCAATTCATACTGAAATACGTCGACTGGCGATGGAAGCTGACTGTCTCCTTATCTAGGTCCCCTCGGACAAGTACTGGGGTGCGCAGACTCAGCGGTAAGGATTACAGCCCCGATCGCCTGGAGATACACTCGTGGCTCTACAAGAACGCGATTTGGAGCGGCGATTGACAGTAAAACAGCTCCCTGGGCAACTTCGACATCAACCAGCCTCAGGACCGCATGCCCGAGGGTGTCGTCAAGGCCTTCGGTATCCTGAAGGGCGCCGCTGCCACTGTGAACATGCAGTTTGGCCTTGGTAAGATGTTTCCGACCTTCTTTCCACCCCTTCTCAACTGATCAATTCGCGACAGACCCCAAGGTTGGTGAGGCGATCAAGCAGGCCGCCGCCGAGGTCGCCGAGGGTAAGCTGCTCGACCACTTCCCTCTGGTCGTGTGGCAGACCGGTTCCGGCACCCAGTCCAACATGAACAGCAACGAGGTCATCTCGAACCGCGCCATTGAGATCCTGGGTGGCACCATGGGCAGCAAGAAGCCCGTCCACCCCAACGACCACGTCAACATGTCCGCCTCGTCCAACGACTCCTTCCCCACCGCGATGCACATTGCCGCCGTCCTGGAGCTCGAAGGTGCCCTGCTGCCCTCGCTGAAGAGCCTGCGCGACGCTCTCCAGGCGAAGGTCGACAAGTTCCAGGAGATCATCAAGATCGGCCGTACCCACCTGCAGGACGCCACTCCCCTGACTCTGGGCCAGGAGTTCTCCGGCTACGTCGCCCAGCTCGACCGCAACATCGAGCGTGTCGAGAACAGCCTGCCCCACCTCCGCTTCCTCGCCCAGGGTGGTACCGCCGTCGGTACCGGCCTGAACACCTTCAAGGGCTTTGACGAGGCCGTTGCCGCCGAGGTCACCAAGATGACCGGGACCGAGTTCAAGACGGCCCCCAACAAGTTCGAGGTGCTGGCCGCGCACGACGCCGTGGTCGAGGCCTCGGGCTCGCTGAACACTCTGGCCTGCTCTCTGTTCAAGATCGCGCAGGACATCCGCTACCTCGGCTCGGGTCCCCGCTGCGGTCTGGGCGAGCTGGTGCTGCCCGAGAACGAGCCCGGTTCCTCGATCATGCCGGGCAAGGTCAACCCCACCCAGTGCGAGTCGCTCACCATGGTGTGCGCCCAGGTCATGGGTAACCATGTGGCTGCCACCGTCAGCGGCATGAACGGCCAGTTCGAGCTGAACGTGTTCAAGCCGGTGATGATCCGCAACTTGCTGCACAGCTCGCGCATCCTGCGCGACGGCATGAAGAGCTTCGAGCGCAACCTGGTGCACGGCCTGGAGGCCAACGAGCAGCGTATCAGCACTCTTCTCCACGAGAGGTATTTTCCTTCTTTCCCTACTGTAGAATTCTATTGAATCTTCGCTAACTCTTCTAGTCTGATGCTGGTGACCTGCCTGAACCCGGTCATTGGTTATGACATGGCCTCCAAGGTGGCCAAGAACGCGCACAAGAAGGGCCTGACTCTGAAGCAGAGTGCGATGGAGCTGAAGGCTCTCAGCGAGGAGGACTTTGACAAGCACGTCCGTCCGGAGCTGATGCTGGCTCCCAAGGAGAAGAAATAGAGGACTGTGTTTGGTTTAGCGACCCTTGAAAATTATAGCCTATAGCCTGATAGTTTTGTATATTGAGACAATCATTGTATTTTATTTATCTACTTATATCTTCCAGATCATTCTGATCGGGCTTGTATTTTTTCGGCGATAAATAATTGAGACTAGTGGGTCTATTAATAGAATACAATACAAATAAAAACAAGCATATCGACAAGGGGTTCGTCGGACAGGAACCCCTCCAATAACCCAAGGAATGTGGCAATCAACACCCCCAGTATCTCCTCGGGTATGTATGTATCCAGAGAAGCGAAAGGGATTAAAATAGACACCGAGTGTGGCAGGGCAGGAGACAAGTCAGTGGGAGGAAAGAGGGAGAAATTCCCCTGTCTCAGCCGGGCCCTCTCCGATCCATTGGACGGGATGAGACTAACCCTGTTCGTTCATGTAACTTATTCGATTCTTTTAGCCTGGAGGGACCTATTTATCGATCTGCTGGTGCTGTTTTACTTCTTTTTCTTCCTTCCTTCTTTCTTCTTTCTTCTTGTTAGTTTAAGTTCATCATCACTGTCCAGTCATTCGTTCTATCATTGTTTGAAACGTATTGGTTTCAACTGCATAAGTGACTATTCACCCCGCGATAGCCTCAGCTTGCCGACCCTGAATCTGCCTGATTCCCTCAACAACACTCGACACCTCGACACTCCTCTACACAGAAAACAAAAACAAAACCATCATGACCAACATCAACGCAATCACCCCTCCCACCCCGGAGTCATCCATCCCCACCCCCGACAGTCATACACCCCCCTACAACACCCCCGCAACCGCCAACCCGCCCAAAGAAACCCCCCTCTTCTCACCAACCCTCATCTCCCCCCAAGTAACCGCCGAACTCCCCCAAGACTACACAATCCGACCCATCCGCCGCTCCGACTTCCACCGCGGCTACCTAGACGTGCTGCGCGTGCTCACCACCGTCGGCGACATCAGCGAAGAGCAGTGGAACGCGCGCTTCGACTGGATCTGCTCCCGCAACGACGAGTACTACCTGCTTGTCATCTGCGACGGGGAGGGCCGGGTCGTCGGCACGGGGAGTCTGATTGTGGAGCGCAAGTTTATTCACTCGTTGGGATTGGTGGGCCATATTGAGGATATTGCGGTTGAGAAGAATCAGCAGGGGAAGAGGTTGGGGTTGAGGGTTATTCAGGCGCTGGATTATGTTGCGGAGCGGGTGGGGTGTTATAAGGTTTGTCCCTCTCCTTTCTTATATTTTCGTCTTTCAGTATTTGAGGGTGGGAAATGCTAATTAGATCGGTATAGACTATCCTCGACTGCTCCGAAATTAACGAGGGTTTCTACATCAAGTGCGGGTTTAAGCGGGCGGGTCTGGAGATGGCTCACTACTATTGATTTGATCATACATTCTGCGTTGATTCGTCTGAGCTTGCTGGCGTTGTTTATTGTCTGTTTACTTCATACACTGGTTTTGTGTGCGGGATTGAGTATACAGTGATTCGATATAGAATATCTGCTGCATGTGTTGTTCGGGGTTGGGGTGCCGTGAGATGGGTCCAACATAAGTGAGAATAGTGAGATACTTACATACTAGTATACTAGATAATATGAACATTTATTGGCTCGTTGTTTTTAGTAGCTTTGGAAAGTTGAGTCAATCTGTAGTTAGCTTTCGTTGATACGAGCCATTTATGCACAAGTCACCTGCTTGACGATTGTACCCTCCAAAAGTATAGGGGCACAAACCAACTTCAGACTACTCCAGCCTCCTCCAGACTACGACATTCAAAGCAAATATTGACTGACTCCGACAAATAATTCCCATTCGAAATGCATTGTTCAAGCCCATTATCTAGTCATGAAGCAGCCCTCCCCAACCTTTCCAACCAAGTTCGAGTTCCTTCCGGGTATATTCCGTCCGGGGAGTATTCCCGTGAAACAACCATACTGGCGAAAGAGCCTTCTGGCCTTCAACCAGCGTAACAAACAAAACTTGATCCAGATGATGATGACGATGATGGAACCGTCGTATGGGGGTTTCGCTCGGTCGTTATTGCATCATCTTATGTCGCGCGTTGGAAGATATGGAGAATTTAGGCGGCGCCGGGGTTGGGGTTCATCTGGTGTATGTTAGGGTCTGTTTTTATGGGAGTTCAAAACAACCAGAGGTGCGACTCGGCACTTCAAATGAAACGCCCGCTGATCCCCCTTCTGGTTGATAACGCACCTTGCGCTTGCCACCGGTCATGGTGACGTTGACGAAACGGCGAGTGTACTTCAGACGCTTCATGGCGCGGCCCTTGGGCTGCTTCTTCTTCTCCTGCTTGTCGACCTGTTTATCAAAGATAAGTCGTCAGCTTTGGTTCGTTTCGCTTGATCGTCCGTATATCGCGATATCCATCCGGCGTTCGTTGATTTCATCCATTTCAACCGAATCCATCCCATCATCTCAAAATCGAATCATTCCATCTCGTAACTTTTCCCACTTCAACCGCCCGCCCTGTCTTCATTCCAAAACCATCCCGAAATTTTCCAAGGTCGTCCGTCGAAGTGGCGATATCGTTCATCTCGGAGAAAACGCCCAAATAGGACACAGAAAGAAAGGGGAAAAAACCAACCTTAGGAGTCGCAGACTTGACCTTACCCGCACGGGCGAGAGATCCGTGAACCTTACCCATGGCTGCTGGTGATGTGAAGCTTGTCGGATCGAAATGGAGGAAAGGTGGTTGACTGAGTCGGAGCTTGAAGGGGAAGGGGAGGCAGATTCAATCGTACTCTTGTGGGCAAACCGCGCTAGTTGCGCCGTAAGCGAGGCCGGATGGCGAGAAATTTCCTCCACCGCCTGCTGGATAGGGAGATATTTGCTGAGTCAGACTTACGTTGCGGGGTGGTTTGGCGCCTCAGGCAGGATTTCTTTGTTTTATCTAGTCAAGGTGGACTTTTAGAGAGAGGGAGATTTGAGAACTGCTTTGGAGATTGACTTGGGGTAGAGGATGTTCTTCATACTACAGGTTTTATTCATATATTATCGGCGTCTCTTTCTATACTTCCCCAGCGTTATTGTATGCTTGAGGCTGCGGCGGCTCAGTCGGCGTCCCGAAATGGCTTAGTGTAGGTTTGAGCCCTAGTGTGATACGATCTGGTATTGTAATTACGACATAGGATGGTTTGTCCATGACTCCATGCGCTACTGGGCTGAGAGTCAAGCCGATGATGACATGTGCCTGTATGGCTAGTTTGATATCACGGAGTCTTATATATGGATACTACTCGTGTAGTCTACTATCGTAGGAGTATTGATGCTTGCGACATAGAATCTCATATTGAAACCAAGAGAGTGAGGACAGCGAGAAATAGGACCTCCAAGTCAGACATGAAGGTCCCATACTCACTACGAGTATCAAGTGATAGAGTCTATTAAACTCCAACCCAGTGGATCTACAGGCCCAGAACGGCTCGAGCAAAGCTAACTTATCATATCACATCCATTTTTTTGGTTCCATTTCCTGGTGATATACCATTGGCGCGTAATGATAAAAGCCTATCTGAGACCATGCGGGATTCTCGTCCGCAAAGAACCCATCGCTCGTACGCCGATTTGTTTGCATAAAAAGTTTGTGAGGGGAATACAACACAAATTTCCAGCTCCGAAGAGTCCTTCCCAAATCCAACACACAAACGCAGACCACGCTTTCACTTCCCTACTCCCCAGCCCCAAGCCAGACCGTTCAGAGTACCATCTTAACGAGACTTGGCGGCGACCTTGGGAGCAGAGCCCTTGGCACCCTGCTTGCTCTGGATGCGCTGGGCAGGCTTGGTGGCACCGGACTTGGCCTTCTCGGCCTTCTTGCGGGTCTCGGTGGCGGCCTTCTTCTCCTTGGCGTCCTTGATGGCCTGCTGGCGGGCGGCGGCACGGGCCTCGGGGCGCTGGTTGCGGCGCTCCTTGATCACATCGAGAGAGGCACCGACGATACCACGCTGGCTCTTGACAGCACGGCGGGTACGCTTCTTGGCAACTTCCTGTTCGCAGAGTAAAATATCCCGTCAGCAAACATATCCTCCCACTTTCCAAATCAATAGCGATGGTCCAGCCACGATTCCCAGCGTGAATCAACAGAGTCGACGTGTCTCGTTATCCTTTTCGTCTGCTGACTGTGTCCTCCTCCGACAATTGTTGATCCATTCCTTTCGAAATCGTGGCAAACCATATAACTCGAGGGGATTGAAAAAAAGGCGGTACTGACTTCAGAGATACCCTTCTTGTGCTGGCGACGGTACAGGACAGTCCAGGAGATGCGGCGGGGGTTCTTGCGCTGGAGGAAGAGGGATTCGGACTTTCCCTTTTGGAAGCGGAAGATCTTGCTGTCGCCACGGACGAACAGCTTACCCTGCAATCATTCAAAAAATATGTCAACGATCTACCCCAATAATTCATGCGTGAAGACAGAGCAGCATCCCTCCCACGATAGGGAGGTCACATCTTGAAGATTCGAGGGTGTAATCAATTTGTGGCGGAAGCGTCCGGATAGCGCTCTTGGAAAGGGGTAAAACGCACCTTTCCAGGGTAGATCTTCTGACCGCTGAAGGAATCGTCGTAGGTACGCATCTTGAATGTCGGTGATGCGCAGCCGGTCTTGACGAGGTAGTGTCGGTTGGCGTTGGGTGGTTTGAGTCGAAGCGCTTCTCTACCGGCGAACTGGTGATGGGGACCGGGCACAATTGTGGTGCGGTGCGGAGCCTCGCTAAGCGGGACACGTGATCGCTTCTGCCCTTGGCCGGCCGGCCCCCGTCACTCTTCCTTCTACTATGCAACTATGTATAGCGTGGTAATTATAGATAGTAGATTTTACCGTTTTTTTCTAGAAATTGCCAGATTGATCTGGTATCATTATTTTCTGGATTTCACGCAGCATATTGCGCCCAGCTTTAGGCGGTGATTTCCTTTAATGGGTATCTATGTTCGTCGCCGTATCGTCCGCAGTAAATACTAGCGGGTATGACCTCTCGGGCATGTCTCTCATGTTCCACCTCTTGCCATAGACATGCGTTTCCTCTTAATGAGACTGTCTCTCATGTGTCAATCTATGCTGTACCAGTCGCATGGGCACCAGGGGTCGGGTTTGCATGCCTAAAGCAGACAACGTCAACACTTCCACGCCAGTAAATGCACCTGGTATAAGCCAGAGAACACCGGGGCAGGTAATACCTTGCATTGAACATCACGGCATATCCCATTGGGACATACGCCGGCACAGTTGGAGCACACATATCTGCCGCAGCCGTACCACTCACTGCACAGGGAGAAAGTGCCCACGTTCCGGATATGAGGGCCCAAACTCTCAATAGTGTCTAATACCGTCTTCGACTGGCGAGCCGTTTCGGAGCTGGGCTGGGCAAAGACCGCTGCGCGACGAGCGTTCTCATAGATGCAGCATGCGGCGCCGCAGACTGGACAGTCGCCACGGCAGTTGGTGCACCTGAGATACATCGCGCTCCGGTTTTTGATATCCTGCATGGTCTCCAGCACCTTGAAGTCTTCAAGTGACTGAGCTTTTACTTCAGTTCCAGTCACAGTGCGGATATAGTCGACCTGGGTTTAGTCTCAGCTTGCGTTTGGGCATGGGAGGGAGATCGCAGGGAGATGTACCAGTTCCTGGAATGCGCTCTTGCCTGGCTCTTCGAGATCCCTCGTTTTAATCGGCTTCTTTGCCCTTGGTGATACATCAGGACTGGCAACTTCGCTCATCGGTCGAGGATGCGTAAAGTAATCCAGGTCGACAAACATATAATCTAAAGCGGGGTACCATCAGCTTTGGGACAAACCCCTCATGACCCTCGTTGCATGCACAATAAGAGCCCTACCTTGCGACGGAGCGACATATCTCACGATCCTGGAAGGAGAAGGTGGCGCAACGGAACGCCTCTTCTTCTCTCCGCTCTTACCCCTCTTCGCTTTGGGGCTTGATTTCGTGCTGGTATTTCCTATACTCCCGGTGAAAGTGGTGACAGAGTTAGACCGCAGCGAACGAGATAGTTCAGCGTGTCCCGATGAAAAGCTCTGCCAGCTGGCCCTGTCAGAACCAATCGAGGCCTTTGAGTTCGAGGCGAACGACCGAACGCGCTCCCTCAGCGAACGTCTCTTCGATGGTGAGTCCTGCTTGGTTTCGATATGTTCGGTCTCAGGCTGCTCGTCATGTTCCTGAGGGGTTTTTTTCGGGGCGAACTCGATCGCCGACAGCGAGAGCTCAACATCGTTGCTCTCTATGTGAAACGCAGCGTCGATGTGCTTCGTGAGGTCATCGGTAAACCTGCCCAGCTCTACTTCGCTGTGTGTGGCGGCCGACTGTCTGTTCCCGACTGGCAGCGAGTGCTTTCCGCCCATATTGTCTGGTTCGATTCCAGGGAGAACACAGGAACTGAAGAACCCAGTTAGCTACAAAGCCGTACGTAAATAGAACATGAATGAGTTGTTGGTACCTGGCATAGCTGCGACGGAACCCATCGCCACAACTGGCTCTGTCAGACTCCTCGTAATTCTCGTCATCAGCCTGCATGACGAATGTGCTGTTATTGTTTGCTTTGCGGGGGGTTTACGATGATTCGAAGTATTGGATGTTTTTGAAATAGACGGCTGATCTTGGGAGTGAGATTCGAAACCCTGTCCACCCACCAAGCTTAGAGTACAATACGAGGAGACCCTTGTTATCTGGAAATGGGACAGTTCTGGGAGGGACTCCAGTGAATGATAATATCTTGGTGTGTCTAGACCCCAGATAGGTAACTCTCTGCTTATACTTGGGATTCAAACATACTTCTTTCTCCTCTTCGGGTAATAAGTTTCACATGAAATATGCACTGACGGCATTACCTTGGTTGATTATTGGTTTCAGCCCAGCCGCAGCAAGCGGAGTTAGGGCCTTGTAATGTTTGTACCAAACCATGCCTACTACTACAGGGAAACAAACGATATACAGGTAAAAAGGGGAACACTGTAATTCTATAGAAAATGTGTCTATTGAAATCTCGAACCGTAGCATCACGTCGCGGGGGGTTATACATATAGGACTGGCTGCAAGACGAGCAATTGTCCTTCCGCGCCCTTGAGCCAAAGGGGTAACAAAGCAGGCCGAACAGCTCTGAAGTATTTAGGATCGAAGCTTGAAAGCATATCTTCTTTCGCATAAACGTTATAGATTGGTCCCCAAGTGTCAGGAAGGCGATCCAAAATGGCAAAAGCCGCAATGCTCGTAGCCGCCGAATATTCAGTGTTACTTCATGGTCACATCACAGCGTGTTCGCTCACAATCTTATCATCATTCAAGACGAACGTCATGGCTCTGTCCATCTTCGTTTAGGTCATCGCATGGGTCCGCGTCCATTCCTTGGCAGTCTGGATCGCTGCAGGCTCATCCTCCTTCCACCGTTGAGCAACGTCGTTAGCAAGCGGGTCATCGGGATTCGGCGCACCCAGCAAAGCCTGGATGGAAAGCAGGATCGTTCGAATTTGCAAGGCAGGCGACCAGTTATCTACAGTAGCATCGGCCAGTCAGTATGTGCCCAGAATTCCGGGAACGCTTGAGAAACATACTCTTTAACACATCCAAGCAGATACGTCCAAGACGATCGATGTTGGGGTGGTAGATCTTGGTCAGGAAACGGATCTTGGGCGGAGTCATGGGATAGTCTTCCGGCAAGAAGAGCTCCAGACGAAAGATCCCCCCTGGAAGTAGAGACAATCAGTAACCACTCCGTCATTGAAACCCCCCCTTTTGAGTTATTTACCTTCATAGGGAGACTGCGCCGGCCCGTGGATTGATACATCGAAGTATCGCAGGTTCTCTTCATGAGGCACGGCGTTGATACCGGGAACCCTAGAAGTAAGGACGTATTAGCTGGTTACTACTACCTATTGTAATGATTGGGTTCAACTCACGGCTCCGCCATAAGGCGCTCAGTTTCCTTTATGATTCTCTTTGGCAACGCCATGATGTCCCGTTCAAATGCAGACGTAAGCCGGGGAAGAAGTAAATGTCTCGTCGTGACCCCGCGTTCGGGCAATCCAAAGTGGGCCGGTAATTTCGGCCCCGTACAGTCTGATAAGGCACAACGAAGCCTCCAAATCGATTTGAACGGATGGATATCAAGGAGTATAAGATATCGAGAGCGCCAGCCACAGGGCAGATTGGGGAGAGTGATAACAGAGACCATCAAACCGCGGCCATTACGACTGAGGGGCTCAGGCTTTGAACCCGTCTCACCGCCTTCCCCAAACGTCATCGAGGACGGCAGCCACGCTAGTCCCGATATGGACTGGTTCAGGTCACTGGGTCTCCCGCCATTATCTCCCACGACGTCAGTTTATTGACCTGATTGCGGAGAGGCACCGTGAATCGGGACTCGCTCGTTCAATCAGCACACCTGTTTGTTTCTTGAAGGTATATTATACCTGTTCTCCATCACTATCAGACAGTCATTTGTCTCGAGGTAGATGGGGATGGTTCACACGCATTAACGTCCATTGGCTTAGATCGCGTCGAACCCCTACTCGGTTGCTCCAACTCTAGCTGGTTGATGTTACTACGCGCAATGTGTTCGGACAGTCGCCCGAGCCCATCCACCTCGCAAAATTGATGAGCCTGCTATAGATGTCTTCGAGATGAAAGCGTCATATCGGACTCCCAGTGATCACTCCCTAATGTCTGGATTGAGCGTCTGAAACCCAACACCTCGTTGAGGCGTCCTTCGGTTGGAGGCGACTGGTCCTCCATACTGAACCAAACAAAAACTATTACTCCAGGCTTTAATTCCGCAAGTCACAACAATGGCGGACCTTACAGAACCTCGGCCGTTGACGTCGGCATACGAAAGCCCGACTTTCGGGGAGGATAGTTCCTTCCATGTGGAACAACCCGTGGGTTCGATGTCAGTCTCGCCCTGCGGACGGGATGTGGTATTGGCCTCGAAGGAAGGACTCCACATCATTGACTTGGATTCGCCATACTCCCCGCCTCGATACCTCCCTCACCATACACCATGGGAAGTCGCAGATGTTCAGTGGTCACCGTTTCCCGCTCGAGACTCTTGGGTGGTGAGTACGTCAAATCAGAAGGCGCTAGTGTGGAATTTGGGCATGAAGTCCTACCAAAACTCCATCGAGCATGTCCTGCACGCCCACACTCGAGCGATCACCGATGTCAACTTCTCCACCCACCACCCCGATGCCCTGGCGACCTGCGCTGTCGATAGCTTTGTCCACTGCTGGGATTTGCGACTTGCGTCACGCCCTGTCATCTCATTTTCCGATTGGTTTGCTGGTGCCACTCAGGTCAAATGGAGCCGACAGGACCCCAACATCATTGCCAGCTCGCATGATCGGTTTCTACGGATATGGGACAAGAGAAAGGGGACGTACCCGATCAGATCTATCGAGGCGCACAACACCAAAATCTATGGGGTTGATTGGAATAGGGTTCGTCCAGGGGCACTTGTGACATGCTCTTTGGATAGAACCGTCAAGTTTTGGGATTACACTGTCGAGGGGGATGTCCCCGAAAAGGTCATCAAGATGCCTTTCCCAGTAAGGCGAGCTAGGAACACCCCGTTCGGATGGGGTGTGTTGGCCATGCCACAGAGAGGAGATGGTGACCTGCATTTATACAGTCGCAGGGTTGAAGAAGGCATTGACACTGACGAAGACGTGTCTCCGGTTCATAGCTTTCCCGGACACAAAGGCCAGGTGAAGGAGTTCGTTTGGAGAGCGCGCGGGGGTGAGACAGATAGACTCGACGATCGAGACTTCCAGCTCGTATCTTGGGGTACCGACCGTGAACTCCGTCTGCACAAAGTTGGCCCCGAAGTGTTGCAAAAAGTTGGATACGAAAAAGGGAAATCGTACGCCCCGAACATGAAAATAACACGCAAGGGTGCCGTTTATAGATCATTCCGGGACACAAATGCTCATCAAGAGTTTGATGACTTGGAGTCCATCCCGTCTGCCTTCCAGGCCGGTGCGCCTCAACCCTCGATTGGCATGGGGCCGAACACCATTTCAGTCCCATACCCTCGTGGCTGGAATCAGCGAGGCAACGCAGATTCGAGGGTGGGGATGCAGGGCAGGTCGAACTTCCGGGCCGATACCAACCCAATCTCCTGGATGCGGGGTGTGAAGATATCTGGATGGGATATTGAGACCCTGGGAGATGAGATCACTCATGTGGGCGAGAAATTTACCAAAGTTGCCTTTGAGTCCGTTGATGTCAGGCAGCGGAAAGCCACCATATCCCTCCATGGACCTTGGGGTGTTGATGGTGCCTCCCTTTTCCTCAAGGTGGATATCAAATTCCCCGTTGATTATCCGAAGGCGTCGACGCCCGCATTCCGCGTGCAAAAAACCACCGGCGTCACGGACCAGCTGACCGATAAGATAATCGCCGAGCTCCGGACAATTTCCGAGACCTACCTTTCCCACGATCGAGGGTGTCTTGAAGGCGTTGTCCGCTATCTCTTGGGGGAGAGCAGTCTGGAAGAAAGCATCGCATGGATCTTGGGTGAGACTGCTGAAACGGTCAAGTCACCTGTCAATGGCGAGATCGACGGAGACGAATCTAGTGATGAAGACGAGGTTGGCTTGTCCCACAGTCAGGAGCTTGGAATGAGCTCCGAACTCCTTCGACCGGTCAATGCGAATGTGAACGTCCCTGTAGCCAAGGTATGCGGTGCGCTATGGTCGAACGATGGCCGTTTGGTGTGCTTCTTTCCGTCTAAAAAGGACAAATCGGCTTCTCTGTTGGAGAACCTAGGGTTCAAGGAGATGACGAGACTGTCGAGAGCCGATAAAGTCTTTGAGGGGTTTGGTCGTTTGCAAACGAATTCTCCAGGGCCTCGGCCCACTGGAACGATTACGAGCACGGATGATGGTACATCTGACTACTCTGACGATTCGGACGCTGAATCCTCAAGCTCTTCGGGGTCCTCTGGTATATTGTTGGGACTTCAGCACCGATTTCCAACGCCCCAAACGTGGCGCAGTGCCGGTAGCATGGGACTCTACCGACCACGCTCTACAGATAACTCCCAGAGATCTACTGCGGGGGCTATGACTTCCAAATCCTCTGAGCCTCCGCAGAACATGATCTCAATCCACGATTTAAGTGACCTGCTTCCCTCAAAACGCGACCTAGCAAGAAAGTACCGCATTTGTGGGAAGGGCACCGATGTATGTGCCCATAATTGTTCTGTGGCCCTCGATCATGGCTATCATGAACTAGCCCGGATCTGGGGTCTGCTTAGATCAATCTTGCATAACTCCAAGGAAGCCATTCTCCCTCCTGACCCAGAAAATGCCGAGACCAAATATCTCATGCGAAGGAAGGACAGCGCTGTGGACTTGAGCTACGACATGAACACTAACCAACCTCCGAAAGAACCATCTAATGGGATGGTTTCATGGGGTGATCATCCTTTTGGAAGCCGGTGGCTCATACCGGCTCTTTTTGAACATTTTGAACGGAATGGCGACGTGCAGATGGTCGCAATGCTATCTTGCATACTATATGAACGCAGTTGCGAAGAAACCCGCCCGCCGGAGCGCGTGCGCCACAGAAAATCAGCATCAAGACGACTAGACCCCGGGACTTTCCCAATGTTCATTCATTCCCAAGCAGGCTCGCAGAACAAGCCTCAAACAATAACGCCGCCCGGCGCCACACCGAAAGATAGCCATGCCACGTCTGTCACCCAAAGTTCCGCACGCTCTTCCTCCGAAAATTGGCGGGCTGATTCCACGCCTCCATATTCCACGGGCACAACTCCTCCCGTTCCGACTCGTTTCCCAACTACCGGAGCAGAGAGGAGGGCTATGAGTCAGACTGTGTCTATCGCTGCTTCTCCTGACCAGCAGTCGCAGCCACGTAGTGGGTCAGGGCTCGGCTCTGTACTGGCTTCTTCCCTTTCGCGCTCCTTCACATTTGGGCCCTCGTCGGCCTCGCCTCCAGGACACGCCTTGTCCAGGAAAAAGCAAAGCCCGGGCGGTAGCCCTAACGCCAATCCGGGCACATGGGGAACGAATGCCTTTGCCGCGAAGCCAGTGACAGCAGTTCCAGAATATCTCACTACATCCACTGCGCTCACTTCACGAACGCATTCCGACAGCGGAAGCGACAGGGCACAAGTTTCCAAGCCCGCAGGAAGGCTTCAGGTGAGACTGAAGAATCAAGGCGCTTTTGACTGTGATGGAGGGGGTTCACGAAACTCGTTCATTGATGCCAGCAAAGAGCGGTTATACCGCGCGTACCGTGTAGCATACGCTCACATGCTCTCAATATGGGGTTTACCGGTACAGCGCAGCGAAGTCCTAAAGATCGGCAGAACCAATAATCCAGGCAGCGTCCCATGGCGCCCCAGGGCCCACAAAGACTCGTTCTCGTTCTCCAGTCTCCCCAACCGGCCATCCACCGCCCCAGGCACCGGTCGCGCCGAGGGACTAGAAATCCAAAGACACTGCAGCGGGTGCGGAAAGGCCCTCCAGGTATCCATCTTCTCGACGCAAGCAATGGCAGAAGAGGCCATCAGACACCGAATCAAGGGCAACACCCTACCACCCACCTGTCTAAACTGCAAACCCAAACACGCGCTCGCCTTCAAACTCCCCTGCATCATCTGCGGCGAAGTAGTCGAAGGCATGCTAATGCCCTGTCTCGGCTGCGGCCACGTCTGCTGCTTCACCTGCCACGCAGGCTGGTTCTCCACAGCCACCACCACACCAACCTCCAATAACGACGACGCCCCCGCCCAAGACGCAGAGTACTGCCCCAGCGGCTGTGGCTGTCGCTGCTCCGAATACGCCGTCACAGACATCGCCGCCCCCTGGAGTCCCTCCTCCCCAACCCTAAGCAGCGACAACAACGGCGGCAACAACCCCCTCAACCGCACCACCAACCGCAACAATAGCAACCGCCGCTCCGACGGCTCCAGCCGAAACGGCGACATCCTCGCCGCCAACGTCGGCCAGCACGAAGATGACCTCGACCACTGGCAGGCGAGTCCGTTTGCGTCGCTGGCGAGAGGTCTCGGGGGTGGATTGAGTCGGGGTTTGCGTGCGAAGGACGAAAGACGCAAGTCAAAGCCGGCTAGTGCTGCGAATTTTGTGCCGAGGAAGACGGCACTGAATCAGGTTGAGTATTGATTTGGCTTTCATCTTTTTGTGTGTGTGTGTGGATTTGGCGAGTGTATGTTGTTGTTGTTAATGGTTGTATGTTGTTTATTTACTTGTTTTTTTTTTTGGTTGTTTGCTTGTCTGTTTTATATACCCCGATGCTTGCGTCTGTTTTGGACGTGGGATTTATTTATACTTGTATTATTAGGAAGGAAGGTGGTGGGATTTTAATAAATGTACAACACTGTTATTTATGTTAATATATGTATCTCACTGCAAACACCAATACGAGTGACTGATAGGTACAGTAAAAAGTAAATAACTTCTTCCAAAGAAAGTTTAACCATAGATTTTTTTCATAAAAATAAAAAGATCAATAGAAAAAAAAAAAGGAATAATGCCCACGGCACCATCTCCCAATATACAGATCAAATCGCAAACGCCAAAACCAAACAGACACATACCTCAGCAACGGTTGATCCATACTCAATACACTCAAAATTAGCAACCTCAAATTGCCACACAATAACAGACAAAACAGCATCAATGCATAACAACAGCCACATTATCATTCATGTAATCGCCAATATTTTCCAAGAACAGCGCAGCGATGATGCTAACCCCTCCAAACCCAATACTAGCGTAATACACCCACTTGTAGCTCTCGGCATAGGCGATCCGCCCCGCAGTGACGACCGCGTTGTAGGCGGCTTCGTTGCCTGCGATGCCGGGGATGTGGCGGAGTTCGTCGAGGAGGGACGCGCCTGTGAGTTCGACGGCTTCGGCGATGTAGGTTGTGTTGGTGATGTGGAGTTTTGTGAGCATGACGCCGCCGATGTAGTGTGTGGCGCTGGGGATGAATTTGGAGATGAAGATGTTGTAGTAGATTGTGTAGCCGATGCTGCCGCCGACGACGCGGATGGAGAGGGTGAGGGCGGAGATGGTGGCGATTAAGTCCTGTTGTATTTTGTAAGTTCACCATTTGTTGCTTTTATCTTGTTTGTTTCACTCCCGGAGGGGAGAGAATGGGGGATTGATATGGAGTGATGGACTCACGTCTGGACAGATGATAGTGGTCATGATCGAGGCTGGGACGACGATCCCACCAATGCCGAGTCCGGCGACGATGAGGGGACCCCAGACTTGGTACAAGTTATCGAGTCGAGCGACCGCGAGAGCACCGCATCCTTAGATTCCTGTGAGTATTGGTTTGCATTGGGGGGTCTCTGCTTGGGATCATACCTGCTGTCATGAGAACGCTACTGATAATCAACAGCTCCTTGTTGCGGCCGCGGAACACACTGAGCAACCACAGCACGATACAAGCACCACCCATGATCCCAAAGCCAATGGGAAGACTGCGCACGCCCACGGCCACAGGGTCATGACCGTACACGTTGAACGACTGCGTAGGCCAGAACATGATGACGGAGAAAAAGTTGGCACCCGAGATGAAGGTGATGACCAATGTTAGGCCCAGAGTACGAGGCTCTTGCTTCAAACGACCTGGGAAGATCGGGTATTGGGCGCCGTAGACTTCCCAGAGGCCAAAGGCAACCAAGAAGGCGAATCCGAGGATGAGCGGTGCAAGAACATGGGCAGATGTCCAGTCGTACTGTGAGCGGCGTCAGCGCCTGAGGACCAAGTACACGGGAGGCAAATGTACCTGATATCCACCCCATTGCATGCCAGCCATAAACAGGATCAAACCAACAATGCTGAGGAAGCCACCGATGAAATCGATGCGTTTAATCGTCTCCCATTTGTTCAGACCTTCCGAGTTAGCGCGAGGAGGCGGAAAGTAAAACAGGATCGTGACCAGCAGGCCGAATCCACTCCACGCGCCGCAGAATGCACCGACGTAGCGCCAACCACTGTGGGCGGCAATAAGCTGCGCCCAAAGGACGGATGGGCAAAACGGGACAATGGTGAAGATCAGGATAGACACGTATTTGCCCCGGAGTCTGGTTGGCGCCATTTCGGAGGTTGCAGCCAGGGCTGTCAATTCATTGACACCGGCACCGGCGCCTGCAATTGCCATGCCGGCTGAACTAGGTCAGCTAGGCAGCGAAAATGCTAGGGGTCAAAAATACCAATAAATATATTCATCGTATTTGCGGTGCTGCTGACTATCATGCCGATGCAGACGAGGGAAGCCCCAATGATGGCGACATATCGACGACCGATCAGATCCGATAGGGAACCAACAAATGGACAGACACCAGCAAGACCTAAAAGGTTTGCCAGAACAAACCAGACCCATCTATCTGCCCCGCCAATGCTTGCGTAGATATATGGCGGAATACCTCCTGTGATTCTGGTTAGAACGTTGATAGGAAGATATCGTCTTTAATCACGGAAGGACAGAAGAAAGGCGTTGGGAGATCTGATATAATTGTCAACCCACCGAAGAGATAAACTGGGATCTGACTGCCAGTCCATAGGAATGCCATCGCCACAAAGCCCATGAAGCGACGGAAGGTCATCTGACGGTAGAGAAATCACTGGTCAGCCACGAGCCTGAATGCAAACAAAGAAGCATCCGACCAGGACTCACAGGAACCTCTCCCCCAGGAAGTGCGGTTTCATCACTGTAGGTCTCCAAACCAGTAACCTCGTGGTGGCTATAGTTTTGACCCTTATCCGAAGCCGTTGGTCCCGATTGAAGCACCTTCTCCTCAGAGGGATTGCTGCTTGCACTATCTGCGATTCCCATGTTTGCTTTCTACAGCAGGGAAGTAAGAAGAGGAAGATAATAAGGGCAATGTGTTGGGCCGACGCTTAACCCGCACTGTGCTAGCGGTGAGTAATGTAGCAGAAAGACCAATATATCACCAGCTCTAGTCAAGTAGAATTATATATATTCTTTGTATCGTTTGAAGCTGGCGACGCTTGGCTATGTAGAAGAACAGCCCCCCCCCCCTTGATAATGACATGACGCCCATGCGTGGGTCTGAGCGTACATTCCAAAGCTCAATCGGCTGATGGGCCCGAAGACGACGCGTTTTAAATGCAACCGAGGCATTTTCTCAAACTCTGGTGCGATCAAGCCGTAAAGAGAGAATGCCGAATGCCGACCTTGAGGGACTAACAGGGTAAATTGTCCAAGTGGAGTAAGGTCGAAGGTGAGAAGGCGGGGGTGGAGAGCGTGGAGAAGGATCCGCCCCCAGTCAGTTTGTCTGTCCCGACCAATCGACGCTCTCTCTCCCCGACAAAATCCCGTCAAAACTTAAGCAAACACTAAGGTATGATAGCTGGAGTGAAACATGGACTACTGGGGTGGTCTCCTTTAAAATGAGGGTTGGTGTCCAACTGTCTCGGCTCACTTTTATTGGCCTTACTATTCCGGAGTTAGAAGATTGCCTGCAGTTTTAAATTTCTTAGCTATATACATACGATGCAAATCCAGGTTTCTATATATCATGTGCAAAGTTGTACCGGAAAGGAAGTTGCACATCAACCGCAGTTAAGGGCTTAGACATGAAGTGTAGTGCCCTGTGTCCTGGGCAATTTCTTTCCCGGGTTTTGTGGATTGTCGGGTGCGTAGTGGAAATTCCGAGAACACAACACAGACAGACGCCAGGAGTCTGGCCATCCCACGTGGCGTGGATAGCGTTTGCACCAGCAGAACCCGGGGCCATCGACAAGCGCGAGATCTCAGAAACGATCTCCGAGGGTCCGGAGTTCGTATTTCTTGGGAACCACAAAGAGGCCAGACGCCTGGGCACACACTTGACCCATGGGGTCGCGGACCTCACCCGTGACATAGGCCTTCCGATCGGTACTGCGTTCCTGGTCGAGCGTGGCGTAGAAGGTATAGAAATGACCGGAAAAGACAGGGGCCCGGTAGTTGATCTCGAGGTTCGCAGTGACCCCCGTACGCTCCGGAAGATGCCGTACCGCAGCACGGCCCAGATGCTCATCGATGATGGTGCCAAGAGCACCACCGTGGACCACTGTTGGCCAACCTTCGATGCCGGTACCCAGGTAGACGATGTTTACAGCCTTCTTCTCCTTGTCGTTCCAGAATATTTTCTATACGGGGCGTCAGTTACGAGGATAGAACGTCCCGAGGCTCATGGAGCGCCATCTGCCGGGATTCGGGCAGTCATCCGTTCGGCAGTTCGAATGTGCCAGCGAAGCCAGCCCTTCCTCCATACCGCCAGGGCTTGGCTTGGAAAAAGGTGAAACAGGTGGAACAAACCTGGAACGCCACTCCTCTGCTCCCCCGCAGCAAGCCAGACGTAAAGCGATTCATCTTGTCGTCATCTGAGTAGTTCACGTAGACGTTATCCTCGATGTAATCCGGGTCGTTGCGTAGTTTCTTCACGATGGGGAGCTGGTGTTCGTATACGTGATGGATGTCCTCCAATCGACGACGGTCCTCGTGGGATCCCGGTCGCGGGGGCGCGGAGACCTTCTCATCCATCCATTTTCCAGCGAATGATCCCAGAGTACCGAAGATGGCGGCGTAGACCAGGCGTCGCGGCCACTTGGATGGCTCAGTCGTGGGGCTCGGGGCGACAGAGCTGACGTTTCTGGAGGCTTGGAGCCTGGACCGCGAGATGGATTGAGGCGCAAGTAGCCGGAGCCGAGACTGTAAGACTCTGCGAGGACCAAACATCGTGATCACATCGCACTGCTGCACGAAGGGCCAGGAGAGGTGAGCGTTTGGGTTTGGAGTTCTTAATGAGGACGGAGTCTTGGCAACGGTCAGCGCGGCCAGGCCGAGGCTGTACAGTCAGAGCCTGAGGCAGTACATTATAGTCATCACGTGACTGACAGGGGCGGAATTTGAGGTATAACATTTATACATTCATGCTACATTCATGCTGGTCATTCTTCTACCATCTCAGGATAAGTCGGTTGATTACTAGGTACTACTACTCCTTCTGTCTCATGGCAATTATGTATTTTGGTCAAACGGCCACAGAGGGTGTCCCCTCCGAACAGACTCGTTCATTAGTGCTAGCTGATGCGACATAGGGAATACAACTGTGTGTGGTTCAACAGTCAAAATCAGTCTTCGATATGTAGACAACTATGGTCTTTTAGATGTGGTACTTTGCACAGTGAGACCGATGAACGACAGCATCTGGCTTTCCCGGAACTTGGCGGTTGCACTGATCCCACGGCGCAAAACTCCTAGGACCAGAGGCAACGGATCATGTTCTCCGCTCGATGAAAGAATATCCACAGACGAGCAGTCGTTGCATCCGGTCAAGTTTCCGTTCCATGAAAAGCCATTGCATGAGATGATTGCCCGCCTGGAACCACCAGACCCAGTCCGGAGATGCGCGCTTTCTCCCTAGCGAGAAGAACAAACATGTCCGGATAGAGTCAGAACAGCCAATCCCTCAAAGTCACTTAGTGCCACCTCGATTCTCTGCCTCGCGGCTCTCTTCGAGTGCCTTTTGAACCCAAGAGGGCGTGACTGCCTTGTCTGACGTCGGCTGCTTGTGGCGGATGTCGACAGATCCCGAAGAAGTCTGCGCTTCCCGGCGAGCGGTGTTTATAGAACTGACGCAGTAGGAGCACAGGATGGCGGCCATCGAAAAGGCAGCTATCGGGGCACTGAGGGACTGTCCATGTCACTGGAAAGTTAGCATCGGGCATGAAAGCTGAAGAACGGTCGAGATAGATCAGAAATCAACCATGACGTACCCCTGGTGTCCGTCCAAAGATCTTCCCCGCCATTTCTGCACAATTCGATGTTTTGCGACGAAACAAATGACCCCCGGAGAGAACCTCCTGCTACGTAATGCCGAGGATTGCAACGGAAAATCCAAAGATCCGGCCGCAGAATGGGGAAACGTTTATCAGATGGAGGCGATCAGCGTGTATTCTCGTATTTACCGGTCTCGCTTCGTAATGTGTGTTTCTGCTCCCTTTTGTTGGTCCGTCAGCATCTTCAAACCGGTTGAATACATCATATCCAGTCCACCAACAAATCATAGTGGAACTGCCATCACGAACCATAGATAACAGACCAGACAACTATTTGATACTAGACCAATTACGCAATAATCTGCCACATCCCACTTGACTAAGCCGGTGAAACATCCCTCAGTCAGGTCGTTATGTGTATGTATCTCCGAGGCCGGACTTATGGATGGCGACGGACTTACCCAAAGTGGTTTAGTGTAGACAGAAATGACTAACGTCTAAGTTAATCAATCAGTGATTTAATCTTTCTTCCTTAAAGGTACTAGAACCAACATCGCTACCTCGGGCATCTCATCTTTCTTCCAACCATCTCATCACCCACCTCCTATCTCAGACGACATCTATTCGATACCATCTCAAACAACACCGTCTTCATCACATTCATAATGTTCCGCCGTTTGGTAACAGTCGCTCCTCGCTCGGTGGGCACTCTGGTGTCGCCTCGCGTCACTCCGGCCCTTTCCGGCCTGCAATCCGCCACCCCCATCTCCAGAGTCGCCCCTGCCTTCCAACGGAGAGGATATCACGAGAAAGATAAGTAGCCTTGGGAGCCGGGATCGCTCAGCGATCTTTTTGGTTTCTTTTTATGTTTCGCCGCGAGGAAAATGCTGACCGCATGCACTGCTAGACCACTACAACAACCCCCGAAACGTTGGATCGCTGAAGAAGGGTGACGTTGACGTCGGAACCGGTCTCGTCGGCGCTCCCGCCTGTGGCGATGTCATGAAGCTGCAGATCCGCGTTGATAAGGATACCAACAAGATTGCCGAGGTCAAGTTCAAGACTTTTGGCTGCGGCAGTGCCATCGCCAGCTCCAGCTATCTGACTGAGTTGGTGCGCGGCATGTCTCTGGATGATGCTGGGGCAATCACGAACAACGAGATTGCCAAGGAGCTGTGTCTTCCTCCTGTGAAGTGTATGTTTCTCTTATTTCGTCTGTCAATTGACGACATGCTGACTGTACCAGTGCACTGCTCCATGCTTGCTGAGGATGCCATCAAGAGCGCCATCAACGACTACTACACCAAGAACCCCAAGGCGGCCAAGACCGACCTGGGCGGTACCGGCGCTCCTCTCCCCGACATGAAGATCGAGGTTGAGAAGACCGACGGTACTCCCGCCTCTTTGTAAATCCTGCAAGGAAGCATCTTAAAAGAACAAAAAAAGCAAAACACCTTAAAAAAAAAGAAAGCATGATACCTCTTGTCGATACCAGTTGAAGAGATTTTTTTTTCCCTTTGTTGAGAGTTGTATAGTTGCGCTCGTCGATGCCTATGGTCCAAATACCGGATGGCTGGAAAACAAGCGTGGCGAGTTTGTTTGATTGCATGGAACTTTTGGCGTCGTCATTCCAGTAGCAAGACTGATTTGGCTTCGATTGTATAAGTTTATCTCGTTTATTTCTTTCTTACGATTCTTTTTTTTTTTTTTTTCTTTTTTTATTTGTCTCGAAGCAAGGAAAGGCGACGTGATATATTTGAACAGCAGCGCTTACTTGTCACATTACTAGCTTAATTAAAAGCATTACGAGATAATCCTTATCTTCTACAGTAAAATAATGTTTAAAGAATTCTCAGAGAAGTAGTAGAGCTTGAAGACCACACGACAAGACAATATGCAGCACATGGAACTAACTGAGGGGCAGGGGAAGGGTCTGGAAACTATCTCTGCAGCATCACATTCATCGGGGTCGAGTACGTCATATCCTAGGTTTTATGCATGTTTACATGACCTCCAAATGACCAACTAGGAGTGGTCCTATACTATCTAAATCTCTACTTGATCAGCCATGCTCGACTTGGATACGTGGATACCCAACTTGAATAACATGCAAGGCTTCCCAGTATAAAGAAAAAAACTCTACTCAGACTAGTCGCCTATCCAAACAAGACCAAAGAAAAAATGATACTTCATATCTAGTACAGTATGTACAGAGGTGGTTTAATCCCTTTACCACAGGTCATCATGAAAAGATCAATACTCACAGTACAACAAGTACGCCTGCCCGACGTGACCTCAGTCTACCTAAATACTTACCTCATACTAATGTCGCGTCCTTTGCAGTATTGGTACTAGGCTATTGCAAAGACCAGCAGATGCTGTCACGATGACTACTAACAAATCCGGCACAGGCTATCTATCAATTAATATATTCGCCAATCTATCTATGTGTATAAATATATATAAATGTGTGGGATGTGCTCTGCCAGACCGCCAAATCCGGCCTCTATAGACAGACGCACACACTCATTCGACCTTGATATGTGTAGCCATCCACCGCAACAGCCTACCTGCCTACCTGCCAAGCAGCCTCAAATCATTGACGGGCAACCGTGTATAATAAACAAGAAACCCGAAGAACAGAGAGAAGAGAGAAACGCCAGCTGTGATACTGATGCTCAGACACAGATGCTCCTCGTGTATGTATTTCCCATCAGGTCGAGGTCTTGCTGTATCTGTATCTGTATCTTGTATCGTATATAGAAATTGTCGATGTTGTACATGTGGGGGTTGTCTAAACGGAAAGGAAATGAAAAGGAACCAAAAAAAGGGAAGGAAAGGAGAGGGAGGGGAAAGAAAAAGAATGAAACCATCGAGGGAGAAGATCATCCAAGCAATCCCAGTCGGCTCTTCAACGACAACACCGTCTCATACACGGAGAGCTTCAGCTCCACGCGCAGATAGCCAGCCCACGCTCGGAGGAATCGCAGAAAGTTAAACGGGCGGAGGACACCCCCAGTCGCGTTGATATCGTCGATTTGCTCTTCAAAGACCGTGCGCGTCGCATAGCGCGCGAGGATCAAGAACGTGCGCACTGGGCCCTGGCGGGTGTGGAGGTTCTCGTCGAGGCTGCGGGCTGGAGGACGTTAGTTGGGAGCGTACAGCATATATAGGGTTTTGATTATAACTTACTCAAATCATTGGTCTTCAGGATCAGCAGAATAACGCGAGGGACCTGACCCAGCAATTCCACCAGCTGTTGCAGCATGCCGTCGCTCAAAGCACCGGACATGTGCTCCCGCTCGGAGGCATCGCGCGTCGTCGAAACAATGTCTTTCTTTTGCAGAGCAGTGTAGTCCCGTCCGGTGATGGCGCTGGCAAACAGCGGGAACTGCTCGTCGGTGATTCCGGCCACCTTGCGCGAGTACTCGCGCATGTGGTCGACGTCGGATTCAATCACCGCCAGCCAGAGTTTGGCGTAGTTGCGGCGCAGGTCGGTGGGGATGTCGCGGTACAGCCCGTGGTCGTAGAGGATGATCTCGAAGTTGTGGCGGCCGCCGTTGGGATTCTTGCGGATGGCGATGTTTCCGCCGTGGGGGTCGCAGTGGAGGGGTGCGCCGTTGCCGAAGATCATCTCGTTGAAGACGTGGGCTAGTTGCGCGGATACCTCGTCGCGGTTGATCTGGTTGGCGTCTAGGGACTGAAGGTCGTCGGGACGGCAGCCGGAGATGAATTCCATGACGAGGATGCGCTGCTGAGACCAAATGACTGTGCTTGTTAGTACTTGCATATTGACTAACAGACACCGGGAATAAACAAACCATCGGGAATAACGACTGGCGCATCCGAGTGTTTCTTAAAGTACTCGCTAGCCCGCGTAGCATTCTGACCCTCCATACGGAAATCCAATTCCTGAGGCAGAGACAGGTCCATCTCGCGAGACAACCACTCGAGATCATATTCCGGGAAGAAGCGCTTCAGCATCGAAAACGTAAACCTAGTCAACGCAAGATCCAACGGGACCCACTCCGCCAGCGCGGGGTGCTGCACCTTGACAGCAACCTTCTGGCCCGTTTCCTTCAGCGTACCGATGTGAACCTGCGCGAGCGAGGCAGCACCGATAGGCACCGGGTCGAAATCCAAAAACAGCTCCTCGACGCGGTGGCCCGTATCGGCGAGAAACATCTGCTCGATGGACTCGATCGACGACACGGGGCATTTGTCTTGCAGCGGCACGAAGGTCGTCGTCCACTCCAGCGGGAGCAGATAGCCCATGCTACTCAGGTGTTGTCCCAGCTTAATGAATATCGAACCGTTCTTCTCCAAAACGCGGAGCGTCCGCTCCGCGCACCGCTTGTGGCATGCCTTGAGTATTTCGCTCCGTTCCTCGGGGGTCGACGTCTCTTGCTTGAGCTTAACTCGGTAACTAGATCGCAGCGTCAGCTAGATATCCCGAAATATAAACGAAATATAACTAGATCACCTACTCATTGATACAGACAGCTAGAGTCCCCACCACCCGTCCAGTCCTCGCAGCGGCCCGATAAAGATGCTGAGCCTGGTCCGAAAACACCACTGCGCCAACAACAATCGTTCCCCCAATGATAGCATATTTCAGCAATTTCCTTTGCGGCCGGTTTGATCCATGTCCATTATTATGCGCCTGTCCAGGTCCGGTGGTATTCGTCGAGTAAGACGTCGCATGTGACGTCGAAGGCCAAGGTGTTCGGGAGCGTCGCGCACACGCCCCAGTCCGTATTCCCAAGGTTCCGTTCGGGGGAGATACGAGCGGCGCAGGCGCAGTTTGAAAAGATCGAGTCCAGGGTGCAACGGTAGAGGCGTATCGTGGAAGTGTCGTCGTCGTCGCAGGGTCAAGCCGGGACGCCCGCAGCGCAGCCGAGCGGAGCGCCGCCCTCATGCCGAAAAGTCTAGTCCAGACCAACGTGTAAGATCAGGCTATGTAGCGGGCAGAGCGAGAATTCTTTCCTCCGAATCGGTCAACAGTGAGCCATTGTATGGCGGGCGGGAGAAATATAGAAAAATGGCGGGTGGCGTTGGGGAGAGAGGGAATAATTTGTTCGACAGGAGGAATAATTCCGAGAGTGAAAGTTGACCCACTGCGCGCTCTCCGTTTCGCCGCCTTCGCAACTCTTGCCCTTTTCCCGCATCATACTTTGGACCGAGGGTGTAGATTGGTATTACTATTGTAGGATTTCATGTTCATTAGGTTGATTCTTATTTATTCGTCAAATTTAGTACTTACAATCCTTCATGCATCGTGGATCTGTACTTTCCCCGACTTGATCAATTACAAAATAGAATATACAGCGTTATCACATGCCGTACAATTATCTACACTCCGATAGACTGTATGTTCACCATCGACTAATACAACACGCAAACTCCTGATTCACCGTGAGCCGGCAAATGCAGTCCCATTTCGAAACAACCCATGTAGCACCAATCCTGACGTCCCAGAAGGGCCCCCATGGCATTCGAAAGATCAAACTCCCAATGCGCCATACTATGCAATGTACCCCAACAACCGTCCGACGAGACGGGATCAACATGAAAATGTCAAGAACATGACCAGTTACGCCGCCCAGTCTGTTTCCGTCTGAGTCGGGCGACGACGGCGGGGCAGAATCGACTGTCGTCGAGAAAGCGAGCTCGCTGGTCGAGGGTCCTCTTCGTTCAAGAGTTCGGCATGAGAGAGTCTGTTGGACAGTGGCCGTGGCAGCCTTTGTCTTGATGCGCCCGGGTTTCCATTGACACCTGCTACTAGACCGGGGCTGGCCCCGTCTCTGCTTCCGGGACGCAACGCCAAAGCAGAACCGCTGAGAGCATTCCGTGGATGCCGTGGGCCCTCGCGTCCTTCATAGAATCCCTTCGACTGACTACTCCTATGCGGTGTGGATGGCGCGGATTGATTCACGAGAAAGCCAGGAGGCGTGGCGGATGTACTCTGCCGACGCAGGCCGGGCTTGCGCTTGCCCAGACTATACGCTTCGCTCTTTTCGTTGGATTGGATAAGCTTACCAGCCATGTCCCTCACAAGAATGGCAGGATCTTGTTCCAATTCTCGAATAGCGTCGAGCAGGTCATATCGCGCAAGCAAACCCCCTTGCTCTTCCGTCGAGTCGCAAATACTAGATATTATTCGCAGCAGATTCAAGCGTACCGCAGCCTTGTTATGGTGCAACTTCTGCCCGATTCTGGTGAATAAATCTGGTCGGGCCAACGTGGAAGCAATGGGGGGACTGAGTCTCAGGAGCTTCTGGAGAGGCTCAAGAAGGTTCTCAAAAGCATTGGCCTTGGATACGGTCAGGCAGCGGACAATAGCATCCGTAAACGATGACTTGTCAGCGCGGCCATCTAGGAGGTGCTCCTCAACCTTGGCCGTTTCCTCTTGCAGCCTGGATAATGTCAGTTGAGGGTAAATCTTCCAAGCGGAGTGGTACGGACCATGTGAAAATAGCATCCAGAGCAGTCACCTGCCAATATGGATCAGAGAGCAAAGAGATATAGAACGCCAGCCCTTTATTACGCCACAGCTCACGCCGCCCAACCTTCCCAGACTGGGCCATGTCGCAAAGAATTGGCAAAGCAAACTCCTTCAGTGGCCGTTCAGTCTTCACAATCTTTTGCAGTAGTGGCACAATCCCATTCAAGGCGGCATCTTCCTGTCGAGATTTGTTCAAACGACACATATTGTAGATAGTATTCAAGATCTGATTAGACACCTCTCGGAAATGCGGGCGTTTTATGGTCGATCTTAGGAGTTCGGTCAGCACGTCAATCGCGTTGGAATTCTGCAGCGAGTCCAAGGTTGTGGACAACATGGACAAATTTTTGATGAACTTCAACATAGTGATCTGATGAGCGGGAGTCATGCGCTTCAGCTCCTTAAGTACCCCTTATATGATGTTAGCAGAATGTGACAGAAAGCGTCGACAGTGACTTACTATGAAGAACAGTTCGCTCAGAAACCATCTCTTTGACATGATTCTCGGCCTGAGAGAAAATGAAAAAGATATTCGCAATCCGACCTTCAATGATCTCCGCTAGCTCCCCTTCTTCGTCCAGTACACGGCTCAAGACGAGAGACAGAGGATCTAAAACAGAATTGCGTGATAATATTCGGCAGAAATCATTCTTTGGCGTCGATCCCTGAGTTCGGTTAGACTCCTCTGTTCGGCATTATCAGTGCAAACAGAGTACTCACCTGCAGCTCAAAGACATTCCAGATCCCATTGACTCCGATCAAGACCAGATCACGCTCATCTTCATAGTCATCCTCCAAGAATTCAACCAATACATTCAGACCTCCGGCACTGACAAACATTTGGAGAGTAAGGGTAGACGTCTGATACATCTGTTGCACAAAAGCGGCTGCTTCAAGACGAATCTCTCGCGGGTACTTTTTGGAGGCAAACTCATTAATAATAGGGATACCTCCAACAAAACACAGATTCTCCTGGATCTCATAGTCATTGTATATGATCGCGTTGACAATCCTCAGCAGGCAGAATACGATGTCACGGCGACGGCACATATCGAGGATTTCCAATATCGGGAGCATTCCGTGGGCACTGATTATGATATTTTTCGTTTCCGGAAGATCACAGAAGACCGTTAAAAGCTGCTCGGAGATGTCTGCGAGAACGTCTTCATCCTGAGAGGTCTTCAACGAACTGACAAGTCCCTCCACCTGGTTGCGGAGCCGGGCGTGCTTATCGCGTGCAATGTTAGCCTCGAGGTCCATTTCGTCCAGCCCTTCCTCAAGTTGGGCGAATGGATCATCTTCATCATCCTGGTCTCCAAGCCACGAATTGTTGGACAGTTTGGAGTTGAGCATCAAGGTGCTTTGCCCCGAGCTACCATCACTGTCTGGGTTGTCTAAAGCGACTTCACCTGCGCCTAAGATGTCAGAGAAATCCTCGTCACCTTCTTTTTCCGCAAATCGCTGAATTTCGATCGCAGAGCGATGCCGCTTGACCGAAATCCGTTTTCTGAGCTGTGGCATTTGATCCTCCCCATCATCAGACGATTCCTGGTATCGAGAAAGATCCTTTATAGGCGAGGATCCAAATGGTTCGTCATCCTCATCGACCTCCTAAGCAGACGTTAGTAAAGCCAAGAAATGGATACAAGCATGTTTACCTGGAAAGCGCTGAGTTTGTGGTCCAGCACATCCTCATTAGCTTTTATGAGATCAGAATAATCTTCAACGGAGTTCTCTTTGAAAAATGATGCGGGGCGCTGCGATCTCGCCGGAGGAACAGGGTGCTGCAGAATTGGCACATTCTGCATCACTGACTTATTGGTCCCTGGACGAGAGGGTGTCTGGAGGTGCACGTCCTCTGTAGTAGCTTGCTGGGTGGGGTAAGGCCGAATGGTCTCCTGCAAATCTGACTCTCCAAAATCTTCAAACCCATCGTCTGTTCTTAAAACGGTGCCATCAAGAGACGCAAATGCCTTGAGCTTTTCGGAGGAAAGCATGCCGCCAAAATTATCATGTGGGCGGAGATGAGGCAACTGCAACGCGCTGGGCGAGATAGCCGTGGCGAAGTCGTTATCCCAGTTATCTTCTTCCGTAGCATCGGGAGATCGGAATCGGTCAGAAACATATTTGGAGGCTGGTAGCCCATCTTTCGTCGGAGTGCTCCGTGACGACGGCAAGACCTGTCGTAAGGGCGTTGAATTTGATTCGTAGCGGAACGTTCTATGCATTGTGCCCGTATCGGGGGACCGTAGAGCTTCGTTCCATTCTTGAACGCTTTTCACTGCTTCTTCATACTCGGTTGACTTTTTGGGAACCACCGAGTCTGATCTGCGCGCATTAACAATCCATGGGTGTTTCAGCAATTTCCTGGCTGATACACGAAGATTGGGATCCTTCTGGAAGCATTGCATCAAGAAGTCCTTGACAGCCTATTATGTGTTAGATAGTTAAAATAAGACAGGTTCCCACCGATACTAACCGGAGATGCACCCTGCGGCAGCGGGGGATGGTCATCGTTGACAATGCGGAAAAGAGCTGGCATTGGCTGGAGATTATGATATGGCGGCCTCCCTTCCAGCAGCTCAATCACGGTACACCCAAGACTCCAGATGTCTGACGCCGTTGTCGCACCAGAAAGCTCAATCACTTCTGGGGCCATCCAGTAGGGGGTGCCAACGACACTCGATTCGCTCAAACCAGTTGTCCGGCTGGCCACGCCGAAATCTGCCAGCTTCACGAGGCCTTCTTTGGTCGTTAGGATATTTGCTCCTTTGATGTCTCTATGGATGACACCCTGCTCATGTAGATACAAGAGGCCATGGAGAACCTGGGACATGTACAATCCCACCAGGTTCTCGGGAAAGCGGCCAAAGTTTTTAGCAATAGAGTGCAGGGACCCATTCTCGCAGTATCTTGTCTCGTCAGTACCACTGCCAACGTAAAGAGGAGAGGGAAACCGACTCTAGTATGATATTCAGGGTCTCGACCGACTTTACAAATCCCTGGTACTTGACAATGTTTGGATGCTGCAGGAGTGTCAGCTCAACTGCACGGTCTCTCAGTTGTGGTCCCCGCGACACTCACGTCTAAATTTTTCAGGAGATCGATTTCTAGCTGTGGCGCACAATATTAGCGACAACTCCTGAGCAGCCAAGGCAGAGCTCCTTACCATAATGACCCGGAGTTCACTCTTCGGCAGATCGACCAGTTTAATCTGCTTCACAGCGACCGTCTCTCCAGTATTCCAGTTCAGCGCCCTGTAGACCGAACCAAATGCACCTCTACCCAAGCAATCACCCAGTTGCTTCAAGCCCCAGCGTCAGTCAGCACACCGTCAATCCCAAACGTGCGCTAGGGGGCCTTTGCCATACGTAGTCTTTCAACTCTGCGACATCTTTCGCCGACGATTTCGATACTCTCTCATCCCTCGGTCTATCCTCCCGTTTCGAGGGACTGGAGCCGGGTCTCGCCAGTCGAGATTTGACAGGAGTGCCGGGGCGTTTCGACGGAAGAGGCCCCTCACCGGCCTCGGAGGCTCGAGATACCATCGCGGGGTCGAAGCGGAAGATCCTCTTTCTTGTGTCGTATCAGAGTCGACTTTGGAATATCGACTTATTCAAAGGGTTGCGTTTTAGTTCGAAGACGATGGAAATAAACGGGCAAGCGCCAGGGGATCGGTCGGATCACTCATGTCAGCCAAAAAACCTGGGGATAGCGAACATCCAATCAGTAAAGCTCGGAGACATTATAGCGCTCGAATTGGTCAGGAGAAGAGAAGGAAACAAAAAGTGAGCCAGATTACCGATGATCAAGCTATATCTCAACGCCGTGGGGAAGAAAAAAAAAAGTAAACATACTGAGCAACTCTTAATCTCTAGCCTCTAGAGCTGTGCTGGACCCACCGCGTCGTAGCAGCAGCACATCCAGATCTCTCTCTAGACGAGAGACAAAAAAAACCCCCCTCAATAGTGAATCAGAGTGACAAGAGAAACAACAAAACAACAAAATAAGAACAAGACAGGACGAAAGGGGCTGGCTGTTGTGCCCGCTGGCACAAATAGAGTTGGAGGGGATGGATGGATGTTTTGAAGTTTCCCCTTCTCTCCTTCTCCACAGGCCGGAGTAGCTCTTTGGGGCATGACGCAGCGACCGGCGGCTGCTGGACTGTATCTCCGATTAACCTTATCGGACCCGAACTATGCCTTCATCTGGGCCTGTGATCGTTTCGCGAACTGATATTGCGCTCGAATGGTGCGCTGTTAATAGAATTAGAGTAAATAGAGTGTTCTCTGCGCTACTATGGTTGATATTCCGGAATATACGGAATAAAGCTTCTGGAAATGGTCCGTTCGGCAATTGATCACCATGCTATTTGCATTAACAAGAGATATCTATTTTACAAACAATCCCACACGTGGCTGATAAGGAGAGGGGTATCGCAGAAAGAACACAAATTGCCAGCATTGTTTCATAGTCGGTCCTTCTGTGCATCCCGAAGTAGACGCAGTATGTCTGACACAAGGTAAAGACTACCTGCAATGGCCATACTGCCTCCACCAGCATTGCCAGATGCCCAGTTGAGGGCGCCAAGGATATCATCTCCGAAGGACTTGACTTCCCCGATCTCAGGTATCGATCGGACGCAAGCCGCCAGTTCTTCAGTCTCGGCTGCCTTGACCCAGGGCATGCCGTCGACAGGGCCAAACGTCGTAGTGGCGACTTGATCGCCCGGTTTGATGAACGAGTGGAAGAGAGATGTCACATCCTTTCCCCGGGATGCTGCAACGACCCATGTGACGTTTTTCCCTTGCGAACGAAGCTTTTGTTCCACGTATTGACCAAGGACCTCCGCCGACTGCGCGTTGTGAGCGCCATCCAGTAAGACAGGTTCTGTGCGCGTGATCAAAGGGTTGAGAACGATCTTTTGCAGGCGTCCAGGCCATTCGACGTTGGATAGTTGCGGGATGAGGCTATCCACATCGGATCCAGGTCGGACTCGAGGGACGGCAAGTTTCAGAGCTGATACGGCACCGCACATGTTGGCCCGCTGGTGAGGCAGTAAATCGAGGTCCCGGAAAACCCCACCGAGTGAAGGTGATAGGTCGCTAGGAGCATTAGGATTGGTGTATGTCGCAGTCAAACCAAGCTCCTTGACTCGAGCGTCAAGCGTCGAAAGAACTTCAGGCGAGTTCGTCCCATCGACCACACACGGGACACCGGGTTTTAGGATCCCCGCCTTCTCGCGGGTGATCTCTTCAATCGTGTTTCCCAGCAAAGCCTGATGATCCAATCCAATCTTGGCAATCACCGAAACGAGAACATTGTTCAGGATATTTGTGGCATCCAGCCGGCCGCCCATACCGACCTCGACCACCCCGATCTCCACGCGCTCATGATTGAAGATCTCAAAGGCAGTAGCCGTCAACAGCTCGAACTCGCTCGCTCCGATCCCTAGCGTCTGATCGCGCAGCTTGACCTGTGCTTCTATATGGCGGAATAGCGACTCCTGGACCACGCTCTCGCCGATAGTGATGCAATCCCATCGGTCAATCAGATGAGGGGAAGTGAATCGGCCACAGCGGATCCCGTCGGCGGTCAGGAGGTGCGACAGATAGGCGCTGATGGAGCCCTTGCCATTTGTCCCCGCAATGTGAATAGCCTTCCAGGACAGAGGCGTCTGCTGGAGGAGGCGGCTTATACGGCTGAGGCCTAGTTCAATCATTCCCGATAAGCTTGACTATAGATGACGGACCAGCATCACTTCATAGTTTGGAAAAGATTATAAGTAGAGATAGCACTCGTGGAAGAGGTAAGAGCCAACAGAGAGCATATATGAATTTCCGCCTCGCATGAGCTGTAATATCGAAGATTGTGGGGGGACGAAAGAAAGTCCGTCGATCTTTGCAACATCTTTCTTTTCCGCCGAGTTATCGGGGAGCCGCGATAAGAGCTTTGGTGCCTAAGGCCCCTGGGTAGGGAACGTCATATAACTTCTATACTATGTCAATTGTTCTGGTATTTATTCAGTCAAATTGTGTCAGTAATAATGTTTCCTCTGATAGCCAAGCATTATAAGAATTCATTTATTACAAAGCTCTAAGCCCAATACCCCGTTACCATCACGGACGTCATAGAATGCATTTCCCGGCCTCGGCCAGTTTCCCGTGGAAAAACACCTTCAGGTTCTGCAAAGCTTGTTCTGGTTGGGCAATTGGCCGGTAGATAAACTCCGGTTTGATATGCCACCATGGTATTTGATATGGGTTATAGGGTTGGATGTATATTTTAGGTAGTAGAAGCCGTCTGCGCCTCTACTAGCAACTACGTATAAGAAGATCACGATGTCGGCGTAGAGCTCTCGAAAATTCATACGATAATCTCCAAGGCTCAACCTTGATCCTTGAGCTTCTACAGACTACAAACACACATGGTTTATGCAAGATGCCAAGTAACGGGACATATTTCCATTTGCAGTAATTCTTCGAAGCTAAGCTATGTATCAACCCTATGGGGGATATGAGAAAGCACCATGCAAACTCCGTAAATTGTCCATGATCAGAATTTTCAGTGTATGAATAGTCATTTCCAGAAAGTGACTGGATCTACCATTAAAAGAATGTTCATCATATCAATGGATAACCAAGGCGGATTTCGCTTGATTCTGCAACTTTGCGCAGAGCAAAAAAGAGGGGGAAAAAAACAAAAAAGAAGCAACCAGGAAAGAAACCTGCGATCCTGCAAGATGACCAGTACGACATGTTTTGAATCATTAATTCATTATTTGATCCAATATGCCAATGTCAGTTCCAGACACCAATTAATGTCTTGCAAGCATTGCACAGCGTCATTTGCTGTTCTGGTGCCAATTTGCCGTATGGAGAGGTCTTCAATGAAGAGTGTGTTGTGGGAGAATTTTGAGATCGGCAGGCGACTTTAAATCTCCACTGGTCACATGATCACGGCTTCCCTTTTCTGGCGCACCGAAGACTATTTCAGTAGTAGCGCAGTTGCTTCCTATACTACAGCAAGGAAAGGGTCGAATAATTCCACGGTTGGCGATGTTTTTTTTTTTTAGCTTTGGTTTATAGTGAGGACTAGGAAGGCATAGGGTGTTTTTCAAATTTGATTTCATTTTTTTCTTACGATAAAATAAAATAATAGTTTGGGTATGTATTTCATTGATGTAGAAAATGTATGAACAGGCTATGTACAAGGGAAATGCCGACGTATTGTCAAAACAGAAACGACGCTCAGAACCAAAATTCTTCCGTAAAACAGCAAAGCGATCCATGTGATCGTTGAGAACCGCGCGCAGTGAAATCTGAAATCTTCACATGCTAGAGTCGATGATCGCCCTAATAACAATGATGCAAGTGACCATCAATGCCGAGGAAAATAGCTCGTCCAATAGATGGCGTTCTATGGAGTTGAAAGGAATAGCGGTGGCTTCATGGGATGATGTGCAGTGGGGGCAACTGGTCTGCTTCTATACATTGCCAGTAGCGACACTGGGTCAGGGGAGATTTCATCACACGCGGACAGCCCGAGAAGCCAGGTCGGGCCCACGACGTGTAGGTATCGGTCAGCGAAAAACCAGCCAACCGCTCAAAGACCGACGGCATCGTCAGGATTCTCTCCCAACGTATCCTGTTTGAGCCGTCCCTCGTGTTGAAGATGGCCAATCGTCTTTTTGAGGTATTCGTATGTAAGCATAGTAGTCATGGCAGCAGGGACGGCACGGAATAGGTTCGTGCCGATTCCAGAGTAGAAGGCGCGCCAGCCTTCCTCCTTCAGGATTGACTGAAAAGTGCGGATCACCCCGGTGTACCGTGGGCGATTAGGCATGCCGTCTGACGAAGCGGCTCCCGGTGGCCTACTGTGGTCCGGGTGTTGGTCTAGTGCTCCGCGAAAGGCAATTTCCCCTGACGACGAGCCTGGGACAGAGAATGTTCTCTGCTGGGTTTGAAGTCTGGTTCGCAGCACTTCGTGCGGATACGTCGCGGTGCTCGCACAGACTTTGCTGAGAAAAGTCGCGCAGGATATCCCGATCCAATGGGAGTTGCCGTTATCAGGGTGTTCCCCAATGCCATAGCCCGTCAACGCCATCTTAAAGTATTCGTACAGTGGGAATTGGATAGCAACATGTGTCAATCCCAATAGGGCCGGTGTCAGTCCGGAGTAGAAAGAACGGAACCCCTCGCTTCTGTACATCTTGCGCGCCGCGTCCCATGTGCTCTTGTAATGCCACGGAGCCCGCATGCCTTCGCTGTCCGACCTGACACTTTGAGACATGAGCCGTGTTTTGATAACCCATATTGGATTCGTCACAATCGTAGAACAGGCGCCAGCCGTGACCGAGGCGTATCCTCGTGCAAGCCACCAACTGTCTGCAAAAGAGAATAAAGTCAGTGATCCACCAGAAAACCCCATCACCCATGCTGTGGTAAAGTCACTTACCGGTCGTTCCATAGAAATATTCCCGCGATCGATCATACACCGCTAGATAAACAGCCCAGGTCGGCAAATAACCGAAAATCATGGGACCCAGTCCCTGGTAAAGGCCGCGGAGACCATCTTGCCGCACAATGATCCTTCCTGTACCTAACATTCCGCGGTATAATTTTTTGGCGCCCACCTGCCCACCCCTTCGTGCAAATCCACCTTGGGCTTGCAATTTGGTCTTGATCACATCCAAAGGGCATGTCACAATACCGGATGCCACACCCGCGCTGGCCCCGCAGAACGGTGTAATGTAAGAATCCGGCATGCGCGTAAAGAAGAATTCGAGGCGATCGGTAAAAGTCGAGTTCGATGGGATTTTAGGAGCCACATGGAGGCTGGACGACGGGACGACATCGGAGTGGCTAGCCTGCTGCTCCGGAGAACCGTTGGCAGGCCCCGGATTGCCGTGTCCTTCTGAATACATCTTTCCAGCCAATACTCCTGCAGTCGATCTATCCGTCTTAACTGTCACGAGGGCTCCCGGACTCGAACATATCGGTGCTCGCCCCGGAACCCTAGAGAAAAGAAAGTGTTCTGGCCGTAGAGCGGGTATGTGGATGATTTCTTTTGGTCGACACCGCTGTCGGAATGAACACGACCTGCGTGAGGATATGAGATGACAAGAGGAAGAAATCCAGAGACACTGATACTTTGTCGCCGCAATCTAGACTTCTGTTCACCTACTCGGAGCACAGACGGGGCGGGGTCTCTAGTAAGTTCCCTCCACAGGAATCCAAGAAAAAAGCAAATTTAACGGTGGACAATACCCATGCCCAGTAAAAAGTAAGCCGAGGAAATCTGACCAGGGTGAGAGAAAAGCCGAGTGAGGAGGACGAGGGGCGGGAAAGAAGGAGGAGAGAACGGGAGAGGACGGAGGATTGTGGACGAGAGATGTAGAAGTGACTGGTTCGTAGTCATCGGTCAGGTGGAGTAGAAAAGGCGGCCTTGGGTTAGCTTAGCCTGCGGAAATCATTACGCCTTTCGGTCGCGCTTCACGGCCTCAGGCAAAAAGCACCCGCAACGGCAATGTCACGTGGGCCGACCCAGGGATCGGAACGGAAGTGATGCCTGAGGCCAGAATTCGGATGATCTTGGGAAAGTTCCCGCCGAGCCCGTCCATTTTGCACAACTTGAACTTCTTGTTCAGCTTCCCGGCCTTCTCGCGACCTCCCCTTCCACCCCCCCCACCACACCACCATACCGTCAATTGAATCCCAAGGCACCACCCTTTGGGCTCATTCACCATGTCCGCTCCTTCTCTCGCTAGTTACATCGCCAAGCGCCCGATGCTGAAGCGCTGGATGATGCCGATTGCCAACTGGTACACCGATGCCGCCGGTTACAGGAAACTCGGTCTGCGGTAGGCCACACCTTCTCTTTGGGCATTGAGGACAGGCGGATCCGGGTTTTTGGGGTATATGGGAACAGGACAGGTGGAATTGGTGGTGCAGCGACCGTCCACTGGCTGCCTCGTCCACATCCATATCTCCGATGATCCGGGGAGCGTTTTCACGTCATCATGTCATGGACAGCCAGCAAGAGCATCAGCTAACAACAACAACCAGCGCGGACGACCTGATCCCCGAAGAGACCGAGACCGTCCAGAAGGCGCTCAAGCGTCTGCCTCCCAAGGAGGCCTACGACCGTGTCTTCCGTATCCGCCGGGCCTTCCAGGTTCGTCGACCCGCCACCGTTTCCATGAAGGCTCATTTTAAATAACACATCTCACACAGTGCTCCATCTCTCACAATCTTCTCCCCGCTGCTGAGCAGGTCAAGCCCGAGGAGGTGAGTCGATTACGTTCTCCTACGTGCCTATTTATGCCCCCCAAAACTCCACACGCGCTATCAGCCAATCCCGTCGGCTAGATTTGTCACCTGATCTGCGCCCCATATTTGATGCCTATATCGACCGGGACGCGATCGGAGCCATGCAATGGATTTTGGACGCCATATACTAAATAATTAGAAACCGAATGGACGCTAACTTTGTTCGATAGGACGTCGAATACCTCAGCCCCATCATCCGTGCGATCGAGAAGGAGGCCGCCGAGCGTGCGGATCTCGACAACCTCGTTGTCAAGCGGTGAATCGCTCGACCCTCGAGGGTTCGTTCTGTTTAGAAAGACAAGATTCAGCGGAGGGACATAGACGGAGGAAAAGCAGGGGCTTGTTGCGAATTGCGTGCTGTGCTCCACTTCGAAGTGCATGGCCTGGATGTTAATTCAAGTGGATTTATGTCGTTCTATCACGTGTACTGATACTGTACAAATTCATTGTCTCATTCAATGTTTAGGAGTAGACGAGTATGGCGACTGCATGGCTCGCTGGCCCTCGTACCGGTCTCCAATAATTGTTATAGCATAAGGTACTAACAGCAGGGTGTCAAGGCATCGCCTCCAATATCCACACCCAGCACATCACCACACACTATGTATCTACCTATATATCACCCTACAGTATATAACACAGATCACAAATGGGTATCATCAAAGCAAAGTCTCATCTCAACACAGCAACATCCACATTCTCTATCCGCCACATATACCACATGAAGAGGCTCCTACAACACCAACAGATAGTCAACAACCGTTTCCGCTGCAGCTACCGCACTAAGAAAGACTCACCTATACGGGGCAAAATTCGCAGCTACTTCCAGCATTTCCTTCTCTGGCATATACTTAAACTTACCGCCACCCTTAGCCTTAAGCTTGCTGACATCTTTTCCCACGAATGCCGCACAGCCTCTCCTATTATATCACCGTCAGCGTCAGTACCAGTCCAAACAGCAGGTATACTCCCGTCAGTACCCGCCCATCCTTAGAAAGCACAAATAGAAACAAAGGGCCAAGAACATACTGCACGCCCAAATCCCCCGTCGAAAAAACATCCGTCCGCTTCAGCGCAAAGCAAGCAAACATCTCGACAGACCAGCGTCCGAGCCCCCTCACAGCAGTGAGCGTCTCCAATAATTCCTCATCCTCCGCATCGAGCAGCATCCGCGCGCTCAGCTCCCCGCTGGCGAACTTCTCCGCCAAACCAAGGATGTACTCCGCTTTGCGCTGGGACAGGCCCGCCGTGCGCAGAACGGCGATATCGCACCGTGAGATTTCTTCAGGGGTGGGGAAGTAGTCTTTTCGGGGGATACTATTATCACTGCTGTTATTACTGTCGCCGCTACTGGTATTACCGGCGGCGCCTGTCTGGAACAGCGCCACGAATTTCTCTTTGATGGACTTGGCCGCCGCGCCGGACACCTGCTGCCCGATGATGCTGCTCACGAGGCTGCGGAAGGGGTCGACCTGTTCTGCGAGACCCTCTGGCGAGAACAGCGGGCAGGGGTATTGTCTGATGACGGGCTCCAGGCGGGGGTCGGTAGCGATCAGGTGCGCGACGGCTTTTTCTAGTAGGGTGCCTGTCGTGGCTAGGGGGCTGGGACGTCGTGGTCGGCTGGTCTTACTAGGCGAGGGGGCCTCTGACGCGGCGGGGTAAGCGACGAGGGAGGAGCCGTGTGGAGTGAGGAGCGTTGCGTTTGTTCGGTGCGGCTCGACGGGTCGGTCGAGGGGGGGTGGAGTGGAATCGATTCTGCTGGTGGTGGTGGGCGAGGGGTCCCAGTAGTTGGCGCTGTGTCCATGCTTATTCGAATTAGATTGCACTGTGGGAGTATCTCCCGAGGATTGGGCGGAGGAGATCTGGTCTATCTCCGGGATTGAAGCTTTGACTTGACTTCCCCTTCCCTTTGCTGGTGCTTTCCGCGTGGGCTTGCTTATCCCGCTGCTGCTGCGCTGGGTTTTGCCGCGCTTGTTTGGTTGGACGCTGGGTATCAAGGATGCCTTGGTGTCTGATGCGACGCTTAGGCGGGCGCTGCGCCGTACGGCTGACATCATTTGTATTATCTAGGCTGGAGAATAGAAGATAATAGCAATTCCAGATTGGCTATATACGATGTTGTTTATTGTATTGGTAGTGATCAAGATAAGTGTTACCCCGGAGTTCTGGGTTCAAGTTGTTATTGGTGGTCTGGCCATGGAACTTGGAACTACCCGCTTAGGTCATCACCTCGTATTCGTTCTGGGATATCATTGTGTTTGATAACTTTCTTCACAATGATGACATCGTGTTGAGTATGGAAATAAAAGAATCTCGTTTGATCTCATTATGTCTCAATTCTATGCCATGGGTCATTGATGGCCCCATACTAGGCATATGTATACCCAGTTGTGCAACATGTCGGATCCATCGGCTTCCGTCTACATATAATATCACAGTGCCGACAATAGAAGTGCCACAAACTTGGCATGTATAATACTTAACAATATCACCAGACACATGGAGGACCCCATCATGCTATCCAGGAATCAATAAGAAAACCCCATCCTCATTCCCACATTCCAAGATAAAAATAAGTAACCATGGGTGGTATTCCAAGGCAACAGACCGTGGACACCCCCCGAACTTACCGAACGCATCCGGCCACCAGCCCGTCCACACCAGCATTTGTCAACGGCAAGAGTTTCCTCCAGGCTGGAGAAGACCTGATTCGCCGTGTGCCACACAAGAAAGAGGGTAATAGGCAGCCCACCGAAGCTTTCCACATTCTTGGAAACTCAACCATGGACTGCCTGTCGTCCCAGCCAGAGCAAGAATGCGTTGTCGTGCGGGTATGCAAGAATGCGGGGATGGTTTGGCTTGGTCTGGGTATGAACAGCTGGTGGGTTTGAACTCCACTTGCCACCACATATTGTACAGAGTACAGATGTGGTGGGTACTCCGTAGGTAGGAGGTAGGTACTACTTCGTACAGATGACTGAGATGGTGAAAGAATTGGAGGGGAGTTACACTGGTTACAGTTCTTGCGTTACCGTAGGGAGAGCTTAGGTGGTGGGTACTACGTGTGTATCATGAAAATCTTTGATATTCATAATGTTGATGCTAGAAAAGGAGGTGAGAGACGACAGCAGATGATATAAAAAAGGATAAAAGAAAAGAAGCAGAAAAGGAAAGTCTATCATGAGATTTCATGCGGTGGAGAGTGGCCAGAATAGGGGCATGTCATGCAGACTAAAAAGCTTCGCTGGACGAAAGGGTCATCGTGTCACCGTCGTCACTCTTTCAGTTACCTTGTTAAGTGACCATTACGAAGGTAATTAGTTAATTACCTGAGTAGTGGCTGCAGTGGAAGCGAGTAAGATTTAAACAACTTATTCAAGTTACTGACCAAAACAAATCCAATCAGAAGAATCAGAACGCTAACAACTCAGCAACGGCGTTCCTCGCCGTCATCAAGGAGCGCCAACTGATCCTGGTTCAGGAAGGCAGACTTTGAAAACTATGGATCCTCGGGTTGACAACATCTGTCGGCGCGATGATGATATTCAGCACTAACGAGGAGAACTAACTAGTACAGAGTCAGCGGTAGTAATACAGCGATACGATTGTTTCAGACGAATTACTTGCAACCACATGATATGCCATCTTTGATTCCATTTTATTTCTTTATTCTATTTAATTCATTTTGATGTACTTTTCTTTTTTGTTTTCCGAGGCAACATCGACATCGATATCGTTGTGTACGGATAGTCCGTAGATCATACACTATCCGAGGGTGGCTATTGTACGAAAACAGCCAAAAAGGGTTTCACTCATCTCCTGGTGACGACTATCTAATCCACTATGCCGCCACTCCAGGAACACGCCTCTTTTCCATAATGACAACAAGGGATGGACAGAGTTCGTCTTACGGTAGATACTAGATACCTCCAGTTACATACTGATACCATGCGGATCGTTTGGTGTTCATCAGGCAGATAAACTCGTCGGGATGATGTTATGGGAAACTTATACAGCAATGATAGTCATGAACCGAACTGTCCGTAAAGTAGGTTTTGAGGAGAAGTGCAGTATTCTACTTGGTAGTATCTACCTCTATCGCAAGATCAGTCTGATGGTAGGTGATCGTGTCGGAAGGGCTATCAAAGGAGGACAGGAGCTGAATCACGAAACACACTCCATACTCCCCCCTACTCCGTAGAAGGAAACGGAAACTCAGAGCTGAGACAGCTCCGACGAGGTAAAAACAAGCAATTGCAACAGTGGCCCTCTTCATTTACAGAATACGTTATTCATAAAGCCTCCCGAGATGAAGCCCCATCTTCCAGACCCTGGACCGAAGAAGATGTGCATGATTGTCGTTGACGGTCGACCGCAAGCGTCACTAGCACTCCAGCCAAGCCGGTTCAATATTGTGATGGGCCCTTTGATCGACTCTTTGCCACAGGATCTGCCTGACGGTATTCAAAACAGGTGATGGGCAGACGAATGCGTCCAGAAGGCAATCCCAGCCGCAGCTATCTGTTAACAATGTTTAGTCTCGGGATACTGGATAGATTACAGGAGAAAAGATGGGCCTGGGAGAAGTTTGAACTAGTTCATTGTTTGGTGGAGATGGATTAATCAACCACCCATGGAAAGGGCCTACGGACTGCAGGGGTTGGGTTTTGGGCCCATACCTGGTATTTTAATCACATTGATTTACTTTATTTACCTTACGCCGTACCCAGATACGAATACAAGTTATGCACACGTGATAACAATGCCATTGGCGGGCGAGCTGGACTTGGCTCAGATTTTGCCACTCACCCACGGTTGATTCTGGTTTATTCTTAGCGATCTTGGAAAAGGATTTGATTATTTACATCGATATTAGGAAGGGGAGGAGACCCACTTTTAGGATGGTACCTGACTTAACCCAACTGATGGAGTTTTTATGCAGATCTCGGGTTCAGGAATAGAGATGAGGTCTAGAAGCGAAAACTCATATGAAGGAAAAAGAAAAGGCAGCCAGCGATAGAGAGGATCTGGAAGCCTTGCTCGATCCTTTCTTTTCTTTATTTTTATTCTTGTTTTTATTTTCAATACTGTGCTATGTATAACAAGCGCATGACTGGCGTGACTGGATTCCTCGGGGCGGCAAGTTGCGACTTCACATACCTCCAGCTGGCTGTGAAGGTAGCTGGAGGGATCAGCTGGTCGACCGCCGTGGATCAAAATTTGACATTCTAGATCTGTTGTTTGTTACTCTAATAAACACCAGCCTAGTAGCAAGAAATAATTACTGAAGGATAGTGAGCTGTAAATTGAAGAGTTTCATTACTGGACGGGAGATGGTGATCAGCTGTAAGAATTAGATTAGACGTTAGGTTGTAATTAATTCGATGGTGGTATGCGTATTACAGATGTTCAAGTCCTAGTCCTTTGATAGCCGCCATTGTGTTGATCTGCCGGTCGATAGAGCAGGAGACTGCCATTCATATTGGTCAATTGCTGTCAAAACAGAGACTGGAATGGACTCATCCATACCAGACGGTGGATAGGTGATGTGGATTGATTGATCTTTTGCTGATGTTATGTTTGTGATTCTGACATTATCTACAGAGTATCCACCGAGCATAAATTACAAGGCATGGATTGACAAGACGGGGTGGAAGCAAGGTATGTATGCCTGCCACTTTCGCTTTTTAAATCTTTCTGTAGTATCCTGTCTTTTTCCCATTGTTCTCCTGTCATCCCCTTGCTGTTCTGATCTGGTTGGGCATCGCGACCGTCTTCCAGATAAGAATAGAATGGACAACATATACAGATACTCCGTACGTTCTACCAACCGATCGATTGAAATCCATTCCGAATAGCAACGAGATCAACGGAAGAGGGGTCACTCGCGGGGCGAATCACACAGGTCAGATCAAGAACAGATTATTGGTGAGGTGTTAGTAGACGATGGAGTCTGACTCAAAACAACGGGGCCATTCACTGCATAACTGGGCCAAAGAAATCCGGATTTTCGTTCACGATGGCCCCTTTCTGGGCGGGCTAAACCGAAGACGGATGATCCATTGTACCATGAGAAAACATAGATTGCTGTATATTACTTACCATACTGCGTACCGTACGAGGTATCAGGCACAATTACCCATCCTTACCTCCATCTATCTATATTTACTCCTCCTACCTCCTATCCGTACAGAGTACTCCGTAGTAGTCTAGTAAAAATACTACGGTAAATATAGCCACTGTAACCACTGAACAAGGAGACTGAAATTCCCCCCGGTCGCAGCAGATCCACTTTCCTCCCATCCAATCCGTGCGCCACGCCTCCTTTCTTGTCCTCCCTGAAAGCACTTTGTTTCTTCCTCTGACACGCTTCTCTCTCTTACCCATCCCAGTCCTTCCTTTTTAATTTTTCTCTCTTTTCCTCCCCCCCCTCGCTTTCTTTCTTTCCCTTCATTCCTCTGTAAAACGTGCTTGCCTATTCCGTGCATTTTCTTTCACTCAGGGTTCAGCCATACAAAGCTTCTCCTTCGTTGAAGCTCGCTCTCCCTCTTCCACTCGTTTATTTATCGTTCGCTCTCCAGTTCACTTTAAGCGATTTCGCTTCCATTTCCTCGAGATTCACACATACCTAGGGCCTTATTGTTGCCCGTGATACATCACTCGTCTTCTGTCATTGGTAAGTGTCTCACTCTCAATTTCAGTGTCACCCAGATCCTCTCTCGTTGCTGTCCCCCCCCCAAGTCCCTGTCTCTAGTCTTTGCCGTGCTTGGCTGGAGATCAACGTCGCAACCCACTGACATCAATATCTAGTACTCATTGCGAAGATATCATAATGGTCGTCCTCAAGTACGCCCTTCCGGTTCTGGCTGCGGCCAGTGCCGTCTTCGCTGCCGGTAAGTCTACGGGTTTTACCTTCGCACCGTAAAAAGGAGAAGGAAGGTAACGGAACGGTGACTGACTCGTATCATGGACAGACTGCGGTAGCGGCGATACCATCAAGATCGAGAACCAGAGCGATCTGGAGAAATACAGCACCTGCAAGACCATCAAGGGTGACCTCAAGATCGAAAAGCAGGCCGAGGGCGAACTGAGCCTTAATGGCGTCCAGCAGATCGACGGTAGCTTCACCTCCGAGGGGGCCGGAAACGTCACTTCCATCTCCGCCGCCGAACTCAGCAGCATCAAGGAGACCTTCCACCTGAACGGCCTCACCAGCCTCTCCTCCCTGAAGATGGGCTCCCTCACCAAGGTCGGCTCCATCGAGTTCACCGCTCTGCCCCAGCTGCAGAGCCTGGGCTTCGAAAAGGGTGTCACCGATGCCGGCGATGTCCACATCGCCAACACCGGCCTGACCAGCCTCGACGGTATCTCCCTGAAGCGGGTCGGTCAGCTCGACATCACCGACAACCGGGACATGAAGAAGGTCAACGTCGAGAACCTGAAGAACGCCACTGGCCTCATGAACTTCGCCGGTAACTCGGAGTCCCTCAAGATCTCCCTGCCCAACCTTGCCGGTGCCAAGAACATGACCTTCCGCAACGTCAGCGACGCTTCGTTCCCCTCGCTCGAGAAGCTGTCCGGCCAGCTCGGTTTCTGGGGTCTCAACTTCGAGACCTTCAGCGCCCCCAACCTGACCGAGACCGGTGACCTGGTCTTCAAGGGCAACGAGAAGCTCTCCAACATCAGCATGCCCAACCTCAAGACCATCAACGGTGGCTTCCAGATCACCCGCAACGACGAGTTGAAGTCGCTCGACTTCCCCAAGCTTGAGCAGGTCTCCGGTGCCATTGACTTTAGCGGCAAGTTCGACAAGTACGTTCTCCATATCCCCCCTCCCCCCTTTCATTTTTTCTGGCGCTGGGCTAATTGTGTCATAGGGTCTCTCTGGGTGCCCTTGAGAACGTTCGGGGTGGCTTCAACATGCAGTCGACCGGTAACTTCAGCTGCGGCGAGTTCAAGAAGCTCCGTTCCGACAAGGTCATCCGCGGTTCCTACAAGTGCGAGGGCAACAAGAACAACCCGACCTCCGCTGACGGCAAGTCGGGTGCCACCGGTACCAGCGGCGGCAAGGATTCCGAGTCCAGCGAGGGTGCCTCCGTGATGAACGTCGCCAACGTCCCTGCCATGGGTATGGCCGCCGTCTTCGGCGCCCTCCTCCAGTACGCCCTGTAAAGGAGTCGTCTATATCACGCCGAGCGCGATCTTTCTGTTCCAAACCGTCTTTTAAGGTTGTTTTGTAGAGTTGCCTAATACGCAATCGGGCCCTGTTTTCTCGTCCATTGCAGTTCTTATGATAATAATTGAATTCGTTTTGAGCACTTTTTGGAGTGTTCTCAGAACACATCCTTTATCATATTTCTTTCTTTTCTCGTTCCGACACGGTTGGAGTTGAACATGAGGAGATATTGGAATCCGTATGTGTGTCTGGGGGCTTCTCTTCATCATTTGCTGTGGGCTAAGACCCATTTTACTTTATTTGTTCTATAGACATTCCTTTGCCTGATTGTATGTTTGTTCGTTTGAATTACATTTTTTCTCACCAGCAAGAGTAGACTGTAAACTTGCCTATGGAAAGTCATCAAGGCAATCAATCAATGACATGATTCTGCGACCGTTACACGACTACACAGACAATGCTGTCCCAACACAGAATAAACCCTAAACAGTGTCACGCCAACGTACACAACTCCCTGCCGATGAAGTCAGCGGGCCGCAAAGGGTATGTACTTCATACATGGTGCAGTACAGTGCAGCACAGCATGTATGCAACCTACATGTAGGTATGTAGGGAGGAATAGGTGGGGGCAACAGTTTCTTTTCTTTCTTTCATTTATCGATTTATTGGTTGATATTCTGGTCTCACCTGGCTCTTTCTGTCTGTCTATCCGTTTGTCTGTAGGTATGATGTCTGTAGATGTAGGTGGACAGCCCCGCGCGGTGCGGAAAAATGATCCATCATATTTATCCAGTTTCCCCTCCCTTCTTCACTGGGTGGTGGCAACTAGCTACTGGCTACGGCAGCAGACTGTAAAAGATAGAGGGTAGAGGATAGAGTGAGTGAGTTCAAGGGTTCGTATAGGAGCGGGATAGCCAGTTAGGTAGATTTGAGTTGATTTGAGTTGACCTGATTTGGAATTATGATGAGGACAAAAGTCCCAGAGATAGTAGTAGGATCTAGATACTACCTAAGTATGTATGAGTCACCAGATGTAGGGGGGATATACTAGATGAAGACTGTACCATGGTTCAGAGAGGTACTAATTACGGTTGTTTATTGAGTTATTGTCTTGGGAGGTAGGTAGTTGGAGAAAGTACCGTTTATCTATCGACTGACAGGGAAGAAATGAAGTAATTGAAGAAAGCGAGCAGGGTCTTGGTTTAATTTACTCTAGAGGTCGTAAAGTCAGAAGAATTGGTTAAACTTTCCTGAGACTGGGTGACTCCCCCGCATGCAAGCAAGCAAGAAAAGCTAAACAGCGCTGATCCGATACTGGGAACGCACAATGTATAGGGGCCACGATGTGTGACTTGGTTTGGCGTACTATTGAGTCAGGCTTAGGGAGAAGAGGGGAGCCAGTTTTAGTGCCTGGTAGTTGAAGGACAGTGCTGTATCTATACGAAGTATATCCATAAGGTTCTAGCTAGTAGCTAGTGGACAGGGCGAGATTGAGTTTGAGCATGGTTCAAACATGGTTGATTGTGTGTTTAAGGTACCCCGAGCTTATCATGCTTGTTTGAGGTGCGGGAGTGAGTTGCCTCTTTGAATGATAGAGTTTGGATAGTTTGGGGGCTTGCTTTGGCTTAGATATAGTATGTTGGTTAGCTTTGAGGTTGTGTGCTCATGAGGGGATTTAGGCTTTTGTGGAGGGTTTATTCAGTGACTCAGTGACTATCTTTGGAAATTGTGTATGTGATTGTCTTGGGGGGTTAATCTTCGTACTTCATATCATAGTGGTTTACTATGTTTGATATGCTACGTGAAAGCGAATGGTAGTATAGGTATCTTTTGGGGCTAGATGTGTATATCTATTCTAACTTCTGGTCAATGAGTAAGTAGAATATATGCAGTGATTATATGCTGTGTTCACGCAACACAGAGTGGTGAATATCTAGTATATCACGAGAGTTCTGCCAGGAGATGTCTATCTGTATGTGCTTCATCCAATGTGTGTTTTATCTACTTGATAGTTACTTCTCTTGATTTCTATGTGTTCTTTGTAGCTTCTATACATATCTACTTGTCTATAAGACTTAGTTGATCATACAGTATTAGAGATAAGCCCTATCCTATTGTCTATAACATCACATAGTACAGTCCCCCGAGCCATAAATCAAGTCACACCTAGCAAGCCACTTCCCATGTGGCTTATCCCGAAAGCACTGCATAGGACCAATCACCAATGCCATCTTCTCGTCTAGAATAGTATGAGTTGTGAGTTCAACTCCTCTATTTTCAAGACAGTGAGCTTTTCCTTTGCATAGCTGCAGACCCAGAGAAGAGGCTGGATATTGCCCCCTTCTGGCCCCCAGTAACTGTATATCGCCACATAGCGCAGAAAGTAATTGGGACTAGTTGAGTAACATCAGACAAGAACCAACAATAAGGCAGCAATGAATCACCAAAATGATACATAAGTACGGAGTACATATGTGTTGGGTACTCTCGACATGCATACTATATGTCGATAGGTGGATGCATCTCATAATCTGTACCTAAACGGGCATGTACGGATTACTATGTACGTATTTATCTATCTCGGCGTATGCCTTGCATTATGGGTAGGTGGGTGATATGACCCTTTCCCCCTTTCTTTCGTTCTTTCGTTCTTTTGTAGCTTCTGCTTCTTTTCTTCTCCTGGTGAATGTGTGGGGATTTCTCAGGCTCTTTCTTACCCACTGTCTACCGAGATAATCTATCTCGGCGTGGCTCGGCTGGCTGGACGACATTATGTGGAGGTTTTGAGGCTGCACGGGCGGGGCGGGATTGGGGATCCTTGTTTCTTTATAAATAGAAGTGATGTGTGTAGTCTACACTGTAGAGTGGACGAGACGGAGGACGGAGTACTCCGGCGTCTCTCTCTCTCCTCTCCCCCTTCTTTCTGTCTTGGAGAAAAGAAAAGAAATAGAGAAAGAGAAAAGAGTGAGCCACAGTGGCAAAGCGCCATCCAGACAGGCCCAGACTCCAGATTCAATCCTTGCGGAGAGAATGTCGACTTTCCATAACCAGCGTCCGAGGATAGACCGTCGAACGGGAGTCTAAGATGCAGTCTCCTTACGCAGCACCTGAAACACGGCACGAGTCATCGCCACATCCTCAGCCTTGTTTTTCTTCCCCTCCTGGGGAGATTCTTTGTATAGATCTCGTGAGGGATGGATGTTTCAGTGGGTGTTGACATGGCATAGGTAATATCGACGAGACGGGCCGAGGTGATACGTAAGCGGCGCACGATGGATCTTGTAGGATCATCCATGCAGGGACTTTTTTGCTTTTCTTTTTTTCTCTCCATTTTACTGATGGTGTTGGTGTTGGTCTACATGGTTGGTTGGATAGGGAGATCTGGTTCGCTGGGCATTCCAGCATCGACGGGAGAAAGCGGAAGATGTCAGAATGGGTGGGTTTAGGTAGATGGACGATATGGATTCGGATGCATGGATGGCGCTGGTCCATCTGTAGGTATGAATGTATGTGTACTAGCAGGAGGAAAGAAAGAAAAAGAAAGAACAGAAACGGGAATGTACGTGCGTTGAAACGGAGACGCCGGTGGACGTCGATGGTCTAGGGACGGTTTGACAGGTAGAGAAGATGAACAATGCATTAACTGCTTTGGGGGGGGAGTTGGTTACTGGGTGAAATGTTCAATCTGATCTATCCAAACAACTTTCTCCACATCTCTTGCTTTACTCGGTAGTCGGAATTGTGAGAGATTCTGGAGTATCCACTTGCTGTGGTAGTTTAACGGACTGTTTCACTTATTGTTTTTCTTTTTTTCTTCACATTCTTTTCTCTTCAATTGCTTTTTTTTTCTTGTAGTTTCTTTTGTGGTTTGTTTACTTCTATATCGGTAGGGGAAAGATGCAGAATCAACCACAACATATGGATCATAGCTAAAGTGTACTCCATAGCATTGAACAGTCTGAACTTAGTATGCACAAGAGGAAAAGAACAAGGAAATAGACGTATTGACCCCGCTCCATCTATCGAATGCCGTGTAACATGCGCCTCCCTGCCTGAACACCTCCATCTTGAAGAATCCATGGTCTAGAATCAAGAACAGAAAGAGAGAGGGAGAGAGGAAGAGAGGAAATCCTTGCAGCATAAACTTCAATGGCCTCTACTGTCCCTTCAATCCAACATACTAGGTGAAGAAGATTGGCCATCGATGGTCGAGACCACGACATCTATCGGGGAAATGACGGAAAACCCACTCGGGAAGCTCTCCCCGTCTAATAACCCCTTGAAAACATGTGTATAGACCATGTGAGGCTCATGCAATGGCTGACTGCTAGTTTTGAGTTTTGAGTTGGGAGGGGAGTTCGTATTGGGAAGGGTGATTGAATCTGGGGACGCGCAACTGCGAATGGGATTGCGACCATGCCCATTTCACATTACACATACAAGGAACGAGGCCAGTAGAGTGATCTTCACGGATTGAGGGACATTCTGTAGCCAACTAAGCTGGGTTCAGGCCGCCAAGGACGGAAAGCGAGACGGTTCGTGCGTGAATGGATGGTGATGATTTACCCTTGAACTAAAGTCTCATGTAACATTGAGCATAGATAGATGATGTCTCAGGGTTTGATATTGCTCGACGTGGGACTCATCTCCTTCTCATCCTATCTCGTCTGATTTAAGAGAGGAGGCTGGGATAGATAGATACAGGGAACGAGCTCTCTGATCCACTCGTTGGATCGGGGGAATGATAGATGGAGTGTAAGGACTGCCAACGCATTCAACTAATGGGGCGACGGCGTTGCTTTGACGTTAGACGCGGGCTAGAGCCTCCACCCAATATATAAGATATATGAGAAGGCGAAAAGAGTGGTAGCTAGTCAACGAAGCTACTGCAGCCCAGGTATGCATTCGAGTGGTGGTCGTTTATCCTCAGGGCCAACAGGCGAAATCACTCATAATTGGAAAGCGAAAGCGAAAACGAAAGTCGGATTCGAGAGCGATCTCAATGCCCATAGAAGTCCAATAGCTATTGCCTAGACAGCAAGGTTCTAGAAACCCCACATGGGGTTGATGAAACCGGCGAACAGGATGTGAAATCCGGGAATCCATTACTGGGCATGATGCCATGACTGTGGCATAGAATTAACGAGAAACCAAAAACGTGGGGCTAGCTGAAGAGGAGTTAGGGGGATAAAAATAAAATTGAAATAGAAATTATCAAGTAAAATAATGTGAAGTAAACAAAAACATATTGATTGAAACATGTAAATAAACAATGAGGTCGGTTTCTTCATCCTCGATCCGAATATGACAGATCGTATCCGGCGTCTATGCGACCCACCTCTTAATAACACTCCAGACCCGTATACGGAGTACCAAGGGGCCAATGCTGGACGTCGAGCTCGGTCTTCAGGAGTTTTTCCACTGACGTACTCGGATCTTGATTCCTGAGTTTGTCTCTGTAAGGGCGAGACGCCCTTCGTAGAGGACAAGCCCCCCAAGGGAACAGCCTCACGATGGCAAACCTCGAAATTTGAGCCCCAAATCAAATTACAACCGTCCACAACAAGAGGCGTCTGGACTTCCCCAAATACTCCATTTCGTATGCAAGTACGGGATACTCCGTATGGGGCATCGTATGGGCAGACTGCTGTTAGACGTCGCCATTGTTATTCCAAATCATCGGCCCCTTCCCCCCACTATGAATGGTCAAAACGAATAGACCATGGTCGAGCCCCTAGACTAAAAACAGAAAGAGTCCAGAACGAAGAGAGAGAGGGACGCCGGGTCTGACAGCCGTCAGATTTCATCCTGGTCACTGGGATCCCCCCCATGACCCAGGAGAACGGGCCCGATAGTGCGGCGATCAGAGTGCTCAGGCCCTTCCCCTTGGACTCTCAAAATGGATGCGTACAATGAATTTCTGAGCTCGGCATCATTCGGCCGTGAGCCGCGGAAGAAATGTCCCAATACTGCGGGGGGTATGGGATGCTTGTTATCCAGTGGCGATGGGATGGGATACATGACACTCCGCACCTACACCTACATACCCGTTGCTGTGCATGACGAGGTATGCTCTTCAGATCAGCATATGCCAGATATCCTTTCTCCCTGTAGATTGCCTCTTTCCAGGGGGGTCTCCAGTACTTTTGAACGGCTGAAGGGATTGGATTCGCCATCTGGCTCAGATGTCCTTACTTCGTGCTATTTGGTCCCGTTGATGGATGATTTGACCCTTCGGGGGCGAAGTCTGCGCTCCGCCTGCGCCTCGGATGTTTAGTACCGCGCAGTAGAATCTACGACTCTATCTCAAAGGGGATTGTAGGGTGTACTTCTGATCCAGACGAACGCAACAAGATGGAGGACGTGGTTGAGGCGAAGCAAGATCACGATCCAGATCGCGCGGGTGCATTATCTGGGCCCGGGGGAGGGAACCACCATGTTGCGCTTGATTTCGGACTGATCGTATGAGCGACTCCACGATCTATTCTTGGGATGTTCGTTCAATCCATGATTTGTGGGCATTGCGGGTGATCCGGTGAATCCATTTGAGTTTTCTGCAGGTGATTCTTTTCCCACACGCTCCGTCCATCCCCTTCCCCCCTCCAATCTATTGAAGATCATCCCCTTTTCTACCCAGATGGGAACATCCTGGTGAGCTTCCAGGAAGCTTCTGGAGGGTTTCCCCGAGTTGACCTGACGCATGAGCGCCGGAAGCACAGTTCCGTCGGGGCCCTGGAAGGGGGGACGGACCCATCCCGGTGTGCTTCTGGACCGGGGGACGTTTGTTTCGGGTCCCTATTTCAAACCAGGGCCCAAAGAAAGACTATTGGGGCGAGCCGATGCAAGGGGAGTCGATATCGATACTCTTTTTGCGTGGTTTTGACCCGTGTGGATCGAAGAACCCGCTGCAGCGGTTGACAAATCGAGTGTCTGGGACTGGCATCCGGGATCATGGCACGTTGATTCGTCGATCTGGACCTTTGATTCTCTGTTTTTTTGTGATAGGGATTTACTGATCTTGGGCTCCCGATGAGACATCCAGGGTGGTTGAACTGGACCGGAAGGTTCCTATGGGTTCCCCGCGCTCGAGGACCTGGATGTCTATGGAAGTGTGTGTATGTACGTGTATCATACATACTAATTTGAAGGCTCTGATACTATACATGAGTGTAGTTTGACTCTTCCAGCTATTGCCAGCTTGAATAGCTGATTATATTGTACGGAGTATATTCATTGTATACAGTATGTGGATTCCCCGTCTCCAACCATTGCCCTATCGTCATCATATTCTAGACAAGAATATTGTGGAGAATTATTCTTAACATACTAAACGAGGATCAATTGATCTGTAGCTCCACCTTACTGAAAAGATTAATAAAATACATAAAAATTAAAAGATAAATCAAAAACATGAAAAGTACGTCCCCATTTCCCCATTCAGTTGGACGCAGATCCCCGAATCCCCATCTCGAGAGCTGTCTTGTCCCACCAGTATAGCCGGTATGATACATCCTCCTGTTCCAGAATTGAGATTTCATGTTCATCTGCAGTTCATCGAAACCTGGTCTCGAGATGCCCTAATGCACGCCTGAGCGCCACCACCAGGTGGCGCCTTTCTCCCCCCTCTCTTCAGGTCTTTTTGGCTCGCTCGATCCCCCTCGTTCCCAGGCTGCAGTGAACATATAAAACATGCAGACGGATCGCATCCTTTTTGATCACTCAGACTGACAAGAAAGGGAATATCCAACAACAACCATAAAACAAGAAAGAACAAGAACGTCCCTGTCCACTTTCCCATAGCAACCTCCCTTGATTCTATATGGGTCTCTCCTCCTTGTTTCCTCTCTGTGATTATTGATATCATCATTGCTCTATTGCTCCTCCCCCTTGTGTCTCGCTGCTGAAGAATTTGTCTTCTCTGTGGGTTATATTAAACTGAGACACCCGCCGTCATCTGCACTCCAACATATCGACACCATTCAAGGCCGACATTGACCTTAGACACCCGGATACTCCCGCTGACAGACCCGAATATGATGTTTGAAGACATGACCGACGACTCCTTCCGACGCTACCCTCTTCCGTAAGTTGTTCACCCCCTACCTACCTCGTTTTATGTCTTTGTGCATGACTGACGACTCCCAAGTGCCTTGCGATCCATTCCCCATGGAGCGAGTGCAGAAGTAGGGGACGACCGTCGCCTGCCTCCCCTTCCGCGGGGCGAGCCTTTACCTCGGGGTCCATTCAACCCATTCCATGCCAACCCCAATGCGCTGGCCCCCAGCCCAGCCAGCTCGCAAGACTCTTTCCCCGTCAAATCCCCTTGGCCGTCGGCCGAGCACATCGTGACGCCGCCCTCCCCGGCCAACTCCGCCGATAGTTCCTGGGCCGAGGCCATGCCGGCACAGAAGGTGTTCGACTGGCCCCACGAACTAGCTCCCACCGACCTCCTAAACCTGATCGCCCCAAAGCACATCAACCGCAAGCCGCCGCTGCAGCAACTGTGCGGTCGCAAGCGCAAGGGCAGCATGATCTCAGGCGAGTCCGACGACCAGCGCGAAAAGCACCGCATTGCCGAGGGGAACCGCCGGAAGAACCTGAGCCAGCTGCACCGCGAGCTGGACAGCCGCATCCACGATTTCTTCCTGGAGCGCGCCGGATGGAACCCCTCCAAGAGCCTTCCGGAATCCAAGGAGCATATCGTCCAGGGTGCCATCTTCCTCATCGACTTCATGCTTCTCATCATCGTCCACCTAATCCGCCAAGAGAACGAGATGCCCCGGCAGTTGACCGAGAAGCTGCAGCCCCAGATCCGCTGCATGCAACTCCAGCAGCTGGTGTCCAACCTCCAGCAGCAAAACCAGTCCGTCCAGCAGCAGCTCAAGGCCGCCAAGCACGAGAACCAGCTGCTGGAAGAGCGCAACCAAGCCCTCGAGCTCCAGCTCAAGTCCTACGAGCACATGTTCCGCTCGCCCCGCAGCGAACCCGCCGCGTCCCGGCCCCTGGCCGCCTCCTATACCGACACCCGGCCGCGGAACATGCTCCCGGGCCTGCGCGTGTTCTGCGACGAGATCGGAGCCACCGGGACTGAGCCTTCTCGCCTAGACCCGCCTCACACGGGATCATCGCAGTCTTTCGGTCATGCCTTTTTGAGCCACACTCCGCCGACGACGGGACCGTCGTCGCCTGCTTTCCCGCCCGTCTCCTACTCTGTCCCGGTCTCGCGGCGTCCCTCCCTGGGGCCGTCTCCGTAATCGACCTTTCCTTTTATCATCATCATCATCATCATCATCTTGCATGACGCCCGTCGCTGGGCGCCCATTTCCTGTCACGTCATGAATCTCCTTGGTTGATTCCTTTGGTTGAGAAAGTGGCAAGCGTTCTGCATTGGACATTTAAGCCTTCATTCAATATTTGGTCGTCTCTCTTGGCATAGCGTCTGCGGTGTACTATGTTTTCATAACTGTTTGGGTGGCTGAGACTCGTTTACTGTTCCTGTTTTTGTTCCTTTGTTTTCTTTCTTTGCTTTGTTTTTGCTTTCCTTTGCTTTTCAACTGGTTTTGTTATTGTTGTTTTTTCACAGCGCGGGTTTATTGTTTCTCACCGTGTCCCTCTTTATCACTATATTTCGGCGAGCATGGAGTACACGCGTTGTATGGCGAAAAAAGGGGAAGCCTCAAGAGTTGAGTGGGTTGCATTGGAAGAGGGTGTATAGATTTCTTATTCTCTGGATGCTGGGGACTGTTCTGTCACTATTGCGGTATCTGCAACTGATCTGGATATACTGTCATTAACTTTCAATTGGATTGACGTACATATATTATTTTTTGGCTGTCTATCTTATAAAATTTGGCTTTATCGACTTGATGAGGTTTTTCTTGGTAGACCTGACACGTGTGTAGTACTTAGTGATGGTTACATTCACTTTCTCCTGCTGATTGTAGGCTTTGCCATATTCACCGTGTCTATTAATAGAGCTCTTGAAGTTCAGACTTCATAATCACACTAGTATACTGATAAATATCAAAATATGGAGGTTAGACCACAAGCTAGGCACTTTCTAGTGCTCATAAACTACTATGATAAACCCAAGATTGGCATGGCTCCTTCTCCACAGCATCAATCTATAGATACCGGAACATTCCTTCTGACTCCAAACAAAAAACCCAAAGCACTAATAAGTCCGCATATTCTCATGATCATGATCAGTATCACCACCACCACCCTTCACAACAAGCACATCCGAATGAAGCGCCACCCCAGCAGCAGTAACAATACTCTCCAACGGATCCCTCGCCAAAAACATCATCTCGCAATGATCCAGATGACCCATCCGATTATACCTTTTTTCAATGACAGTGCCCCTCTCAGCAGCCAGGAACATCTTCTTCCAGTAATAAGCGCAATGCACAAGATGCCACCGGTGCGTCGTGTAGAAGGAGCCCTTCGTCTCAGGCAGCCGCGATACCTCGTCGAGGGTCAGCGTGCGCGTCTTGTTCGCGTCTGCGTAGTAATTCCAGCTGCCGTCTGGGTTGGGGCCTGCGCGCTCGAATTGCTCGATGAGATCGTCGTTGCGGCAGGCGGGGGGGAGCCAGGCTGCTGCGAAGGAGTCGTAGCGGCAGTTATTGGCTAGGGCTTCGGCGATGGTTTCGCCGCAGTTACAGGAGATGGGGCTCGTTGGGTGTGGGTGTGGGTGTTGGTGTTGGGGGGTGGTGGTGAGCTCGTAGGCACGGTAGGCGAGGTCGAGGAGGCCGAATAGGGCGAGGAGGAGGGCGATTACTTGTTTGTTTGGGGGGAACCGATATTTTGCTTGAGGGGTCTTTTCATCTTGGTTGTTGCCATTGTTGTTGTAACCTTCACTGGGGGAGTCGGTCATGAAGCGCGGTGAGTCTAGCTCGACGCTGGGGTTTCTGTTGAGCTGCTCATATTTGATGTAGGCTTTTTGCTGTCTGTTGTTCTTGGTGAACATGGTTTGAGGATATGAGCTATATGGTAGGTGTGACGTTGAGGGTCCAGGGAGAGGGCCTTGTCGTGCTGGGTTCAGGATATCAGCAGGACGTATACCGCCCTTTGGCGTCGACAGCATTCCACCGGATATCTGGACGAGAGATTCTATGTGACATTTGTTGGCGCCCTTGCCTGGAGAGAGGAGATTGTACTACTTTTCTTTTCAATGCTACCTTACACATGCGTAGACAACCATGTACATGTACGGTGTGGTCTGGTTCCTTGCTTTATGGGCTGACCGCATTGCAGTTCAGCTTTGCTGCCAGGATTCCCTGGTTCCTTCTGCACATGTTGACGCTCATTTGGTCTGGGGATGAGCGAACCTCCATGGGTTATGGCTCTTTGGTCTACTGGATCTTCGCACATCCTTATGGCAGTGACTGATGAGCGTGGAGAGAAATTACAGCCTACCGCGATTCACTCTCCCTGTGGTGGTGATTCTAACTACGCTGGACCAAATTAGCTTGAACTACTCGACTAAAGAGTGCAGGAAGACAAGAGAAGTAAAGCAAGAACACTCTAACCGTAGTTCAAATATCTAATCCTAGGCTAGTTTCATTCTGGCAACAATTGAGGAGAATATCAAAACGAACGGCTTGTCAGGTTGCGGGCCACACAAAAGTCTCTGGTGGAGAAAAACCAAGATGTCGCTGACAAGCCGGATAGAAGCAACACGGCAAGTTATTTAAGGGATGTAGTGAACGTCGAAGTCGAATGCGCCCCGTCAATCTCCAGTAGATTTTTCATCGCCTGGGGTGAAATTGCTTCGGGAGTGGTCTGACTTCATTGCCTTAAGGATAGTAGGGGATGGCTTCGCTCTCGTCGCTGCGCTTCGGGTAGTAGGGGATGGCTTCGCTCTCGTCGCTGCGCTTCGGGTAGTAGGGGATCGCCTCACTCTCCTCGCTGCGCTTGGGGTAGTAGGGAATGGCTTCACCCTCGTCGCTGCGCTTCGGATAGTAAGGAATAGCCTCTCCCTCGTTGCTGCGCTTCGGGTAATAAGGAATAGCCTCGCTATCTTGAGCAGCTTCAAAGTCCAGTATCAGCAGACAGCACCATCAAGACCGTACAGACGGATATCCATACGCAAAGGGGAGCCAAAGGCCAACGGCAAGCCAAAGGCCAAGAGACCGAGGAACTGTTTGAGCTGCATTGCTGAGGGATACAACGGCGGTCGAAGCTAGGATGTTTTTCTGCCTATTGCTTGGGAAACACTATCGACTGAGGGGCGATGAGTTGAACGAAGTTGGTGGTGACTGGTATATGTTCGGCTTCCAGCAACGGGCTCAGCCTGCCTTATAGTCTTCGGAGTGTTGGTGAGCTGAGGATGAGCTAGAGCGGCGGTGGTTTGAGGATCGCCCATCCTGCAGCTTGATTTGAGCCCTGTGTAGCTGTGAAGTAGAAGGGGGAGGGGAAGGGTGCTCTTGAGACCTTGCGCGGACCTTGCAGAATGCGATGTGACATGACGCGACGTCTTATCTAGCACGTAGTAATATCCTGGCTGTCGCCGGCGCCACCTGCAAGTCTCGTCGTCGATAGAGTTCGTTTTTTCCTATTGGGTAGCAAGGAAGGGATCTTAACGTCAATTGATCATTTGACATATATGACAAGCATTGACCGCTTCTCATACTTTTGATTTAGTCATCTCCCTTGCATTGTTGGGGTTACTGTCTGTGGTGGTATGGTCTACTTCACAGACACCAGGCCCATGGCAATCGTGCACTCGCCCGTCACACTAGATCGGAGGCAGGGATAGGACAATGATATTGTGAACTTGCCCAGCTAAGTGTAACGGTGGGTGCGGTGATTGCGTTATCTCCTTTATTTCACGCCTACAATATTGCAACAGCAAGGGGTTATCTGCGTCTAATTCAGCCGGACTCTGGCTCTGGGCAGGATCGCAACAGCAGCACATCCCAGGTCAGGGACTAGCGGTGTATCGGTTGACGACTGATTCCATACTCGAACAGTTGAAATGGGTCCAACCTTCCTTGAACACTGTTCCAGAGACACGACCCGAAACAATAATAGGCCATGTGCGACCACCACACAAGAGGGGCCACGAAAGCTGTCACGGAGGGAGAAGAAGAAAGTTATCAAGAGAGCAGCAGTCCCAGCGACAGGGACTCGGAAAAGGGTCTTTTGACGGGCTCTCTGCCGCAGGAGTCGGATCGGTGTTGCCCACGAGCAGGGCGCTGGAGCTTGAGGTCGAGCGCTTGGACGATATGGATCACCTGTTTCAACGTGATGGTGTTGTGTGGATCGGTGCTGTTCCTCATGTCCCCTCTCTCGAGCCAGGCGTGCTTGCAGCACCTAAGCACCCAGGACAAATGGAAGGCAACTTCGGCTTATGGTGAGTTGAGTTAGGGTTCGACTCATGGCAAAACATACTAGCTATGAGAGGTCGACTGACATACACGCCAGCTCCCATTCTCGAACGGTTCGACATCCCTCGAGTCGACCGCATCACCAACGGTTCTTTGTATGACAGCGAGCCGCCATCGATCCTCCGGATCCCGCAGGGCGACGAGGCCGACGACGAGTGGTTCCGAATCAGCTCGGGGGTGTTTCCCATACTGATCTCCGCCGAAGAGATCCGCCGACTGGGGAAGGACCCGTCGCTCGCCGTGCGGGTGCCCGATGAGTTCGGCTTCGGGCCCGACGCTTACCTTGCCCAAACGGAAGTGTTCCACCTGCTGCACTGTCTGGACATGCTGCGGAAAGAGATCTCCTACGAGCACTACTACTTCCCCAAATTCGGGAACCGCCCCGATGCGCAGCACACGGCGCATATCACCCACTGCATTGACATCCTCGCCCAGTATATCAAGTGCGAGAGCCCCGTCGACGTGATTTTGTTCAACTGGGTCGGCGGCTGGGACCAGCCGTTCCCGGACTTCATGAACAAGCATGTCTGTCGGGACTATGAGGCGTTGCTGGAGTATGTTAATGAGAACTCTGTCCCCAAGGAGGTGTTTCGGGCTATGAAGAAGCCTCCGCCGGACTATCCTGTGCAGCCGGATCCTTCGATTGCGCCGTTTTTGCCTACTGGGGTGGCTGGATGAGATACAGTAGTGTTGGATAGTTGATAAATTTCAAACACAATAGTCTACTATGGACCTTGACTCGCTATTCTTATTTTGCGATCAAGGCGTATCTACCTTGGACAAAAGAAAGAGAGACGATACATCCGTTTTTCAGGAAGATGATAGACAGTATAATGGAAGAGATGTGTATGTATGTTCATTTGAAGGCAGGGGGAAGTTGATATCACGAATGTCGTGCATAGGGCAGTCTTTCCCTGGTAGATGTCTATACTTAGGGTAAGGGTTGTGGAAGAGTCAAACCTAACTCAGTGGTCAATAGCGCACACAACCAGTGCTTCAGTGGGTAGTGTCTGCATATGTACGCGGTCTTTTGTTCTAGCGGACTGATTGTAAACCGGTTGATTCAATCCTAGATCGTAGTGATGAGGTCAGTGCAGACCGTTGGATATTCAAATGGCCGGCTGCCTCAGGCATGTCTTTTATGTAGTCAATAAGGAAAATTCTTTGGATTTTTCTTTGAATTTTGTTCTCTAAATTCTTTTGAAAATTTCTTTGAATTGTCTTTGATCACATAATTCCATTACAAGATAGTATCCCAAAGTGGATATCATCCAAAGGATCTGGGAAGATGAAACAACAGAACCATCTCATCCGTCGATATTATTAGAGCAGTGGGGAAGACGGATTGGGAACAAACTACAGCCACGGATTCTCCTATACCCACGCACTTGATAGTCATCCGTAGTAGGAACGGGAGCAACCCGAGTGCGTCGGAGTAAGACCGGATCGGAGTCCTGGATTCGGTCTCGGACTGACCCTTCAATTTCTCTTTTCTCCCTGATTCGTGTCTTTTTCTACCCTGGAGATCATCCTTGAGAACTAACTAGTCTGCGTACGGGAGTTGACTAGCCTGTTCTCTGCGTTCTAGCCTCATCTTCACTTCCTTCCTCTCTCTCTCTTCCTCCCTTCCTCCCTCCCTCTCCCTCTCCCTCTCTCGGATCGTCCCCATCCATCCATTCGTTTGGTTTGTGTTCTCAATCTTCTTTCCGGTTTGGGTGTTTCTGTGTCACGACCCTCCCGCCACGAAAACCTTCCTTTACTCCCCCGGTCAGGATTTCTTTGATGGGACACTTTGCGTCTTTCTGCCCCCAACTCTGGATTCTTTCCACCACCTCCAACCTCTCCATCTTCCGTGAGAACCATATTCGGACCGTCCAATAACGCCCTCGAATTCGTATCTCCGTTTTTACCCTCTATTTACCGGCCCATTGTTCGCATCGCAGTCGATCCAGTGTTCGCCGCATCCTTCACGACCCGTTGACGCCACCATCTCCAATCTTCCAATCCACCCCCTTTTTCCTTCGATCCCGCGGCTCCTCGTCGGTTTCGCCCTCCGTCTTGCGCTCCACGTCGATACCTGGTTGTGGACTTCATCCGCTTCGGTTCGGGGATTGTCGCCTCGGATCCTTGTAGCGCTCTCCCTCCCGTCCTCAGCGCTCTCAATTCATCCCCGAAAATGCTACTCCCCAAGGGTGGTGTAACGTGGAAGTCCACCAGATCCAGGCTCCCCCCCTGGCGGGCTCTCCTGGTGTTGGTGACGCGAACCCGGTTTCTGGCCTCGCTGGCCATCACCGGGATGATTATCTTATTATGGCGCGGGGTCACCAGGTCGGCATCGGGGATGCAAAGGTGAGTTTCGCGCGAGTTCGGAAAGGAGACCGTAATGGCACTGACCAGGCGACTGCCTAGCTTCTACTGTTATGGTCCCTCCAAATCGCCCATGGAGATGTCCACCAACGAGATGGTCCAGTGGAGCTCCCACATGCAGACCCCGGTCATCTTCAACAGCCACCAGCCCTACGAAGTGAACAATACGAGCATCGAGCGCATGGACCTGAATCCCGTCAAGTCCACCCCGCAGGCGGTCGCCAATTCCGAACGCGTGCTCCTCCTGACGCCTCTCAGAGACGCCGCCCCCTACTTGTCCAACTACTTTGACCTGCTCTACAAATTGACCTATCCTCACCACCTCATCGATCTGGCCTTCCTGGTCGGCGACTCCAAGGACGATACCCTGGCCGTCTTGAGCGCCGAGCTGCAGCGCATCCAGGACCAGGGCGGTAAGGTCGCCTTCCGCAGTGCTACCATCGTCGAGAAGGATTTTGGCTCCGATATTGAGATGAACGTGGAGGATCGGCACTCGTTCGCCGCCCAGGGCCCACGCCGTCGGGCTATCGGTCGCGCCCGCAACTATCTGCTGTATTCCGCGCTGAAGCCCGACCACTCCTGGGTGTACTGGCGCGACGTCGACATCGTCGACAGCCCCGACAAGATCCTCGAGGACTTCATGGCCCATGATCGGGATATCCTCGTTCCTAGTATGATACCCGACATGCGTCTGTTTGGCATTGACTGACCGTTTATTTAGACATCTGGTTCCACCGGTATAACAGCGATGGCGTTGACATCGAGGGTCGTTGTATGTACACTCCATTCGGAGCCTATCGATATGCGTGGCTAATTGATTCTAGTCGACTATAACTCGTGGGTGGAATCGGACCAGGGACGCCGGTTGAAGCAGCAGATCGATCCCAACACTATTCTGGCCGAGGGGTATAAGGAATACGCCACCGGCCGGACCTACATGGCGCGCATGGGCGACTGGCGGAAGGACAAGGATGAGGAACTGGAACTGGATGGCATCGGCGGTGTCAACATCCTGGTCAAGGCCGACGTTCACCGAACCGGTAGGTTCTCTCCTTGAATTTGTGTCATCCATCCACATACTGATCGCGTTTTTACCAGGTATCAACTTCCCCGCATATTCGTTTGAAAACCAGGCCGAAACCGAGGGCTTTGCGGCGATGGCGAAGCGCGCCGGATACCAAGTCTACGGCTTGCCGAATTACGTGGTTTGGCATATCGACACGGACGAGAAGCCCGGGAACGCCTAATCGCGCCACCCGAGGACTCTCCGGGTTAATCAATTAACGCCCCCGTCCGGGTCCGCGACCCGTTCCGTTACGCCTGCCTCCGTGTCCGAGAATCAATACCCCTAATTTGTGTATCTCCGGCGCATATCCTCTAGGTCTATGCATGGAGATGCGCCTTGCGCTGTTTCATTCGGTTCATTGCATCCATATTCGACATGGGGGAACATCCATCGCCTCCCCCGGCTCCATAATCAGTGTCTTATTTCTTTTCTTTTGATGTTGTGGGATGTTACGTTTGATTCATGGCGCATGGGAAATGTTTGTTTAGCGTTGGAGTCATAGAGAGACGATTGATCTCTTATGAACCCCTAGTGATGATCTCGGTGGTGTCTGTCTCTTTACCCTGCTGTGACAGGAATTGCACGCGGTCAGACACCACCGCGATTAAAACCGATCATATCTTTCATATTGTTGTAGCGGGATCTGCCGCAGTGCCTGACACCTTGTACATATCTAGGCCGGAAAGTGGGATGAAGAACCGTTGGCTAACCAGCCTGTCCGTGCCGAGCTGCATGTAATAACTCCGATCTGCCCAACCAGTACGGAGTACTCCGTATAACCACGCGAATCAACGAGCAGTGGGTCCGCCCTCGAGTCTGTAGCATATAAATGGTTATATGCCTGAGGCAAAAAACCGGCAAATTCCCCACCATCCGTCCCACCTCGGATGTCTACACCACAACCAATCTAATCTACACTGTTTTTCTCTTCCCTCTCCGTCTCTACTGCTACCTAGCCTCGAGTCAGATTTAATCTCCACTTCAAACCCCACCAACAAGCAACGGTACATCATAGGAAGCAAGAACCATGGCCCAGGAAAAGAAAGAATTCATCTGCATCTGCCCGGATAAGCCCGGTGTTGTGGATAAGCGAATTGAGGTTCGACCGTATGTATTACCTTCTTTACTTGTCTTATATGGTGGATGCAAGGGATGGACTTATTAGGACTCTTGATGTCTTGTCTGTCTGGCTGTTTGTCTGTCTGCTGTTTGTTTATGAACAGGGATATATCGCAGGATGGGTTTCCGTCCTAGGGGATGTGTTGATATGGTTGACATGATATGATTGATATGAGAGGGTGGATCAAGGTGTATATGCTAATTGTTATTATAGATTGCATCTGGAAGGCATGAAGCCGCTTGTTGAGGCTGGGGAGGTGGTTCTTGGTGGTATGTTTCTCTCTCTTTCTTTCTTTTCCTCCCTTTCTCTCCCTGTTACTGCTACTGCTACTGCTACTACCTCGTTTTGCTTCCTTGGCTGCTGTATGAGTCTGCTCATGCTTGCCTTTGGATACTTTTTCTGTGGTATATGGTAGTATACACAGGGCACACCATCGTGGTTACACTCTTCACTGTCTACTTCACTATATACCACACATTCCCCACGAATACATGAACAATAACAAGGATACAAACTAATTAACATAAAAAGGAGCAATGTTCGACCACCACCCCCAAGAAGGCGAATCCGTCCCCGCCTTCTCAGGAAGCATGTTGCTCGTGCGGGCTGAGAACACAGACGCTGTGAAACAGATCATCAAGAATGATATCTATACGCGCAGTGGAGTGTGGGATGAGGAGAAGGTGCAGATTATTCCGGTATGTTTCTTCTTCCTTCCCTTCTTTCCCCCTTTATATGTATATGTATATGTATATGTGGTGTTTATTGGTTGGTGTGGGGAGGATAGGATGGTGCTAACTTGGTGCAGTTTAAATCGGCTGTTAGGGTTGGGATGTAAGGGTCTTCTTGTCTTTGGGCATTGGGCATTATTGTGTGAATAGGTATTTAGAAGTACCTAACTTAAAAAAACACTTAACGTATCTGTGGAGGACTCTTTAAAGTATCTTACAGGATCTCTAGTAGAATCTGTATAGAATACTTGGAAATAACAATATAAAATTCTCTCACGTATCTATAGAAGACTCTTAAGGCACTTTAGTATAGCTCTGTAAACCACATGTATCAAACTTTGTCGCAATATAAGCTTATTATAGAAGTGACTGCAATCAGCTGGCACGTAAGTTATCACTATGTGTTTGTCATATTATGAAATGAGGGACAGAAGAGGGTGATTAAACTCTAGAGATTGATTACCGATACCACCATATGAAGACGCATAGTGATAAAAAGAAATACAGGTGTGAAGAGAGGTGATTATATGAAAAGAAGAAAAAATAATAGTAATGAAGAAGAGACAATATTCATAAACATTAGTGCTGGGGTCTGGGGGATTATAATTATCGTAATATATAGATATAGGTGTAGAACCTGGCGATATACAGAAGATGTATGATATCTAGTGACTAGAACTAGTATAGGTAGATATCAGAGAGGGTTTGTCTAGTAATGCGAATACAGCAAGCAGAGGGGCTACTTGTCTAGTAGGTCAATAGATTTACAGTATAGTACTAGGTGTTCAGACATCTTTATACTATCATATATCTAAGCACGTAACCTTGATTGATATCGTTATGATCAAATGGCAACAATAACACGTAAAATCCTCATGTAAAGAGTGGATAGTAAGTTATTAGTGTAGAGCCAGGCAGCTGAGTTCTGGCTCTGGGGATGGGTGATTATACACGATACTCCGCGTGGCGATCTTATGTTTTATATTACTATTACAACGCCGCATCCTTGCGTCCTGTCACAGCGTCCGGTATCCTGAGCGGACGCCGCTGACTGTTGGTATATGGGATACAGTCGAGCGAATACATGTTCTTCTTTTGATTATAATCCTGCTACTGTGTTGATTTCTGTTGTATCACTTCGGATTTGCCGGTCCCCCGGAGATATATTCTGCCTTCAAGAATTAACTTGGTTAAAGGTACCTCATTATGTAGTGTTGGTTGCCCTAAGGTACATCTTATTTTGATGGCACTACGTGGGACCCCATTAGTCTCCATCAGAGTTCTACATGCGTCACCGAATATGGTATCTACTCTGATGATTTGGGCAATTGGTCTCGAGGGACTGGGTGGTCTTAATAAAACACACGTCCTAACTTGAAGAACAAGCAAAGACAGTGGAGATGACAAATAGAAGGACAAACAGAAGAAACAATTCACCCCGCCTTTCCAAGCTCACAGCTACTAAAGAAACTCCAGTCAATCAATCTACTAAATGAGTATCCATTTAGTCAGATAAAGATGCTTCGGTCTTCCGCACCTCATCTTCGGCGTAGAGGGTGAGTGCAAGCAGAATTGGCCCCAGCTTCTTCATGTGCCCAGCGTGCGTAGTGTTCCAAGGGCCATACTGACGCATGGTCAAGAACGACAGGGGTTCGTTATTGAGGGGCTTCTTTCGGAGATAAGTTACGTAACCGCTGTCGTACTCCGCAATGGTGATGAAGATTTCATGCCGATCTTGGGAAATCAGAGCTCGCCTAAGTCCAAGTCCCATCAGTAAGAGAACAGACGGGAGGTGGGAGGGGAAAACCAACAGCTTTTCCAGAGGTGCGTCAATATCATGTTTGATCCAGCTGGCCATCTGTGAACCTTCTTGCATTTGAATCTGGCTTTGACTGGTGACCCCTCTGATAATGGGTTTGACTTCGATCAGAGCATAAGGGTTACCCCTGCTGTCATCAAGATACCCATCGGTCCTGGATACGAATTTGGCTACATCAAATTCGGAAAGGAAGGAGTATCTGTGCAGGCTCCAGTCACAGCGTTTGATAATGGGGGAGTGAATTGTCAACGCGTTCAGGAAAACGACGAGAGCAGCATTGACAATTTGCTCGTCCTTGGTAGCTGGAAACATCAACTTGTGCAGATCTTGAGGAACCAGGATCGCTGGTGTCGGAGCTGACGGGGGCGGGCTTATCACAACAGATTCATCGTCAGACGATTCCTCAAGATTGGGCGTTTGGGGCACTGGGATGGGATTCTTGGATGGCGTCCTGTCGATATGGAACTCCCTCAATGCTTCCGCCAGATTTCTCGTCGTGTGGCTGCGGGTGCGCATGGCAACCGGGGTATCGAAGCTGTCCGGTCGCATATTCTCCCCACCGGTAGCCGCTTTGATTTGATAATGTCTGGCAATTGAAAAGCTGCCCTCTGGTGTTTCGCCGTTCTTGATGCCACTGCAATAGTCCGCCCAGGATTGAGATGTAGCGAGCATTTCCTTGGCCTGGGCATGATATTTTTTCAGGGCTAGTGGCAAGTCGGTCAGTTGATCTCCGATACGGGGATCCCAAAGAACACGCAAAAGCAAAAATTGCTTGAATTCTATTTTGGAAGCCGACACAAGCTCAGCCGTGTGCACTGTCTTGCCAACAAGGTTGTGCGCCTTGACTGCATCCTGCCACGTCCTGTAATTATCGGGCAACTTGGAAGGTAGATCTGTCATTCTGCGAGGATATAGAATCCACTTGTTTCTCGATCAATGGGTCACAATGGGGATTAGGGCGCGTTGTTCCACAAACATGAAAGTTAAGATGGAAAGAAGTGTCCAACGCCAGCGGCTGGGTAGTCAGCGCCTTTATTATTGTGGTGGGAGGTTTGGATAAGCAGAGAGTAGAAAGATAGAAACTAGTCTACCTGGCTCAAGACCAAAAAGTCTAGAGCTTGGCATAGTAGAAGAGACATTCACTGTCCTTTGGATAACCTCAAATGTAGGTGATGCGCCGAGTGCAGCATCCCTGGGATGTTCCAGCAATCAACTGTCTTGGAAAAGCGCCAGTTCGGTTGGAGTGGAGGGAAGCAGTGACCTGCACATGGCTAAGGTACTTTTGAGAGGAGACTGGCGGCAAGGACTTCATTGTAATTGGATGTAACCATTGATCTTTGTCCTCAGATCTGGGGGATTCACAGTGGAATCATATAGTAGTAGTTAGGTGGAGTGACTAGTGTTGGTTGGACCCGCTGTCACCCCGCAACAAGTACAGTAGATCACCATCACCGCCCTGGACTCTGGCGGCAAAATAGAAACAAAACACAACCAAACGAAACAACTACACAACCTCTTTCCTCTCTTCCAAGCCATCCGTCTTTTGAGCAACTCTTACAATAGTGGACAACTAAACAACCTTTTCCTCTTTCTCATCACTTTGGCCCATTGGATCCACGATGTCGGTCCCTCTTGAATGTCCCAAGCGAAAGGAAATGCGCAGGGCCATGCGTAGCCTGGAGAAGCACATCAAAGGGCTGGAACCGGACCATCAAATTGAAATAGACTCAGCTGAGATCGGTCAAATTCGGTTTTTGCCCATGGTCCTGAATGAGAACTCAAAAGATCGACCTGCTTTTTTTACCCCTTTGGATGGGAATCTCCTGCCGACACCTGACGACCAATATGACCAGGAGTACGAGCAGGAATATCTTGCCCATGATTCAATTTCAGAAGAATGCAGAGATCCAAAGACCTGCACGCAAGCAATCGACATCTACTGGTCTAGTTATCTCTCCCACTATTCCTTCAGCACCAAGCCCGCGGGCGGCGAAGTCGTATGGTCTCCGGTCCAGTAGGATAATATCTCCCTTTGCAGGCTTTCCTCATCATTCTGACCCAATAATAGGCTGATTTGGTCTCCTGTGTATAAGGAAAGGGACCTCTTCCGGATCGAGTACCCGGAGTTTGGATTCTACGACATCGAACGGGTCACAGAAGGGCCCTATGCACATCTCAAGGCTACAATATACAACAATCTGAACGCCAATGATGGCCACATCCTCCAAGGTGAACTGCTGCCCATTCTACGTCTGATGAAAGCCCACCTGAGATGGGCCCGGTTCATCGACCATATGGTTGCGCCAGTGAGTAGCTCCTTTCCATTCGAATAATAGAACCTCACGTCTAATCTACCGCCCTAGATGATGGTCTTTTCCTTAGTGGGGCCCCAGCATGCCCGCGTGATCGAAGCTTACCTGGAAGGTCATACTCTTGTGGTTCGCCCCACCAAACTGTATGATCTTCGCACCAAGGATGAGGCTACTCTCAAGATGTTTGCCCAGTGGTATTTTGGGAAGCCACGCGCCCCTACCGGCACTTCGCAGTAGGTCGGCTGACACATTGTATGTACGTTTTGTTTTGTCGTTTTTGGACTACGGCGCGTTGGAGGTATCGGGAATTGGAATGGACAGGGATGGCGTTTTCACGATTACATGATGAATGGAAGGATACCCAAGGTAGGGCTTAGATTTTATCAAAACTACGGCCATGGCGCACTCATATTGTTTCTAGCTGGCTTGTCAGATATCTCTTAGGATTCGAAGAAATTATTCAGAATTTACAAAGACTATGGCATAATGAGAGCATATTAAATAGTAGAAGATGCTACAGATCACCTATAGATTGTGGAAGAAGCAGTGACTGGCAATCGGATAAACGGCCAGCTGATCTGCGGCGTTTGCAAACCTTTCCCATACATTTGATTATCATTTGTATTTTGACGTTTCTTTCTTCTAAAGAAATAGAAGAATTAAACTGAAAAAAAAATATATATACTCCGTACATATAATAAGATAATCTTATGTCTTCATAACTCTAAATTAGTAGTTTTTAATTATAGTTTAAGGAAGCTTTAATCAACAATAAAAAGACTTAGCCAGCTCTTTATAAGCTTTAAAGAATATTAATACCTTATTTATATATTATCTACAAAATACTATCACAGTCACTAAACAATTATATTATACTCAGTATAAACAAAGGATCCTAAAGAAGAAAGTGGAGAATCTTGCAGTGAAGGAACCTCTGTCTTTGGTGTATGTACTTGAATACGCTTTGGATATGGCCTGAAGTAGCCTAGCGTGGTCAAGACGGTCAAAACCAGGTTTCAAACTTTTGGCCACTGTGATCAGCGGTAAATAATTGTGGAATCTCTTAAAAACCACTGGGGATTGTTGAAGCCCTCAATATACTGCGGTGGTTCCAGTACACGAAGTTGATCGGGAAGGGCGGTCAAAAAGATTGCCGTAAAGTACATCCATTGACCATGTCTTCTCTGCAAAACATTACTTCACTTCGTTCATCACCTAGACCATTTCAGTAGCTGCCATGTCATTCTACTGCATATAACAATGTCAATTGCTGGAGATAGAATGCTAGAGAGCATGTCAACCAAACCAACTGTGATGCCACCAGCCTGAATGAATCCTCACGGATCGAGAAACAAACCAAATGTACTGGAACGCTGGATCGGTAATGACGTCAGGGCAGCATCTGCTCCTCGATCTTTCGATCTGACCGATAGTCCATCCAGCCCCTCGCCTGCATTTGCGAGTATAAAAGGAATACAATGAAGATAAGGGGACACCTTGCCAATTACCCACTCTCAGCTACAGTATTTTTCAGTCGATATAGCCTTTCCGCGATGCCGCCAACGAAACGCAGGACATCCAGCACCTCAAAGGATGCAGGCACCAATGGTGCCTCGCACGCGAGCAAGCGAGGCAGACTTGATTTGACGGAACCGCATCCCAATTTCCAACAAGCCGAAGACTTCGGCATTGTCCTTCGCGATTTCTATCCACCGGAAATGAGTAACGAGCGCTGCGAAGCCTACAATAATGGGTCACTAGAGCGTCCAATTGAGACTCTGCAGAAGGCTTATGAAGCAACAATGGACGCGAGGCAGTCGATTCGACCCAATAATGCCGTGGTACATTGGTTCAAGTCGGACCTACGACTACATGACAATCGGGCCTTGCGCATGGCCTACGAGGTGGCGCGAGATAACAAGATCCCGCTCATCTGCCTGTACATTCTCTCGCCGGAAGATTTCACGGCTCATCTTACCAGTCCAGCTCGCGTCGATCTTACGCTCCGGACATTGGAACAGTTGAAGCGGGACCTAGGTGAGCTTGATATTCCGCTGTACATGGAGACGCAGGACAGGCGCAAAGAAATCCCAAGTCGCATCCTTGATCTGTGTGAACGGTGGGGCGCCAATCATCTGTTCGCGAATATCGAGTACGAAGTCGATGAACTGCGGCGAGATGCCAGGTTGGTGCGACTCTGTGTGGACAACGGCATCAAATTTGAAGCGGCCCACGATACTTGCGTCGTAACGCCAGGTTCCCTCAGCAGTCAACAAGGAAAGCAGTACGCTGTGTACAGCCCGTGGTATCGCACGTGGCTAGCCTTTTTGAAAGAGAACCCCGAGTATCTGGAGACCGTGGAAGAGCCGGGGTCTAATCCTGGAAATGCCCGAAAGCATTTTGGAGATCTGTTCGACAGCCAGGTACCTGCGCCACCCACCAATAAGAGGCTGTCCGAGGAAGAGAAGTCGCATCTTCACAAGTTATACCCGGCCGGTGAGCATGAAGCTCTCCGCCGTCTTGAGGAGTTCCTGGAAAAGAAAGCAAAGTCATACGACAATATGCGGAATTTTCCGACTGGACAGCATACCTCTGTACTTAGTCCATACTTTGCCTCCGGTGCATTGAGTGCCAGAACTGCGGTATCTATGGCGAGACAGGCCAACGGGAATCAACTGGATCGCAAAGAGCCCGGGTATGTTTCATGGATCAGTGAGGTTGCATGGCGGGACTTTTATCGACATGTGCTTGTCCATTGGCCTTTTATATGGTAGGATGCCTCATAAGAAAACCTTTACAAGGTCCACGCTGACACGTATCATTTGTTTCCAGCATGAACAAATGTTTCAAGCCCGAGTTCACCAATGTCGAGTGGGAATACAACAAGGATCAGTTCAACGCCTGGTGTGGGGGCAAGACGGGATTTCCCATCGTCGACGCAGCAATGCGACAGCTGAAACAGGACGCCTGGATGCACAACCGTACTCGCATGGTCGTGTCTTCCTTCTTATCGAAGGACCTCCTGATTGATTGGCGCCGCGGGGAACGATATTTCATGGAGAACTTGATCGATGGGGACTTTGCGTCCAACCACGGGGGATGGGGGTTTGGCTCCAGCACAGGCGTTGATCCGCAGCCATATTTCCGTATCTTCAACCCGTCTCGCCAGAGTGAACGGTTTGATGCCGACGGCGAGTACATCCGGCGCTGGGTACCGGAACTACGCGACGTCCAGGGATCAGCAATCCATGAGCCGTATGAGCGAGGCGCAGGCGAAACTGCAAGGAAAAATGGGTATCCCAAGCCGATTGTGAAGCATTCAGAAAGCCGAGATCGGGCATTGGATCGGTACAAGAGAGCATCGCAGACCAAATGATACCTTGCACGCACACCATATGAAATGGGTCTCGCGTCTGTCTCCGGACCTGGTCCGCCATATTTTCTTCGCACCCGTAGTGTTAAAGTCTAAGCACGCGTTCCAATGCGGAGATGCCTCGTTTTGGAGACTCCCCCGCGATTGATTCAGCCTTTTCCGTCTCGTTTCAGGTCATCGCCCTAGATCCGCTTTTTGGTGCAGAATCTATAGCCGGCGAAGTCTCCTTGCAAAATTAGGGTGGCCTCCACATTATGACAAGAGGAATTATGCTGAGGCTAGCTTGGCACCCAAAGACAGATTAATTTGGAAGATGTTTTAGGACCTAACTTGGCGTATATACAGGGCCTTTCCTCTTATATAATATTCTCTAATTCTAGATATAAGATGGCTATCAAAGGGTACCCACAGAGCTCAGAAGCGTCTAGATATCTTTTGTAGCCGAGTGGTGTTCTGTGCCACAATATATTCGTATAAGATACACATATATGTGTGTATATATGACTACAGCTTCGCCTTCGGCTTCAGCATAGCCTCAGCCACCTTTCGCCGTTGGATCTTGCCCGTCGCCGTCTTGGGGATCTGCGACACGATCCAGACCTGCGTCAATTAGCATAGTGCGTCTTTAATCAAGAGACACGAGAAACACACCTTCTTGGGAGTCTTGAACTTGGCCAGCTTACTCGCCACCCAAGCCTTCAACTCCTCCTCAGTAGCACCGCCACCCGCCTTAAGGACGACCGCAGCGCCAATATCCTCACCGTAGTGGCCTTCGTCCGGGATAGCGAAGCACACAGCCTCGCCCACCTTCGGATGATGCAGCAGGGTGTTGTCCAGCTCGATAGGGCTGATCTTCTCGCCGCCCTTGTTGATGAGCTCCTTGATGCGCCCCGTGATGATCACGTACCCGTCGGCGTCCTTCTTGCCCTGGTCGCCTGTGCGGAAGAACCCGTCCCGCGTGAACGACGACGCGTTCGCGGACGGGTTGTTCAGATACCCCTTCGTGACGTTTTCGCCGCGCACGCAGATCTCGGCTTCGCTGCCTTGCGCAACCTCTTTGCCTTCTTGGTCGAGGATGCGCACTTCTACGCCCTGCCCGATGCCCACGCTGCCTGGTTGGCGCTTCGCTGGTGGGAGCGGGTTGCTGGTCATTTGGTGGGCGGCTTCTGTCATCGCGTATGCCTCTAGGACGGGCGCGTTCAGCGTCTTTTCGAGCTCTTTGAAGGTCTGCGGGGAGAGCGGGGACGAGCACGACCGGATGAATCGGATGGAGGGGAGGGGAGTCGGCAGTGGGGTTTTCAGTAGGATTTGGTGGATTGTCGGCACGGCCGAGTACCAGTTCGCTTTGTAGTTGATGAAGTCGGCCCAGAACTCATGCGCGGAGAACTTAGGCGGCACGACCACCGATCCGCCGGAGTAGAGGGGCGCCAGGAAGGCCGCCAGCAGCCCGTGCACGTGGAAGAGAGGCATGACCAGGTACGTACGGTCCTTCGGGGTGAGCTGGTATGTCGCTTGGATGTTCTCTGGATTTTGCGTTAGAAAGTCGTTCAGCCCCGTCGTCTGGAGTCTGCAAGGTATTACATACTCATGGTCGTGGTGAGGTTCTTGTGCGTGAGAGGCACCTATACCATGGCTGTTAGCATGTCAACTCCAGAGGAACTGTGACGGAACAGGGCACAAACCGCTTTGGGACGACCAGTCGTGCCGCTCGTATGCAAAACAAGAGCGATATCATCAGGCTGCGCCTGTTCAACCTGCCCCGGACGGGCCCCGGCAAGCTTCCCCTGCTCCTTGACATCCAGGACCATCTCGGTGCCATTCCAGTAGCACTCGGCGATGGCCGCCTGGTACTTGCGACCCGCACGGACAGCCGGTCCATCCTGCGCGTAAGCGCCCTGCGGGATCAAGACCAGGGTGGAACTGAGGTCGTCGATGTAGAACTCGAATTCATCCTGCTTGTAGGCTGGGTTGAGTGGGGCGGCGATCGCGCGCTGCCAGGACGCAGCCAAGAATGACACGATGAACTCGTACGAATTGACCAGGGCAATCGACACCGCCGCCCCATGTCCTACCCCTAGCTTAGCGAGCTTGGCTTGGAACTCGGCGACATGGGTATGAAGCTGCTGGTACAAGACGGACAGCGGTGCTGGGCGATTGGGTACCAGGATAGCGACATCGGAGCTGTCGGATGAGAACGAACGGGCTAGAGTCGCCATGGTGAGATGAGAGCTGTATGAGACAACTGAACAGGTGATGGCTGGCTAATAGACGAAATAGTAACTTATAACCATACGGTCATATCAAACTTAGGCAGACATAAAAACAGACTCCGAGCTATGTTATATATCGAGTCCATCAGTCATCGCTTCGTCATTTGGGATGACTAACTTAAGGGAAGGGACACCGACTTCTCCGCACGCCCATTATCGTCTGGGCTCCACATCGGAGGCGTCCGTTGGAGTCTTCTTCTTTTGCAGTGGAGACTCGTGCGAGAGTTAGGTAACTGTTACCAGTTAGTGGTAGTTAGTTAGAACTTACTTCGTAGGCTACCGCTAATCCGGAGTAATATACGGAGTACCAGGGAGTATAATTATATGTACAACTGACTAAGTGCACAATCAAATGCGGCCACCAAACAAGTCAAACACAACAAACATCTGTCCGTAATATCACGGCCATACTTCCGCACCTCTTCTTCCATCATCCTCTAATCTTGTCCAGTCGGTGGACACTTTCATTATGTCGGACTCAAATCAGTCTAAACCCGGCGGGATGCTTTCTCTCTACGCCAACTTGCTGGATTCAAATCCAGATCCATCCCCCGGCACCATCTCCCGCGCCCCCGTCGTCTTCAAACAGTCCTCCGAAGGCGAGTCGCAGCCCGATGATTCCGCTGCCAAAAAGCAGCAACTTCCTACCGGTAGAGCTCAAACCCTTGAAACGACCCTTTATACCCTACTGTCTTGACTTGGCGATCTGATTACTCACTTGGGTCTGGTGGGTTGGCGGGTTCCAGCTTCTCTCCGATTTCAACCTACAAAGCGACCACAGCTGTCCGCGCAGAAACCAAAACCGAAACCGCCATTACCGAAAGCGACTCCGACGTCCGTTGCGGCGGCAGCCGCCAAGAGTACTCTGGCGGATTGGGCGGCTACGGAGGAGGACGATTACGATGGGTTTTATGCGGGCCCCAAACGACAGCGGGGCGGGCGCAAGAAGCGCAAGAAGAACAAGGACTCGGAAGCTGTTTATCAGAACTGGGACGACATCTACGATCCGTCTCGACCGAATGTCTTTGAGGAATATAGACATAGCGATGAGCAGATGAACGAGGTGCGCGATTGGAAGGACCGTCTGTACGCTCATCGCATGGTGCGGTCCCCAAGTAGGGACTCGTACTCCGATGATGGCGACCGACCCATGAACCGTTCGTAATGCCATGCTTCGCGTGGGCGCCGCTATATACTAATTAATATTTGAACAGGCCGATTCGCACCGCCGCCCAGCTTCGCACCGCCGCCAAGCTTCGCACCGCCGCCAAACCTTAACGACATTCCACCTCCGCCGCCTAGGGATTCGCCGCCATATGAGCCGCATGATGCCACCGTCGAGGATGCGCCAGTGTCTGATTATGTTCCGCCTGAGCCGCAGTCCGTCGTCCCGGATGACCCTTCCGGGGAGGATGCCTTCCGAAGGCGCCTACAAATGCCCGGAGCTCAGCCGACGACAGCACCCGTTGCTCCCCCTCCACCTCCAAACCGGCCTATGGAAGCGATGCAGCCAGCCTCTGCGACCATCTCTCGAGCCCCAGTTCGTTACACTCTGCCTCCGCCTCCGGAAGATATTCCTGCCTCCGAGGCGGAGCTGGAAGAGGTATTTGCCAAGGAAGCGCCAGCCGAGGAAGAGCCTGGGCAAGACGACCAACGCTCTCTGCGACCGGGGCAGAAGGGGTTCGCCGAGCGACTCCTTTCGAAGTATGGCTGGACCAAAGGATCAGGCTTGGGCGCAACGGGATCGGGTATCGTCAATCCATTACAGGTCAAAGTGGACAAGCAGAAGAAGCGACCCGACTCGGAAGGTGGTGGCTTTGCTACACCTGCTGGGCGGGGCAAGATCATTGGCAGTAAAAAGAAACAAGAGGAAGGGAGCAAGTTCGGCGCAATGAGCGAAGTGATTGTCCTGAAAGGCATGCTCGACGGAATGGATGTGGATGCCGAACTGGAGGGAGATCACGACGGGGGATTGATGCAAGAGATTGGGGAGGAATGCTCGGAGAAGGTACGTCAATCAAACATTCCGCTACTTTTCATTTCTAACTCGGGTAGTATGGAAACGTTGAGCGTGTCTTTATCTCTCGTGGTTCGGGGCCCCCGGTACCTGTGTTCGTCAAGTTCGTCAACCAGCTATCAGCTTTACGGGTAAGTTCTATTAATTTCCCCTTCTGGTATCCTTGCATCTAATAGCGACAATTTAGGCCGTCAACGCTCTGGAAGGGCGGGTGTTCAACGGCAATACGATCACGGCTCGTTTCTTTGATACGCAGAAATTCGAAGAAGGCGTATACGAGGATTAAAGCGAGCAGAGGCTCACTGATAGTGAAAATAAAAACTTTCTAGGTTTATGAACTACAATGAATTGACATGAACCCCAATATACCGAGGCCTTCCACTTTTCCGCTTTAATGATTTCCCCGTATTGAGCAACACTGAAAGATGCATATTTGATGGTTTGTTTCGCTGAGACAACTGTGTCGGCTCTTATCATCAAAAAGTAAGCCGGTCAAACAACTCCAACCCGTCGAGTGTGGTATCGCTTCCTGAGTCGACATCCGATTCCAGAGTACTGACATCGCCCTCGTACTCTGTGGCATCACCGGTGTCTAATAATCGTCTCTTATATTCTTTTCCCATCGCTTTTCTGATGGGGCATGTATCTCCACGACACCCGCTGCATGCACCGAAGAGGGGAATGTATAAAGGCGTTGGATCGCAATTGTACCCGTGCCGGATAGCCTTCGCGCAGGGAACGTGGAAGTAGTAGAGCGGGTTGAGATGCTCACAGAGGGTGTAATACCAGGTGACTTCTTGGCACATTGCTTTTGTCTTGTCGATCTGAGGACTTTCCGGGGGTTGTCTATGCTGATGCGGAGGGATTCAGAGTCGCTTGTAGTCGGCTTCCTGTCGAGGGAGGAATGGTGGGCGTATGATGTTTCTAATACACACGACTTGTGAAATTTATATCCCTTCCCCTAAAGTAATGTATTCATATTCCTCAATGCTTCTGATATATGAAAGAGATTCAATGGGCCATTGTTGTCGTTCACAATCCTGGACAATTGCCCTTTGTTCCATTATGCATTGCATCTGTTTCTGGAGACGGCGTACCGCGCTTTCCTTTCTACAAGATGGAAGCGATTCTGGCTGATTGCACTTCTTTATCCTCAAGAATGTGAATCAAAAACCACAAAGGATTACCGGCATGCCTGTAACAACGAGGCTATACTGAAGATCATGCACGTATGACGAGCAGGCGGCCATCACGTGACGGGATCTATCTCCGGTGGCGCTGATTGACCATTGGCTGTGGGGCATCGAACCGCCTGCGTCAGGTCCATTCTTTCAATATTCACCTTGCATCTCTCTCATCTTCAGCTTCATCGCTGTCTTTGTACATTTAGGGGCTCTTTCTCTGGCATCTGGGCGCTAGGACCCTCCTGCTGGTCACTCAAGGTAGAGAACATTGCCATTTCACCGCGATTATCTGCTCTCCGCTGCCACTTGTTTCGGGACGCTGCGTTTGATACCTACTCTGGTGGCACTCGCTTGCTGGCCAGCCTCAGCTTAGCTTCAGTGACTGACGCCTCTTCACTGCTCCTATTTAGTTTCTGCAACTACTTTCTTCTCCTCTTATTCCCTTGTTCTCTCTCGTCTCTCTTCCTCTCTCGGATCTCTTCCTTCCCGCTTCGTTGTAACGTCAGCTATCGCACCGCTTGACCTGGAATAAATCGACCGTCACCTACTTTTTGATATCGTCTTCTCCTGTCGTCGCTGGACAGAAGCTGATTACTATAACTACGATGTCTCTATGCCAAAACCGCCTCGCGGAGGAGAGGTATGCAATCTGAGGATCGCTCGGGTCAATCACCCCACCTTGCGATACCTTCCCCCACCATCGCGCCCAAACGGTAAATACTGATTGAGATGCGCAGGAAGCAGTGGCGACGGGATCACCCGTTTGGTTTCTACGCGAAACCTCAACGGTCTCCTCAGGGGGTGCTGGACCTCAAGCGCTGGGAGTGCGCCGTGCCGGGTAAACCCAATACCCTGTGGGACGGGGGCCTGTTCAAGCTGGAAGTCACTTTCCCAGACGGTGAGTTCACTTCCTTTTCTTTCTCTCCCTATCGTGTTGCTAGTCGCGGATGGTAGACTGATCTGTTGTTCTGCATAGAATACCCCACCAAGCCTCCGAAATGTATGCGCTGCACTCCTCCCCGAGCCGAGGGCGTTCGTCGAGCCGCAGAGTCGTCTACGCTGAACGCCCTCACCTCATACCCCAGCGAGAACACCGACTAACATCACAACAGGCAAATTCGTCCCCCCGCTCTTCCACCCCAACGTCTACCCCTCCGGCACAGTCTGCCTCTCCATCCTGAACGAGGAAGAAGCATGGAAGCCCGCAATCACCATCAAGCAGATCCTGCTGGGAATCCAGGATCTGCTGGACGACCCGAATCCCGAGTCCCCCGCGCAGGCCGAGGCGTACAATCTGTTCAAGAGGGACAAGCCGGCCTACGAGAAGAAAGTGCGGCAGGTTGTGAAGGATAACCCGCCTGTTTAGATATTATCCTCCTGGCTGGCTGGCTGGTTGTTGATTCCTATCTCCCTCTTCGTTTATTTTAGCAAACCTCAGCGTGGCGTCTTCGATTTCTAACCAATTGATGGGCCAGTGAATGGCGTTTAAAACATTTGACGTATTCTTTCCCCCCTGTTTATCTTGTTTTCGCGCCGAAAGCAGGCGGTATTACTCAGTATTCAAGCTTTCCTTGATATTTCCGTCTCCATGTGGCGTGTGTCCATGGCGCCCTCCATAGACAGCTTTAAGTGGGACCAAGCTGGGGATTGTGGAAGATTCGAGAGATATTGCCACAGTGACTTTAGCATGATGAATCCATCTACATAATTTGAGCATAGCATACACATCCATACTCCCTAGTTACGAGACACATAAATCAATCACAAAACCACTTCGGTACTCCTTGTATGCAGGGTTCTGGTCTATAGACAGTAATAGTACTAAGTTCTGTACCTGTAGTTGACCTCTGCAGAATACAGTCCAGCCAACCAATAAGCAGGCACGAAATCCGGGCGCGGGCAGAGTTTATCTTATCGGAGGTTCGGGAAAGTGACTCAGACAAATTTTGCGACCGAAATCGCCCCTCGAAGTTCCGCCCCGCCCGGAACGGGAAGAAAGTCCATTTAAAATTCCATTTCTCTGGTCTTCTCCCTCTGCCAATCCTCTTCCCCATCCCGCAATTCATCACCACGGTGCCCAATTCTTCCCCCTCATTTTCTCTCTTCCTTCTCTTGTTCTTGTCTTCGTCTTTGGGTCTTTGTGGTCAACATGTGTGGTATCTTCGCCTGTCACCGGTATGTTCTTGGCCCTAGTTGTTTCGTGGACCCTGATTGCCCCGCGAATGGTCTCGCGAGGTCTTCTCGTTCGCCTTCCCCCGCTAACTTCGTACCTTGCTAGGCACCCTGATGTGCAGAAATTCAAGCCCACGGCTTTGCGCATGGCCAAGGCGTGAGTATAATCCTGTCGAATTCACCGTCTCCGAGTATGCGTTAATTGTGGTCCTCAGTGTGCGCCACCGCGGTCCCGATTGGAGTGAGTCACAAACACCGCCGGTATCCCCTCACTATACTTGCAGGCTTCTGACATGATCACAGGTGGCAACTTCATGGCCGACAACACCAGTAAGCCGATCATTGGGCTCTCGTGCTAATTGGAACGTCGCTGACGAGATTCAGTCCTCGCGCATGAGCGTCTGAGCATTGTCGGTATCGGTATGGTTTATGCCAAGCCCTCTTGAGTTGAATGTGCGTGCTGATCAAAAATTCATCTTAGACACCGGTGCCCAGCCCCTCGTCAACGATGATAGCTCGCTCGCTCTGGCCGTCAACGGCGAGATCTATAACCACCGTATCCTCCGGAAGGAACTGAAGGTCGACTATACATTCAAGACGCACTCCGACTGCGAAGTGATCATCCCTCTGGTATGTGGGGTAGACTGGACAATCTTGTTTTTCGGCCTTTGGGCACTGCACAATGGTGGATACTGACCGTCCCAGTACATGCAATATGGCCTCGACGCTCCCAAGCATCTTGATGGCATGTTCTCCTGGGTTCTTTTCGACCGCAAGCAGAACCGCGTCATCGCTGCCCGTGATCCCATCGGTATCACTAGCTTCTACCTGGGCTGGTCCAGCGAGACCCCCGGTGCCGTTTACTTCGCCTCCGAGCTTAAGTCCTTGCACCCCATTTGCGACAAGATCGAGGCCTTCCCCCCCGGTCATGTTTATGACTCCAACACCGGTGCCTTGACCCGGTACTTCCAGCCCTCGTGGTGGGACCCCACCAACGTGCCCTCGACTCCCGTCGACTACCTGACGCTCCGCCACTCCCTGGAGAAGGCTGTGCGCAAGCGTCTGATGGCCGAGGTCCCTTACGGTGTGCTGCTCTCCGGTGGCCTGGACTCCAGTCTGGTTGCCTCCATCGCCCAGCGCGAGACCCTGCGCATGCAGGATGCCGCCAAGGCCGCCATTCAGAACCAGACCGGTGTCTCGGATCTGGTTGGCATCGATGACTCCAACGAGCTGTCCACCGTCACTACTCTGCAGCAGCTGCACTCCTTCTCCATCGGTCTGCCCGGTGCTCCCGATACCGAGGCCGCCCTCGAAGTCGCCCGCTTCCTCGGAACCAAGCACCACGCTTTCACCTTCACCGTCGAAGACGGTCTCAACGCTCTTTCCGATGTCATCTACCACCTCGAGACGTACGATGTGACCACCATCCGTGCCTCCACGCCCATGTATCTGCTGAGCCGAAAGATCAAGGCCATGGGTGTCAAGATGGTTCTCAGCGGTGAGGGAAGCGACGAGATCTTCGGCGGTTACCTGTACTTCCACGCTGCCCCCAACCGGGAAGAGTTCCACAAGGAGACCGTTCGCCGGGTCAAGAACCTGCACTTGGCGGACTGCCTCCGCGCGAACAAGTCGACCTCCGCCTGGGGTCTGGAGGCCCGTGTGCCGTTCCTGGACAAGGAGTTCCTCGAGACCTCCATGAAGATCGACCCTGCCGATAAGATGATCACCAAGGAGCGCATTGAGAAGTACGTTCTGCGGAAAGCGTTCGACACCACCGACGAGCCGGACAACACGCCGTACCTGCCCGAGAAGATCCTCTGGCGCCAGAAGGAGCAGTTCAGCGACGGCGTGGGCTACAGCTGGATCGACGGTCTGAAGGATGCGGCCGAGGAGCACGTCACGGACGAGATGATGAAGAACCCCAAGGCCGAGTGGGGTAGCGACGTTCCCGACACGAAGGAAGCGTAAGTTCTGCACATGGATAGTTCATCCGTGGGAATGATGACTGACGAAGACTAGGTACTGGTACCGCACGATGTTCGACGAGCACTTCCCTGCCTCGTGCGCGGGCACCGTTGAGCGTTGGACCCCGACATGGTCGAAGCAGACCGATCCCAGTGGACGGTAAGTGATGGCGCGTGTAACGGTCGGTCCGGACATCTGCTAACCCGTTCGTTTTCTTCTAGGGCTATTGCGACCCACAACGCCAAGTATAAGAGCGTCGAATAGATGTTGGGTATATAAACTCTGCGCGTTTTCGGTTGGGCAATCATGGGTATAGAGGCATGCATAGATGATCTACCAAAGTTTCTTGTTTGGGGTCAAAAGTGAATTTTTCATTGGACGAGCTTGCGGGCCACCGAGCATCTGCTTTCCTGTTCTTCTAGCACTGGCATCTTCTATTTGTCTTGGGTGGGTACAGTGAAGTTCTGCGTAAAGAGCTTGGATCTGTGGCGTCAAGTTTTTTTCTAGTATCTCCTTTGTTTGTTCAATTTTTCGGATGTCGCACTGATCATGAGACGCGTGCTCCTTTAATAAATCAAAGTTCTATCTGAAGACCATGCGAGTTGGGTTGTTGGGCCCTGGGCCCCGTGGTGGACGATCGTATTCAACGGTCCTGTCGATCTTCGACCAACGTGGGTGTACGGAGTAGGAGAGGAAGAGGTTCAGACCACCGTAAAATCCGAGACACAGAGGTGGAGTATATCCAGGACGGCGAAAATCGCTGCATCATAACGAGCTAGACAAGATAGCTGTCGACTGTCATCGATAGCGGAAGCAACGTTCGGCAGATCGTCTCCACGGAGGGAAAGATGACGGAATCGACGGCGGGCAATCTCTGCCCAAGGCCGCCAGATCACGGGACTTAGCGGCTTTTACCGGGAACCGACCAGCCACCAATCAGGAGGGGAGGGAATTCCCGTGCCATGATTTCCCAGCAGTTCCCATTGTTTTGGCCTTAGGTAACCCAACGACGGACTTCACCTCTCGTTCTCTCTCGCTTTCTCTCTCTCCCTCCCCAATTTCCACCTCTACACACTATCTTCCCCACGTAATCTTTCGACGTCACCGTCTTCTCACCTCCCCCTCCACTCATCATGTCTGCTCCTGCTGCTTTCTCCGATATCGCCAAGGCGGCCAACGACGTATGTTCTCTGTCTCTGAGTCTGTCCTGGCAAAATTGAGGCGCCAAAGGCAGAGCTGGTCCGGCAGGGATTTTTCATGCTAATCCTCTGCGTCACAGCTCCTGAACAAGGACTTCTACCACTCCAACCCTGGTAAGTGCTGGTCTTGACATGCCCTGGTTGATTTGGGGAGTTTGTTTTCTTCGGTGTAGCTGACAAAATAACTAGCCAGCTTGGAGGTTAAGTCCAAGGCCCCCAATGGCGTCACCTTCAACGTGAAGGGCAAGTCTGCCCACGAGGGTACCATCGCTGGCACTGTAGGTGTCTCCTTGAGAATGGTCTAGTGACATGATGCAGTACTAATACTTTTTGATCGCGCAGCTCGAGGCCAAATATGTTGACCAGCCCACTGGTAAAGATCCCCCAAAACGCAAACGCCCCCTAGGCAAACCACCCGATCCAAAAAGCAGGAGCGTGCGCGAGCCCGGGCCCATGATGATGTTCACATGTGCCCGGGTCTCGTCCAAGCATGTCAAATATTTCGTCATGTCGCGGTTTTCCCAGCATTCAGTCAGGCTAATATTCTGTCCGCGCCCAGGCCTCACCCTGACCCAGGCTTGGACCACCGCCAACGCCCTCGACACCAAGCTCGAGCTCGACAACAACATCGCCAAGGGCCTCAAAGCTGAGATCCTGACCCAGTACCAGCCCGCCAAGCAGTCCAAGGGCGCTAAGCTGAACCTCTACTTCAAGCAGCCCAACCTGCACGCCCGTGCCTTCTTCGACCTCCTCAACGGCCCCTCGGCCAACTTCGACGCCGTCCTCGGCCACGAGGGCTTCCTCGTCGGTGCTGAGGGTGGTTATGACGTCCAGAAGGCCGCCATCACCAAGTACTCCGCTGCCGTCGGCTACAGCGTTCCCCAGTACACCGCTGCCATCACCGCCGGCAGCAACCTGAGCGTATTCTCCGCCTCGTACTACCACCGTGTCAACCCCCAGGTTGAGGCCGGTGCCAAGGCCACCTGGGACTCCAAGTCCGGTAACTCCGTCGGCCTCGAGGTCGCCAGCAAGTACCGCCTGGACCCCTCTTCCTTCGCCAAAGTATGTGATCTGCACCTCTCCACTCTACCGATATTTCACTCTTGAGGCTTTTACTAATTGTTACTCTCCAATACAGGCCAAGATCAACGACCGTGGTGTCGCCGCTCTCGGCTACAACGTCCTCCTGCGCCCTGGTGTGACCCTCGGCCTGGGTGCCTCCTTCGACACCCAGAACCTCAACCAGGCCGCCCACAAGGTCGGCGCCAGCTTCACCTTCGAGGCTTAGAGGAATTTTCCTTCCTCCGCCAGCCACTCCCGCAGTGCTCGTCCATGCCTAGATTAGTAGTCTGCGGATAGCCGAGTCGATCAGCTAGCTATCTTGCCGGCAGATGCGCAGTTGGGAATGGATGTTGCGCGTGGGTGTCATTGCCATCTGGATGTCAACGTATTAATCATGTATCGTAACTATCGACGAGAACTGTACATCAACCTACTTTCCTTTGTTTGGTATTGAGTTATTTGAGTCCGGTGTAGTGATCTGTATCTGTATGGTTCGACCAAGCAGAGCCGCTATCGCAGCCGTGTATAAAGTAAGTAAAGGTACTCCTAAATGCAGCGCACCGCAAAGATATACAAGAAATAAGGTAAAAAAAAAACAATCCACCCATCCATGTTACCCAGCCAAACCCCCATCCCTCCTCTCCCCACCTCCCAACTTCCCACTCCCACTCCCACTCCCACCCACACCAGGCTTCCCACTCGCCCCAGGCCACCCAGCCAAAGCCCCCGCCCCAACCAAAATCCCACAAACAACAATAAACCGAAACGCAAAGTCCGCCGAGCTACCCATCTCGTGCTCTCGAATCGCAGCGTTCCGCGCGCGCGTTTGCCGCTGCTGTCTCCGCTTATCCTCCGCCGTCTGCGTGCGGTAGTGGCCCCGCGCGTTGAAGTGATTCACCGGGTTGCGATTGATGAAGTCTGTGTGGTCGTCGTCGCTGCGACTGCCGGTTTTGCCCGTCCCCCCCGTCCCTCCTCCTGCCGCACCCGCCCCAGCGCCAGCGAACCCAGCACTGGCCCCATGCGGCGGTTTACGATTCCCGTACCCCCCATGAGCGTAAAAACTAGGCGGTGGCCCGCGAAACGCACCCCGGCGTTTACTGAGCCCGCTAGCTGGGCGGGAACCAGCGTAGGACCCGCCGCCGCCGTGGTTGTGGAGATTTGCGCCGTAGCTGCTGTGGCTGCCCATGGGGTGTTGGCCTGGGTGGGCGGTGCTGTGGGTTGAGGCGAGGTGGGCGGCGATGCCGTGTTCGCGGTCGTAGGTGGAGCGCTTGGCGGCGTTGGAGAGGACGCTGTAGGCGGAGGAGATGCGGGAGAAGCGGTTTGTTGCGTGCGGGTCTGTGCGGTTTCTGTCCGGGTGGTGGCGGAGGGAGAGGGAGTAGAATTGTCTTTTGATTTATTGTGTTAGTTGGGTTGGTTTGGAGGAGGGGAGGGGGAGGGAGAAGGGAGGATGGGGAAGGGAAGGGTACTTTTTGATTTCGGCGGTGGTGGCTGTTATGGGGACGTCGAGGACCTCATATAGGGTCGGTTCTCGACTTGTTGCGCGGCATTGTGAGGATGTGCTGAAGGGTGTGGTGTAGCTGGAGGAGGAGGGTGAACCCGCGCGGAGAGAGTCGAGGGGCGAAGGGTGGCGGAGTCGGATGAAGGAGATCCTCACGCGAGGAAATAGCATGCCTCTGAGGTAGGCAGGAGAATAATGGAAGGGAAGACCTGGATGTTGAAGGTTGTTGTATGAGAGAGTGTTGTAGGAAGAAGATGGCGAGTGAGTTGGAGATGCGCCGCTCATCGGAGGTGCGTCATCGGTCGTGGGGATCGAGCCGGTTGGAGCGGTTTTCACCACGTTCAGTTGATAGACAGTAAGCAACATTGGAAGTCAGATAGGCTTTCTTGGATCGTTCGATTGTTTGAAGGGTATAAAATCATTCTCGATATTATCTTTTTTCTATTGCTGTTGCTGTACTGTGGAAGTCAAACATACATCTAATGATCAACTAGGCTAAGGGGACCACGTTGATAGTATAGGACATGGTAAATATTGCTTTGGAAATGATCTATATAGAGATATCACATTGAGTAAATATTCATATATTTATATAGTTACATATTACTATATATCAAGTGCATGAACGGGGTCATATAATGTAAATCTGCCTCAGGCAACACTCCCGACGGAATCCGCCCGCCGAATCCCCTCTTTTTTTCCTCGCTTTTCCTCTTCCTCCACCTCTCTCCCCACCATCTCCGACACCTTTATATCTTCTGTTCCTTTGCCAGCAGACTGGTATTTCTCACCATGGCTGCTCAGGCTAGTGAGGATTTGAAAAAGCTTGACCGTCAGTCCCCCCTTCGTTGGTGCATCCATTCCGTGGATCTCGCATATTCTGCCACTGATAAGATACTGCTACCTTGAAATACATGCTAATCGGACTTCCCCGACAGTGAACGGTCAGAGCGGCGACGCCAAGGCGAACGCCCCTGCCGCTGGTCAAGCTGAAGCTGGAGAAGCAGAGGATGATTCCGACGACGAGGCTGATGAGGGAAATGCTACTCCCGAGGGTGCTGCCAGCGGAGGTACGTGATCATCCCCGCCTTTACTCCCTCCCCCCACTCCTCAGTACACCCCGTCAGTTGGTATCATATGGTCTAACGATCCCAGCCGCCAAGAAGAAGAAGAAGCGCAAGCCCAAGAAGAAGAAGAAGGGCGGCGCTAAAGTCCAGAGCTCTCCTCCCCGCGTCCCGGTCTCGAACCTCTTCCCCAACAACCAATACCCCGAAGGCGAGATCGTCGAATACAAGAACGACAACTCCTACCGAACCACCAACGAGGAGAAGCGCTATCTTGACCGCATGAACAATGACTTCCTGCAGGAGTACCGCCAGGGTGCCGAGGTGCACCGTCAGGTCCGCCAGTATGCGCAGAAGAACATCAAGCCCGGCCAGACCCTGACGGAGATCGCGGAGGGCATCGAAGATTCGGTCCGTGCGCTGACCGGCCACCAAGGCCTGGAGGAGGGTGATAACATCAAGGGCGGTATGGGTTTCCCTTGCGGTCTCAGTATCAACCACTGCGCGGCGCACTACACCCCGAATGCCGGCAACAAGATGGTGCTCAATCAAGGCGACGTCATGAAGGTCGATTTCGGCGCGCACCTCAACGGCCGCATTGTCGACAGTGCCTTCACCGTGGCCTTCGACCCGGTGTACGACCCCTTGCTGGAGGCCGTCAAGGATGCCACCAACACGGGTATCCGCGAGGCGGGCATTGACGTCCGCATGAGCGACATCGGCGCCGCGATCCAGGAGGCGATGGAGAGCTACGAGGTCGAACTCAACGGAACCATGCACCCCGTCAAGTGTATCCGGAATCTCAACGGCCACAACATCGATCAGCATATCATCCACGGCGGCAAGAGTGTCCCCATCGTCAAGGGCACCGACCAGACCAAGATGGAGGAAGGCGAAGTGTTTGCCATCGAGACCTTCGGTAGCACCGGCAAGGGCTACGTGCGAGACGATGTGAGTGATCTGGAGTGGTGTGATTTGTCCCTCAAAGGGTGCAGCCGACTGACGTGATGCCGCAATTAGATGGAAACCTCCCACTACGCCCTGACGCCAAATGCGTCCCCGGTGCCGCTCCGACTTACCTCCGCCAAGAACCTGCTGAACGTCATCAACAAGAACTTTGGCACTCTCCCCTTCTGCCGGCGGTATCTGGACCGGTTGGGCCAGGACAAGTATCTTCTCGGGGTAAGTTGACGAATCGACCGTGAATAAAGAAGTCTACTAACACGCGTCTGCAGTTGAACAACCTGGTGTCTTCCGGCATCGTACAGGACTACCCGCCCCTTTGTGACGTGAAGGGCTCATACACCGCCCAATACGAACATGTAGGACTTCCCCTTTCACCCTTTCTGCCTCGGGGTGGTACTAACCTATCGATAGACCATCGTGCTGCGACCCAACGTGAAAGAGGTGATCAGCCGTGGAGACGACTATTAAGAGGTTCCCTCCCCATTCGAGAGATCTGGAGGAAACAAAAAAAAAGCTGCGGGTTTGCTTGACGTTTTGGGATGTTATATAAATACTGGTATAGAATCGCCAGCTCAACGAATCATGCAAATGACAACGTGAAAACGAGATCCAACATTATATCTTCTCACTTTGCTACTAATCATGCTGTGCCGCCCTTCTTTTGGCTTCCTATCCGTTCTGGCTATTGGCAGGAAGTCGTCTCATGCAATCTCTAAGGAGTTTCACAGTTAAGCAGCTCAACCCTATCATGATATCTTCCTTGGGTGAATGGGCCAACTTGACGTGAAGATGCGTCCATCATATACAATCATGATTTTATCACCTTGAGCTGATCATTGTTATAGTTATATCCTTGCCTTCTCAAGCAGTCACTCTCCATTTTACTCTTTTCTTCTTTCCCATCCCTTCTCCTGTCTTCTTCCCGAGTTCCTACTTCCCTTCTACCTTCATCACACACCTAATCTCCTCCCTCATCTACTTTCCTCAGTAGGCCTCTTTTTCTATTGCAATAGAGCAAGGAATTACCACTCGACTACACATGATATCATTGCAATCACCTTTCTGACCTTCAAAGATATCCCTATATTCAATGCGACATATATTTTTTTCCATGTCTCCTTCCACCCCTCTAAAAGCCATTCCAGGACATGGCAGTCAACCGCTATTATTCCCAGCTTCTTAGCCGTCACGAATTCGCTGGTCTCCCCGTCTCATCGGGCCGAGATCAGCTTTACTTCCAGGGCTGATGTCCCAGCCATGAGCTCCCCCGTCTAGACGGACTCATTCCTCTCCACCTATATTCGCCAAGCTACATTGACGTGGTATCTCAAACTGGGGAGCTGGAGGTGAATATCAAGGAATACGAATAGAACTCGATTTATTTTACTGCCGGTTTGGGCGTGCAAAAAAAACCCAGCGAGATATCCTCACTGCATTACCACTAAGACCAAGTGTATGCTGGTGGTGGCACACACTTCGCAGGAGCCAAGTCTCACGAGCAGGTACAGGGACTCAATGTTAGACATATCACGACATCAGTGGCGACAGCTTGGTCAAATGGTTTTGCAGAAAGAGCGGTTCAAGACTTGATAATGGTCTCTATCATGGTGCACTCAAGGATATTACATGGGCCCATTTCACGACGTACTCTGAGCAAAGAGAGGGTAGATTGGTAGAACGGTGAAATTCTCCGAGAAGCTCGAAGATGCCAGGGTACAACGAATTTGAGCATCAGATGGGGAGATCACTTTGCGAGCGACTTGGTCGTGTTCGGTTCCCAATTACTGCCGTCTCCTAGCAGCCCTGGCGGCACCCACGGCTTTGTAAATCCTTCATCAGAGTTTACCTACTCTACTCTAGGGCAGCCTACACAGAGAAGTAATGCATCTCATTGATATGCAGAAAGTTGCTTTGTGTCCGGGGTGCAGAATTTGCATCTTCACCACATTGACTCCTCTGGGTCGCGCCGCAGTTTCTGAGGTGAGTACTCTACAGTGTAACGGTCAATATCTATAACTAATACAGCTGTGACAGCAGCCGAAGAGGAGGCGGAGGATGGGTCAGGGGGCAAGGGAGGCGAGGGGAAGAAATGGGCCGCAGAGGGGAGCCACAAGCGAGGCCGGGAGGAGACCTCATATCCGGCGCAATGCACGGGGATGCGGTTGCAAGCAGCTGCGTGTCACTGGCCATAATATTGAATCCTAAAGCAGATGAGTACACCGAGGAAGCGTGGTTTGAGGAAGCCGGGGAAGAAGAGGAGGAGGCCCGTAACGACAACGCTTGTCCCTCAAGTCTCGACGATTGATTATACAACGTTTATCGCAAGACTTAACTCAAAAAGATTATTATGGTGTGCTCATTGTGTTTCTGGATTTCACCTGTATCATGTTGTGGGCTAACTTAGCCACGAGAACCCAAACGGTTTAGAGTATAGTATCCTGGGTCTGCATTCTGCAGAGATGGCTATGTATTCCAGACTATTGTGGTTCAGGATGCTGCTAACCACTTCCCAGATGGTCACCGCTTCGAATTTAACCTGTCGTTGTCTCCGAGGAATTACATTCACTTGCTATCTGAAACATGGCCCATGCCATGATTGGGGGAACTAAATAACAGGAAGACTGGTTTATCCCATGCCAGTCTCAAACAAGTTCCCATAATCAGACATTTAGAACCTCCACTGTAAATTCTTAGTTTCAGATGGATACACTGACCAAGGTCCAAGACGTCTTTGTATTCCCTGATCGACATTCACCTGGTAATTCAGTGAATGATATCTATCATACGTATTCCTAGCCTGATGACTATAGAGTGATTGGTGATTGGAGCTTTGTTTTCCTCTCTCTTTTCCTGTTCCATTGTAGTCATCTCTTACACATAAATCTTCTTGTGCGAATAATCAAGAAATTACCCCTCAGCTACAAAAGACATCACGACACCTTGTGCATTCATATATAACCCTATATTCAATGCGATATCTTGCTTCTCTTTTTTCATACCACATCTTGAAAACTGCTTATAATGGCACCATATATAGATTGCCGTTATCTTGCAACTTATTTCAAAGAGAGCATGAGAGCTGTTGTTTGAACCGGCCAAAGAAAACGTATTCGTGTTTTTACAAGCCCTCTAACCGCAAGCGAGATGCAATCTCGGCATGCTTGCAAAGTTTAATATACATTTTTCAAGCACGACAATATAGCTTGCTCTTTATGTTTATAAGAGCCCCAAAACTTGGGAAGAAAGGCCTATCTCTCCTTACTGGAGATTCCTCATTTTCCTTAATAGCTATAACTGCCGATGTGAGTTGTCGACTTCTCCTACATCTTTGCTTGCCGCTCGAAGCCCCGGATGCAATTGATTTAGGACTACAATGCATCCTGGCAAGATGGCCATTTCGAGGCATCGATCAATCTACCACATGGTTGATGCAGCTTGGCTAATCATTCATATCTATAGGGTCAGAGGACCATCGCGTCATTTCGCTCCCGAAACTACCTCAAAAACAGAAAACAATGTCGTCGTTGAATGTGGTGTCAGCGGATTGGTAGTCTGGTCTCTGGCAGATCTGTCCCAGCACACTACTGTACAAGATCGAACACACCAAAGGCCTTATCAAGGGCTAGTTGACATGGCGGCCTACCGGCGCAAGTATCTCGATGGCATGGGTCACCTGTAGCTTCCCTGCGGAAAGCTTTTTGTTCCCCTGTCATCCTGCCATATTGGTGCTGTGGATGAGAAAATCATCAATCAAATATGTCGAGCTAAATGCCTTGGTCTTAAGTTATGCAGTCATCGCCAAGTCATACAAGCATATCATCATGTCGGTAGGGAAGTCGGGCTGCGTGATTTTGAATAACTTGGGGATTGATGATTAGTATTGAGTTCTGAGAAACCACCACTGAAGTGAGATACTTCTTCGATATGAAGGGCCTTCAAAGAGAAGCTGGCGAAGATGACAAACATGGCGGGAGAGGCGAAGAGCAAGGTACTCTGAACTGTTGTTGCAGTGGATACAGGATTGCTTGGAAGGCCCAGATTGTCATGATATATGCTGCAGCCGAGTGGTGATTCCTTTCTTTTATTTCAATAATTGCAAGTAGAAAATTTTATTTTCCCCAAACTGGACTTTGATTCAAGATGCCAGACCCTGAGCGAGCACTGCCAGACAGGCAACTGATGTCATCTTCACCACGAACTACTCGGGTTTACCAATCCATGGAATCGTCCGCTTCTGGTTCAAACCCAAGCCGGTCATCAGGCATGTCTGATAGTCTTAGCCACCAGGTCAAGGCTTTCCTCTCAATGCACTCAAAAACGCTATCCCGCTCTGTCAAGTTGCCATTCCCAATTCGACTCCCATCTTTGTTCTGGTTTATATTTATACCAACAGTTGTCAGAACATGCCAATCTACGAGATTACGCGCAATTTAACTTGACACCCTCGCACCTGCCTGCCCTGCGTCATCATATGTCTTTAGTCTTAGCCTCCCTTTGAGGAGCTGGTAGGATAATCAGCCTTTCTTCCTCTCTTTGTTTCTGCGGCATAGAATTGTAGGCCCCGCGCAGGGAGCAGTTAGGGTAAGGAGACCCTGTGACGTACGCTGATGACTGACGGATGAGTCAGCCGTCCCTGCATCGAACAGAAAGCGGTCTAGACCAGATTAGTCATGCGCGTGCCTGTCAGGGATAAGTTATGGATAAGGGAATAATAATCAGAACACTCGGATCAACAGATCCGCCTGTCCTTCGCTCGTCGCTCCACCTCTCTCCATTTTCTCATCTGTCCTTTTCACTTTGACTCAGCTCTTCATGGCGTAGTTGATTCAATTGCAATTCAAACCCCCATTCTCCCACTTTTCCGTTGTCCACCAAACCATCATGTCCGCCGTCCAAACCGACGGTACACCGCACCTCCGCGTCTCCGCCGCAAAGGGTCCGGACTCAGATGCCAAAACCTCTGCGAATGCTTCGACCAGAATCCCACCCCCGGAGGCATCAGTCGTCGATGACCAATTCTTTTGGACGTATACCGAGGAACCGCATCGCTCTAGACGACAGGCGATCATCAAAGCCCACCCAGAAGTACGTGCCGAGCATATACCTTGACACCTCCGTTCAATAGAACTAACTCATCGCCTGTGATGATCAGGTCACCAAACTCTGTGGACCCGAACCCCTCACAAAATATGTTGTCTTCGGCGTCGTCGCGCTCCAGATCTGCTGCGCCTACCTCCTCCGCAACACCTCCATCCTGTCCTGGCGGTTCCTGGCCACGGCCTACCTGATCGGAGCGACATCCAACCAGAACCTGTTCCTGGCCATCCACGAGATCTCGCATAACCTGGCTTTCAAATCCCCCATGGGCAATCGTCTCCTGGCAATGGTCGCCAATCTCCCGATTGGAATCCCCTATAGCGCCGCATTCCGGGTACGTAGCCGTCAATCCTCCAGAAAAAGAAAAGGAAAAGATGACAGGGGGGGAAAAGATCGAGAAGCTAAAGCTAATACAACAACAGCCCTACCATCTCACGCACCACAAATCCCTCGGCGTCGTCGGCCTCGACACCGACCTCCCCACCGCCGTCGAAGCCTTCCTCCTGGACTCCCTCCTCGGCAAGGCCTTCTTCTGCACCTTCCAGATCCTCTTCTACGCCCTGCGCCCCATGTTCATCTACAGTCCCCCCTTCACCTCCATCCACTTCCTCAACATCCTCGTCCAAGTCTCCTTCGACATCGCCCTCACCAAACTCAGCGGCGGCTCCCTCCAACCCCTCTTCTACCTCATCACGAGCTCCTTCCTCGCAGGCTCCCTCCACCCCTGCGCCGGCCACTTCATCGCAGAGCACTACTTCTTCTCCCGCGTCGAATCAGGAGGCACCGAATCCCTCGAAGCGCTGAAGAAGAAGAGCGACACCAAAACGCCCCACCCCCTCGACTCCCTCCCCCCACCAGAAACCTACTCCTACTACGGCCCCCTCAACATCCTCACCTACAACGTCGGCCTCCACAACGAACACCACGACTTCCCCGCCATCCCCTGGACCAAACTCCACACCCTGCACCGCATCGCCGCCGAGTTCTACGAACCCCTCCCCTGCCACCGCAGCTGGGCCTGGGTCATCTGGACTTTCATCCTGGACAAGAACGTCGGCCCCTGGTGCCGTGTGAAGCGCGCGCAGGGCGGTCGCATCGTCGGCGGTGGCGGCGGCGGCGGTAATACCTCCTCCGGCCGCAGCGGGGAGGGCATCTCCGCTGCGTCAGCTGGGCCTGAGGAGTCGGGCGATGGGTGGAAGGAGAGTGAGCTTCAGAATTGAGAGTTTCACGGTTCAAAATTTTTCTTTGTATTTCTCCCGCCCCCCCTTTCTCTACATGTTGCTATTATTTGCTTTATGTACCCCGTTTGTTATCTTATAGAATCATGATGATGCTGTCGGTGGGCCCGTTTGGTGTTTTAAGGATGGATGCTTTGGAATTTGTGTAACCATATGATGTGCAATACCAGATATTCTTTTTCTTCTTCGTTACTCTTTATTACTCGTATACTATTTCTAATACCCCGGTGTATGCTCATAGAGAGATCATCGTAAGACCGTTGGTTTTATTGTGCCAGCTAGTGAGGCTAGACTTATGAACGTGGGAGAAGAAAATCAGATCCGACGAGGCGGGAGGAAAGGTAATACACGCAAATTTCAACACTTGACTCGTGAGTCCGCTGCTAAGATACAGAAAGATGACTAGATCCCGAGGTGCAACCGGCCTGGCGTTGAGCTGGGCTTTGGACGACCGGGCCCCGAACACTCGAGCAAAGAAGTTCGCTTTTCTTATATCGAGGTTGGTGGTTGAGTCGCACTGCTGACGGATCATACCATATAGGAGAATAAGGAAATAAAGGAAAGCGAAGGATAATAAACTGAAGAAAGAAAAAAAGAAATAAAGCGTATAGAATAAGTAGGTTGAAGGCCCGACCTGGAATGCCTAGGCGAAGAATTGAAAGCGCAGAACAAGAAAATGGAAGACGACAAAGCAAAGCAAGACATAACTCAATGCTGATGCTAGAAAATGATCAAGGTAGTGCTCTCCAGAGAGAATACAATTGGTTCGGGTAAGAAAAAGGCAAATAATAATGGGACGACATTAGACACGTGGACAGGGGGACGAAGAGTGCAAGACGGAAAGAAAACTAGTGCCCTGGTCCGTTTAGAAAAAGAAATAGGCAATTAGGAAGCTCAGCAGGCACAGGCCGGCGACAATCTGCAGGGGAACACCAGCCACAGGAGCCTGGGCGCTACGCTGAGCCAAGGGAGCACCGGCACTTTCCGTTTCGCCTCCGATCTTCCTCTGACGCAGACCCTGGTCTGCCAGCCGGTCCTTGAGTCTCTGGATCTGGGAATTGGCGTCGGACAGCTTGGACTTGAGCTCCTCGGCGGAAGCCCCGGTGGGCGACCGGACCGACGTGGGTTGGGCATTGCTGGCTTGTGGGGTCGAGATCTCGCGCTTGGGTTTGTCGCTGAAATCAGGCGGTGGGATCGGTGACGTGTCCGTGGTGGATTTCGCCATGCCCACAGCGGGAGTCTGGTAGGTAGCATTCGGGGAGGTGTAGGCAGGCGGTTCATCATCGGGAACATGCTAAAAAAAGAAAGAGATATGTTGTTAGATACGTTGCGCAAGTGGAGGAAAATGGATAGGAATATGGGTACATACAATGCCGTTGGTCTCCGTCCCCTCCTCGGCGCCCGAGGCATCCTCAGGCAGCCAGTTCACGCGAATCTTGCGCTCCTGGACGGCAGACTTGGACGCTTTTTCGAACTAGAGGCATATTAGTGGGTGTGAAGGATATGGGCACAAGAATAGTTGCGCTTACGATCGACGTGACATTGGCAAACTCCATGTCGCGAGAGACCGAGACAGTCTGGACCAGGAACTTGTCCTTACACTTGGCATCCTCGGCCGGCTCATCTTTCATGGCCTGGAGAAGCACTGTATCACAGTCAGCCGCTGTCGCTGTATCGTCGAACCCTTCATGCCGATCGGTCTCTTACCCTGGACGTCCACATGCTTTCCGGGTTCTATCCGCCCTGAGTTGGGACGAACACAGTAACTGTTTCCACCAGTGAGCGTTCGCACTTGTATACCATGTGAAATCCAACCGAGGATCAACGTACTGCTTGGGGGCCGTGGTTTTCACCTACAAGGATGAAAGGTATCAGTATGCGATCGACGATTCAAGGGAGATTGTCCGACATACCTTGAACACGACAGCCTCGGGGTTTTCATTGTTCAGGTGGAGGACCTGGCACACCTCACGGTTAAAGGGACCTAGAACCCGTCAATACGTAGAAGACGACCGCAGACTTGCGAAGACACCTACGCTTGAAGCTCAACTCTGGCGGGTCGAGAACGACAGACATGGTGACCGCACGGCGCAGGAATCGCTGACGAAGCGTCTGGGGGAGAAGGGGGTATGGTTGAAGAGGAGGATCAACGTAATAAGCAAGAAGAGAGGAAGCGAGAAAAGGGTAGGCAAGAGTAATAACGGGAAGTGGGGAGGAATAAGATGAGACGGGAAATCACCCAAACTAAGGGGGGGGGAGAAGAAGATGAAGGAGATGGTTGATGGGGGAGGAGGCAGAAGGTAACCGCAGTCGGATGGAGATCGATGTGCTCAGTTCGGTATCGTATTTTTCTGGGTGATTTGGTCTGTTTGGATGCCTGGGGTGTCGCTCATTGGCCAGTATATGGCTGACTCAGCCACAGTCAGGTGATGTCATGAAATCGATCTCGTGCTTTCTCTCTCTGTTTATTGTTCTTGTTCTTCTCATGATCATCATGGCTGCATTTGAATGATCGCAGAAACCGACTCGAATTAATATTGATGTCTGAGTATATCAGCTGATGACCAGATCCAGGTGACCCGCCGGTTGGATTCATTGTTCATTATTTTATGCTCATTTCCCCCTGTCTTAGACCGATCGCTCTGGATCCACCGCGACATCTTTGGGTCCTCTAAAAATAATTCCTCCCCAGGCAATCCATCTGCTATGGAGCCCTAATGAGGCCCAATACATGTCACTGCATTGACATGTCAGCATTGATCTCGTCCCGACCTGGGTGATCAAGCCGAAGTTGGTCGCCCTGAGCTCAAGATACAAGCAGGAACAAACATGCCTGATGGCTGCGGATCTTACATCCTAGAGTGGTGTCATGGCCACTCTCCCATAAAAAACCATGTTAAACACCGACTCCATAACAGTCAACCCCAATAGACCCCAGAGAAAGATCTAGACACAAGGTACCCTGTAGAACAGAGAGATACACGATGCTGGAGGAGGATAGCCAGGATGATACTGTAACAATGGTAACACGGCGTAAAGCGGGCCCTCCCGCAATCAACCAGAGAATGGATGGACCCAAAACCAATACGTCACCAGGAACCTCTCCAAAGACTTCGTGTTTTCTTCTTCTTCCACTTCACACCTCACTAACCATCATCTCGTCCACAATTATCCAGAGGATTTATCTCTTACCACTGTTATTAATACGCCTTCAACCATCGTTCTTCCCAAAAGGCAGCTAGTCTTCATCATATCACCCATTACCCCGCGTTGTCAACCCAATCACCCCACCGCGCAACACCTAGCAGCCCACCATGGCATCCGATCTAGAGCAGCTCATTGAGATGGGCTTTGATAAAGAAAGAGCCCAGCTAGCCGTGTCAAAGACCGGTGGCAGTAGGTTTACTCCCCGTCAGCGTTCTGCCGTCTCATATCTGACCTGACAATCTCTACAGTCCAGGGTGCTCTCGAATGGCTCGAACAGAACCAAGACAAATCGCTCGACGAGATTAAGGCGTCCAATGATGCTCAAGAGGAAGAAGAGGGACCCCCGTTGCAGCCCGGTGAAGAGGCCCGCAGCCTGGTGTGCAACGAGTGCGGCAAAAAATTCCGAAGCCAGGCCCAGGCAGAATTCCACGCTTCCAAATCGGAACATGTCGACTTCTCTGAATCCACGGAAGAACTCAAGCCGTTGACGGAGGAGGAGAAGAAAGCAAAGTTGGAGGAGCTCCGCCTGAAATTAGCCGAGAAGCGTGCCGGTCTGACGGAGCAGGAGAAGGCCGATAAGAAGAGGAACGAGGTATGACAGACATCCCTCACACCCCAACAATCATTGTCTGACTCCTCATCTTTGCTCCAGGAAATCCGAAGAAAGAGCAACAAGGAAAACCAGGATGCCAAGGAGGATCTCGAAAAGAAGCAGAGGATGAAGGAGGCCGCGAAGAAGAAGCAGGAGAAGCAGGATGAGATCGAAGCCAAGCGACGGGTGAAAGCCAAGATCGAAGCCGACAAGGAAGAGCGCCGATTGAGATCTGAACGCGAGAAAGCGGAACGAGCGGGAAAGCCACTTCCTGCTCAACCGGCGCCGGCACCCGCGCCCACAACCTCGGGACCTGTCGCATCGAAACCGGCGTCTGCTTACACGGAGACTCGCCTGCGATTCCAAACACCCAAGGGTAGCGTTATGAAGACGTTGCCCGTCACTACCACGCTCTTTGAGGTCGCGGCGGCTTTGAACCAAGAAGATGGCATTGAGGTGCAGAGCTTTTTGCAGACCTTCCCGAGGAAGGTCTTTGATTCGGAGTATTTTGGCGAGTCACTGAAAGACCTGGGCTTGATCCCCAGTGCCAGTCTCGTCATTCAATGATGCCATATTATTGCGAGCCCAGGAAATAATATTCATTAAACCTTCACAAGACGTGATGGGTTAATTGAGCATAATTCTATCTGACCGACACACCTGCGGGTTGAAGTATTGGTGTCGGCGTGCTGTTCGTTAGACATCACGCATTGTCGCATTACCACAGCAGTGTAACTCGTAGCATTGAGCTGAACTTAGTCTCAAATTAAACCATCAGCGTGTAGTCTTCCAATTTCCATAAGCATTGGATCTAGAATGAAAGCCAGTGAGATACGACCAATAACCACAAGTGATCGAGTCAGGGTCCGTTGCGGAATATGTGGTCACGTGACATCGCGATAAGGCGTGTCGGCATCCGTCACGCGTCCCGCTATACTAACGTACGAACATGCCCTGTCAATCAACCCACCTCACCACCGACCAGTCGTGTCCTCTCCGATGATATCGACTGCACTCGCTACACTTATCTAACATACTATGCCTGCGTAAGCAAAACCACACTTCCCACATCCTATCCTACCACACCCGCACCCCCTCAAACTCATTAACGCGTCTCTTACTTAGTGTCGGCGACCAACATCGAGGCGGACCAGCATGCATCACGATGCCCAACGCGACCGGAACAATGTCAGGAAACCCATTTGAAGAGCCCCAGCGCCGCATGAACGAGTACACCGCTCGAGAAATCGCCACCCTCCAATCTCGCCTAGACAAGAAGCTTGGGCCCGAATACATCTCCTCCAGATCGGGTCCCGGGGGCCAGAAAGTGCATTACCTCTCGGCGGATAAATGTATCAATCTTGCGAATGAGGTGTTTGGGTTTAATGGGTGGTCGAGCTCGATTCAGAATATTCAGATCGATTTTGTATGTTTGGGCTTTCGCACGCTGGAGATGAGGTGCTGAGGGAGGAGAGGCTAACTGTTTCGTTTTGCCAGGTCGAGGAGAGTCCGAATACGGGGAAGATTAGCCTGGGTCTATCTGTGATCATCAGGGTCACTTTAAAGGATGGAACTTTCCACGAAGTATGTGCTTTGTTATTCGAGATACCGGCTCTTTTCACGAATATTGACCTGTTGGATTCACAGGACATCGGATACGGTCACATCGAGAACTGCAAAGGGAAAGCTGCGGCTTTCGAGAAAGCCAAAAAAGAGGGCACGACTGATGGCCTCAAGCGTGCACTAAGGAACTTTGGCAACGTGCTTGGTAATTGCATTTACGACAAGGACTACATCTCGAAAGTTACGAAAGTGAAAGCCGCGCCGGTAGGTGTCTTCCATGGTTTGGGACCGCGGTGGTTATTGACTGTTCAATCAAGGCCAGATGGGATGTTGATGACCTACACCGCCACCCTGACTTTGTGGCTAGAAAAGAGCCTGTCCGGCCCAAACCAACGCCCGAGGATGATGATCTTCCCCCGCGTCCGGCAATTACTGCGAAACCCGTCAATACGAGTAATAGCACTTCACCCGATGACGGTGGAGAGTTTGGGAGTACGTATATAGAGGCGGTTGTCTTGTGATTCGCGATCGCTAATGGCAGCAGGTGATTTGTTCGACGAGGCAGACTTTGGGGTAGCCGAGGCTGGGAATCCCGACGAAATTGTAATCGGACCAGACACACAGCAGCCACCAACTCCTTTGCACGGACCTAACGCCAATCGAGCACCTCATGGGAATAACTTCCATCCCAACGGGAGGCCGAACCCGGCTATGGTAACGCCCTCCAAACCAGGAAGACCCATGAATCCAGGGCCTGCCGCCAGGCAGATTCCCCCTCCTGCCCTCAATGGTCGACAAATTCCTCCCGCACCAGGGAATACCAATCAATCCCGCGTTGGTCCTCATGTCCACCTGCAAAGCGTTGAACAGGCCAGGGCAGAACCACCCGGACAGCAGACATCCCACCCACAGTTCAACAAACCCGCCACAGCAGCCGCCGGTCCACCACCGGTAAAACGCGAGTTCGGCTCGAACAACCCCGACCTCAAAGCCCAGGACATGCTCCCACCGGGTAGTTCTCCCTCAGCCGGATTCTTCTCCGCCAGGACAGCCGACCTATTGCGAGAAAACCCACACAACCCATCCGCAACGGCCTTCGATCCCCACGCAGAAAGCCCATCAATTCGCAAAACCGCCGGCGTAGATCACACCAAGTCCCTCCCCGTCTCAAGACCCATGCTATCCGGCGCCTCACCTGCTCCGAACGCCACACGCGATTTCATCAATCCCTCCCAAGACATGACCCGCAAGATCGGCGCCCCAGGCGGCAGCGGCGGCGGCAGTCCAATGAACAGACCCCCAACAACCTCATCCTTCCGCCCACTAACACGCCCGAACATTGGCCCACAAACCACAGCGAATACCCCAGCACCAGCTGTCCCAGCACCAGCACCAGCAAATCGACCGGGCTATGGGCCACCGCAAAACCAAAACGGGAAACGCCCTCCTCTCAATGATGTAACGAACGCGATAACCTCCAATGGCAGCGGGCCTGCCTCCACTGTTGGTGTCAATGATCCGAAGAGATTTAAAGCTGTTGAGGCTAGCTTGGCGCAGCAACAGCAGCAACAGCAGCAGCAGCAGCAGCAGCAGCAGCAACAGCACCAAAGACAACAATAGAATGGATACCAGCTAGCTAGTTAGCTCTTCCATTTCCGGACATACATAGTCCTACTTTGTCTTGTGAAGGGCATCTATCTATCTATCTACCTTCTCGGTGGCTTCGGGCCTATATGCATAGGCGTTAGGAAATAGGACAAATGGGGTTTATCTTGCTGGTGTTTCAGGCGTTGATGTTGTCGTTTTTGATATTGGCTTTTGTTGTTTTTCAGTTTCGATAGTATGCAGTAGCTTGTTCTTGTTCGTTGTTCGCTGCGCATTCTCTCTTTTATTTGTTATATCATGCTTCCTGACCCAGACTTATTCTATGTCACCTTCGGCAGGTCTATATGGAAAGTATCTATATAATACTTACTACGTGCAACTCGAAGGCGCACTTTGCGGATACTCCGACAATGACATATCCTTGATTGATTAATAACGAGTACATACAGATTTCCATAGTGCTTGGGGTATTCTCCAAGCTTCGTGCACATGCAACACTGGAAAAGAAGGGAGAGCTAGCGAGGAACAAACAGCGTTGAATAGTGTACAGCCGTAAAGAAGGAGAAAAATGGCATAGGAACGTCAGTCGGGAATATGTTTGTAACGCCAGGAACGACGGAGATACCAAGGCTGGTTAAAAGAAAAGACAAAAGGGAAAAGAAGAACCAGGAGGAGGGAGAGCAAATAACATTGCAAGGAAGTAAAACAGGAAAACAGATTCCGATTAAATACAGAACGAGATAGCGGAACGTATTGAACTTTGAATATTCTTATTGACCAGCCTAACGGCGAGGCCTGCGGGATGGAGATGTGGCGTATATCGAGCCTTCCAGGCCACTCACCGCTGGACGGACGGTGGTTTTAGGCTTGGTTTCGGCGGGCTTGCGAGCGTGGGTCTGTTGGCTCGTGGTGGTGCTGTTGGGGTCGGTGATTCTCACGGCACTGCTTGGTGTGGTTCTGCTGGGGATACCGAATGTTGATCTGGATTCGACGGGCTTAGCGGCGTGGACCTGTTGACTCGTGGTGCTGCTGTTGAGGCTGGTGATTCTCACGGCGCCAGTCGGTACTGCGTTGCTGGGAGCTCTGACAATTGGTCTGGATCCGACGAGCTTAGGGGCGTAGATTGATTCGCTCAAATCGTTGCCGTTGGGGTCCGTAATGCGGACTGCTCTGCTCTTCGGCACTCTTAAAGGAGTGGAAGGCTCGGTGAGTCTAGGAAGGACTTGTGGTATGGAAAACCCGGTGGGCTTTTTGAGACTCTCAATGGGTCGGGGAGAGAAGGGGTTGTTCAGGGGAAGAGCACGAGTTGACTGGGGTGCCTTTGGCATGTCGAACTTGACTGAAGATTTGTCTGGGACTGAAAGAAAGTTAGCAGGCTGGTTAGATGTATATCCATGTTTGGATGGAAGACGAACCAGCAGAAGTAGACACATTCATGGGAACCGAGCCTAGAGCTCCATGACTTCCCCTCCTTCCAGGTAGCAGGTGGTCGCCGATGATATGATCGATATCGACAGGCATCGGTTGACCGGGTTGAGGAGGTGATTTCAGACTCCCGGTGGAATCACTGGAGGAACAATCTGGTGGTGAGCGGTAGTTCGAGACATCGCGTGGGACGAACGGCGGCGCTTTGATATTCCACTGGCTTTGCGGGCTTGGGCTGTTCGTGGGTGCTGGCGTCGAGCGTGTCATGCCTGTCACGATTGGTGTTTGTGCCACAGAAGATGACGTAGGACCCAACAATTCCTCTGGTGTTTCTCGCTTCATTTCCGGTAGAAGGGTTTGTGGGACTTTTATGGTGGTTGTCTTGCGTTTCACTGGGGTAGGTCCCTGGGACTTGTATAGTTCCGCTTCTATCTCTTTTAGCTTTTCACGGTGCTCATTGGACAATGATGCCGATTCCATAAGTTCGCATAGTAGTTCTATGTCACGCTGGTGGGTATCATGTGGACTGGGGTGCGCGACGGGCGTTGAAACTTGAGTGTCAGTCGCGTTAGCTTTCTCCTCCTCGGTATCTTGGAAGCCCAACTTCTTTGCTGGGGCGAATGTAGAATTGCACAGTTCCCGTTGCCCCAAACTTAAAGTACCTCTATCAAACAACATATCTTGAAATTGTAGTCCCTTGAGGTCCTGGAGTGCAGGGCTTGCCAAGTCATCTTGAAGAGAGGGCCCTCGAGGTGGCGTAGCACTGAAGTCCAGAAGTATGGCTGTTTCTGTGCTTGTCTTGTTATTGGGAGTCGCCTGTTTAGGCGCCAGAGCTTCCTTCAATGGAGTCGAAGGCTGATTTTGGTGACACTTTGGCTGGTAGATAGTCTGCCCCTGGTCTTTTGGGTGCAACAGGCTCATAGCCTTCGAATCACTGTTCTCAATTTCACCATCCTTGACTTTAGGAGCATCCTTTGCTTTAGAAGGACCTTCGCCTCTGTTCTGTGTCAACATGGATTCGTTGCCATCAACAGACGTCTGAGTGCCTTTCTTGGCCGGATCTTCTTTGTTGGATGTAACGGAACTTCTGGCTTTATCCACGTCTTGGACTTCCCGATTTAGCATCGGCTCATTCTTATCGGCTACCTTAGGCGGCAATGCCTTAGTTTTGGATGTTTCTGTAACGGCCTTCCGACTTTGCACCGGCTCACTGACTGTCGGTGGCGGCGTCTTAGGTGCGGAGGGTTCTCTGACTATGCTCTGAATCTGCATCATCTGTCGAGCGGCAGCCATGAAGCTCTCTGGTGGGCTGATCAATCTAGAGAAGTCGCCCTTACCCGTGCTGCGAGGATATCAGACTTGTGATTTAATCACGAAGGTTGACACTTACATCGGCCTTCTGCTTTTGAGGAAATCCGGCGGTTTTTTGCCATGGGGGAAAGAAGATACACTTGAAGCTAGAGGCTGTGCGATTAGTATTGCATTGTCAACCATGATAGACCGGTTTGTATAAACTCACATGACGCTTTTGTTCCCTGAGAACTTGTTTCATGGTCATTTTTCTTGATCTCTGGAACTAGCGCTAGGTCTTGCACACGCTTTCGGTCAGGTGGAATGGGAACCGAGTTCGCTGCAGTTACAGGGGGGCTGATACTTTAGTAAAGAGCCACGGACATACAGTCGTTCACTGGCAATGTGACACTTACTAGGGAGCGACCCGTCGACCTCGAGTTCCAACCACGCCGCCTCCGCGCCCCGAGGTTCGGGCTCCCCTCGAAGATCTTATCGGTTCATCCACACGGCGTACGCTGGCGTTGAGATGTGCACGGTGGCTCTGGCCATTCATCAAGTTGTCGAGATCCTCTAGGTCTTCCGTATCTCCAATAGTCTTGTGCACGTCTAGTCATGTATTTAGAAAGCGACTCCGCAAACTTGATCTTTTCATCCGTGACTTACTGGTCCATCCCGCGAGTTTATCCTTGTTTGTCTGGGCCAGACGTTGGGCCCTGGATCCGACTTTGTTCGATAGCCGGGTTGCTTCGATGTCTTCAAGACGAAGCTTGTTGAACTTTGCGCTATCCGCAGTCGAGATGTGCTCACGTCTTGCTGTTCCTAGATCGGCCTATTGATTCGGTTTCGCCCAAGTATTAGGCAGAGCCCAAAGAAGAGTAGAGGAGTAGATAGAGTCCTCACCATTTGCAGCTTCTGGAGCCGCTCTGCGGTCACTGGATCCATGATGAGTCAAATTATCAGGCGACAGTAACAGTATCTCAGATGGAAAGATGATGAGAAAATGGAAAGAGTGGACAAAATTCGATGAGACGGTGTTGCTTCAGAGTAGACGGAGAGATGCAGTCGACGACAGTATTGGGCGGCTAGAAACACCACCTAAATCCAGTCATAGTCGTAGAAACAAGAGTCCACTTCTAAGTATCAAGAGACAACAGATTGTACTTCTTTCTGTCAAGGAAACAAAAAACTGGTGACCCTAGCTGAAAGACGATGCGTGAATTTGGCAATGGATGGCGCGTGGAAAGAAGAGAGGTTCGGCCGTGACCACAACGGAGAAGCAGAACTAGCTGAAGGCGCTCGTGTGACGACAAGGTGAAGGAAAGAAAAGAGTGAATGAAGAAATGAATGAGTATATGCAAGTTGTACGGCCGTTGAGAGGAGTGGGTTGCTGGGAAAACCAAACGCGCTCTGGCAAACGGAGGAACATCGCAACATCGAGTCCTGACATCCCCGACCTACCAACCCTACTGGTTGTGAACTTTTTAAAGTTGAAGAATGTGATGTGGTAAATCGCCTAAGTGGTTTGGGTTTTGTAGCGATGGGATATAAACAACGAACTAATGGTAAAGCCCTATATATTTACATCAAGATCGAGATCTAAGGGCCGACAAGTCTATCAGGCGCATATGGACAATTTATGGAATGGTCAGGAGCTGCAGCTACCAGAATCACTGCCATCTATATAAACAAGAATCAGTGGTTAGCGCGTCCAGGTGGTCTCTATTAGGCTACTTGAAGCTGTGAACATACCAATGATCATGAAAAATGCTTGCACCAAGCTAACTCCGATGACAACGATCCCGAACCCAACACACAGATAGGCTGGGATCTTCGACCGTCGACTGGCTTTACTCAGTTTGATATAGCACAATGGAGGGAAAACGTAAGCTAATGAAGCAGCGCTTGTCGCGCCAGCCAGCTCGAGTACGACTCCGACATCACATGTGAGCAAGGACAGTGCCATTGCCGCGCCGACCAAAGCGGTCGTAAAAATCAAGTGTCTGTTCATGTTGAAAGGTTCGTCGGGGAAGTAGTAAGTGGTCATGACCGAACGGCAGACAAACGCTTCCAAGGGCATGGTAGTAAGCATGTTCAAACCAAAGCAACTACTAATGTCAGTCCAAGACTTTCTCCAGTGTACGGTCACAAGACTTACAGTCGAGCTATGTTGACCATGATATTATCATGAGGAAAGTTGTTGAGAACGTTGCCCTGGGTCTTGGAGCCAAAGAACATGAAACCCGAGATACCCATCACTAGACACATGAGGAGAGAGACTGCAGTGGAATAGTGGGTCACCCTTGCAAATCGATCCAATGTTGGTTTCTTGAGTGAGCCGTAGATCAACAGACTATTATGGTCTTCGATATGGTTAGTCTGCGATCATGGACGGGAGCGGTACTACATACGACAAACGAAGGCTGTCATGGTCAGTATACGATTCCAACTACACCCAGTCTCATTGATACGGGGGACATACCAAAAGATATCACACCCACGGCTTGGAAGAAACCAGAGTTGACGAAGAGATAGTCCTTCACGTCTCCTCGAGATTCCGAGGGCGCACGGAATCCCTGGGTAATAACAGCCACTAATATGATCAACATGCTTACCAACGCCAATGTCGACGCCTTTGCCAACTACTCGATGGTCAGACAATGATGGGAAGAAGACGCGGGGTAATTTTAGCCGAAGAGGACATACCTTGGCTATATCTCGATACAGAGACAGCGGGTATGAAATACTCATAATAAGGAGAACAATAATGGCTCGTCTACTGGTGAGCAGCCAGAGGAAAGACGTCTCCTGAAGCGACGGAAATAAGGCACTTAGGACAGGCGGGATCGTGTCGCCCACGATAATACAGAAAGCAATCATGCCGCCAAACGCAAAGGCCCACTGGGCAATTGAGATGGCAATCAGCCCCTTTCTCCCAAAGCAGTGCTGCATTGTAGCCTGGAACGAATCCGCGCCGCTCAACTTCGAGTTTACCACGATCAATCGGATCGTCCAGTCCACGACCACCGTCAAAGCCACCAGCATGACCATACCCGCCAGCATACCCGCTTGTCTGAGGGCGTAGGGCTGCCCGATAATCCCCGCGCCTATGATACTATTGGCCATGTTCATAAAGGCCATCCGCATTCCACTCCGCGGCCTGGCACTTTCAAGGTGCTCCTCAGGGAAGAAGTCCTCCGAGGTAGCAAGGGCCACGCTCGGTGCTTCTATGTCCGTGAGAAGCGGTACCATCTGCCCAGAGCCACTTATGCCTGGCTGATTCGTCGCGCGGGTATAATCCTCCTCCTCCAACCACGACGAGGCGGATTCCCCTGAGATGCGCTCAGGGCTACCCGAGTGGCGCTCATCTCCCGCTCCGTCTTCAATGTCAAATCTGACACGGTTCGTAGTGCGGGGAGTGCGACGTTGTCCTTCTGAAACGGGTTGCGACATGGAGGAATGGCGTTTGTGACCATTTATAGGAGAAGTCGGGGATGCGCTAGGTAGGAGCGAGTGAGCGGTTTGGTCGTGTTGTCCGATGGGAGAAAGTGGGACTAAAGGGGGGGAGTAAGGACTGGAGTAGTCATTTTGTTCGGTCAAAAGAGGAAATTCGCCTTCATCCCCAGGCATTGCTAAAGAAATTGGCGATGTTGTTGGTATTTCCATCTCCACGTGCGGGTGATGCATTGCGGCCAGATAATCATGGGGATGTGCACGTGATGCGCTTATCGATAACGGTTACCGTATCAGGCAACAATAAGATGATCTCATCTTATTTATTCTGGTCTCAGTTGGGTTCTTGGATGGATTTCTTAGTGAGAGAACGACATTTCTGTGAGGTCCTATAACTGATTAGTATAATTGCTGAACGTTTCATATATATCAGATCTCATGATGTTTCTTGGCTCCTGAGATCACCCCCTGTAGAGTACATTATCTATCCCTGAATGGTACTAGTGGGGTATGTATTTAAAGTTCTGAGCTAAAGTTGGATACACAGATGTATAAAAGTCACACGCTGTAGTATATGACTTCAGATATGAACCCCCAATGCGCATAAACAACGATGCCAGTACCATCAATATTCTCATCTTTTGTGTTGACCCGTAATCAATTCTCCGTAGTCACACCCCACTTTTATGACTTGATGGTGGCCATACAATGACCCATACGATTGATCTGGGAGAGACATCTCTTTCGACTTCTGATCTCACATTGGAGATTACGCTCCACACATCAATACAGATCGGTTTTACTGCATCATGGAGCGCAGGAGACGTAGGAATCCTCGAGGAGGCGGTCCACTCAAGCAAAGTCTGGCTCGACCAGACCCCCGAGCTCAGATTACACATCTACATCAAAGCCACTCAGAGCCCTGTCTGTCCTATATCAAATGTGACATCTAGTGTTGCGGATATCATATGCACCTCCAAGGTAACCAGCCCCATGTGTGGCTTTGCCCATACATCCCTCCCTAACGGATATATATTCTGACGGCAATGGTCTAGATCTGGCATGATTTAGGTCTTACAGTCTACCTGAAAAGCTGCGAGTATAACGACCAAGGGGATGGGATTCAGGTTTCGCTCGGGGCGCGGAAAACCCCAATACGATCCGCATTGGCGAAGCGGTCGAGAATCCCGACTTGGTTGCGGAATCCCCAGGAAGCTCACCCTCCTCCCGCTGTCCCAGTCGCTTCTGTCTCTACAATCAATGTTGTTCTGAGGATCAATACATATGACGAGCTACATACATCGAGTTTCCCGGCTTGGATCCCTACCATTCCAATTTTTATTGAAACCTGTGCTTCAAGCACTACACCGGTGATTGACGCAGATAGAGAGTTGAACATCCTCGACGACGTCTACCAAATACAAGAAGAAGAGAATAGTCAACCGTATTCGTATATCAACGATGACTCCACTTTCCCAGAAGAGCACGACCACATATCCCAAGATTTTGTCTCCCTTTTCAAAAACGGTCTAGAAGGAATAATCGCAGGTCCATCTCACCAGGGGAACTACTACATGGCAAGCCCTGAACCCGAATCCCCTCATTCTCTATCCCAAACAGTCCCCACAGTTTTCAGCCCCGGGTACAGAGAAGTACTGAACGCCAACCCCCCCCCCCAAAACCACCCAGTCAACTAACCATCCCACCCAACCAACCAGGCAATGAACCAACGCGCCCAACTAATCCCATCAATCGCCAAATCGATCACCTCCCTTCTAAAAACAACACGCAACCCCATATTACGCGAACAAGCCTCCAATCTACAAAATCTCTTCCCCAAACACCCAAAAGCAGCTCAAAACCTTCACCCTCACCCAAACACGGACATCATCAACCTCCGCGACACAATCAAATCATCCCTCTGGTGCATCGCGCAAAAACAGCTCTACGACCCACAAGCTGCACGAAAGCTACACTCCTCACAAAAAACAAGAGCAGAATTATCCCTCGAATCTGGGCTTCTAAGCGACGACTCCCTCCTCGAGGCATTCGGAGAGAATGTTCTCGGAGAGTATAATCACAGAGAAGACACCATATCAGACTCCTACATCGGCGCGGACGACGACGCGGCGGAAGAAGAAGGAGATACCTGTTCGCTCTTATCGTTCGATAGAGAAACTACCATTTCTCCAAGTAGTACGTTTACCCCACAAGATATTGTTATTTTTGATTTGTGTCCCGACCAAGAAGAGCTGCTTTGCTCGTTGCTTGAACATGCGCCTCGTGGGGACGAAGTGTCTTTGGCGGATGCGGTTGATTATGAGCTCCAAAATCCAATGTCTCTTCCGTGGCGAAGAGACGGGAAGGATTGTGTGGGAGACGAGTCCGATTATATGCTTTGTGACTAGTTACGAATATGCAATTAGCTGGGTATGGTTGCGGATAGTATCTCGTAGTATCAAGGCGATGCATATTCAATTGTTGATGTTTGATCAGTGGGGCTATGTGTCTTCTGTTAGATATTTAGTGTAGTCTTACGAAAACAGAGAATGATGAAAATGATAATAATAATTATGATAGAACAATATTTCCGTTGACATGATATTTAAATGCTAGAGATGGATATATCCTTTGTAATGTGAGGAAGATCGTGCAGCTTATCTGACAAGTCTAACTTTCACACTTCTCAAGACTACAGGCAAGTTTTTTTGCAGACAGATACCTACAACCAAACAGGAAGTGACCAAACTTCAAACCCCAAACAGATAAGAGCCAATTTGAATGAAAAATGAGATCGATACACCGTACCCTCCAGTCAACAATTTGTCCCCATTCCCAGACATTGTCGCACAGATATCCTTCAAGATCCCCCTTAACTTCAGACCATTCCGAGGGCCAAAAAAGACGGCAGAAACAGGCTGACAGCGTACATGACACGTGGCGAAAACAATGACGCTCAAGATTTTATGAAACCTCTAAGATGCTCGAACTTCGGATGCTCGGACTTCGCTTCGAGATGCGTAGATGCGGCGATTTGGTGGAATCTGCTCCCGCTCGTTGTGTTCGGATTGCGTCTTTAGGTGCATAGTGGACGACGCCCATGATGCGACGCCAGAGTGCTGAGCCAATTGAGAAAGCCTTGATGAATCAAACAGTCCGATAAATCTCACATCGAGTGTTCTGGACTTTGGCGTGGAATACTTCAGGTACTCGTCAATAACATCCTGGAGCGCCCAGCCTTGCAACCTGCGGAAGCAGGCAACGACACAACCTGTACGATGCTTTTTCAAACGAGGTCAGTCTATATGCATCACAGCGTCGTTACCAGATGATAGACATACTTTGCCTTTGTTGCAGTGAACGAGCACTGGATGATTTGCCTTGTTGAGCAAAATTCCAAGGATCCTGTCCAAGTCGGTGTTCGACACTTCGACTTCTGGGTCCTTGTTTGGCGGAATGATGATACGGAGATGTGAGATCCCATTGTCATTGAGAAATTTCAGATGGCTTGTTGTGTAGGGCTCGTCAACGAGAGTACTGTTGATTAGGCCGTCAGCGGATAACAATAGCTGCATAGGATATCGCTTCTTACAGGATGGTCCTCAAACCCAGTTCCTTCAATGTTTCAAGATTCTCTGCGAGGGGGAAAGAGCTGCGATAAACACCTTTCACAACTTCTGCAAAATTGTCCGGGAGGCCAGAATCTATCGGCGCGAGATCCTGGCAATACGACCTCTCGATCTGAGCTAATGCGCGCAAGTCAATGAGCAACCCGTGGCCGTCCCATTAAGCTCCAAACATATTACTGGAAGCACTTACGGCGATGCGAGACATGGGGGCTGTTTGGCGTGTTCTGCGCCAAAGGAACTGCCATCGTAGCCTCCGGCGCAGGATGAAAAGTAGTGGACTGTCCTGCTGACTCGAGGGTTTGTCTGATGGACATGACTAGACAAAAGGATTTCCGAGATGGAGTTTATGCTATAGAAAGAGATCTTGAGGGGGAATGAACGAGTGGTGATCGTTAATGGTAGGGGCCAAACACAGGATCACTATGAGATAGCGAAGAAAGGAGCTGAGCAGGCTAGCCCAAGGGCGAGGGACACAAAAGAACAGTCATCTTGAATCAAAGATCAGGATTCGTGCAAGATGACGCTTGGATGAGCATGTGTGATCACGGGATGATTGAAAGAGGGAAAACCTAATGGAATGGCACGGCCAAGGGGACAGATGGAGTAGAATTACGAAGAGAGGTAGAAGAGAAAGATGTAAGGGTGACGGAAGGAGTCTGTGGACAGTTAAATAGGGCAGGCAAAGCAGGAAGGTGGCCACCGAACTCAGGCAGCCCAACCCACGCTAACTGATTCTGGTGTTGTTTATGACATATGGAATGGTAGATGAGCGTCAGTTGAGGCAGTGAATGAAGAATGAATGAGCAATTCGATCGCTTATTGGTTGATGAGAAGATGTAGATTCTGGGTCTATCAGATAAAGGCTTTGTAGAACCTGTGGGTCGTTTAATGAGACATGCCGAATAAAGACGGAAAGGAAAGGATAAAGAAGCCCATCCCGTGTTGTCTCATGTCGAGTCCAGTCAGGTGAGGCTGGGATGACATGATATGGACGTGTTGATTCTCTCATATGTGGCCCGACAACGACAAGATATTCTATAAGATTGGCGCGAAGAGAACAAGATCTAAGCCGAAACTACACCGATTCCCCTAGTCCAAACATTCGAATGGAGTTGTTCCAAGCCCTAGAATAGAGTGTGTCAGCACCTTGAATAGATCGGAAGCCATGGCAGACGTAGAAGGTTACATACGCTTCGCAGACCTCCTCCACCGTGATCCCCTTGAGATTCGCGATAACATGGGCAACATGCGCGATGGCAGCTGGCTCGTTCCTTCCTTTGACCATGGCTCCTTTCTGCCACCTTTCTTTCTTCACGGCCTTGGGGAGCGTCGGCGCTCCTTCCAAGTATTTGGAGGACGCATGAGAAGGCCGGATTTCACACTAAGACGATCGTGTTAGTGAAAGGGGCCAGAGGAAGAGATAGTTCGACCACATACCCAAGGACCATCGGTCTCGATTTGGAGGCGCTCTAGTGGCAGAGCTTTCACCACTTCCAAATTTTCCTCCGTCTTCAAGCTACATCCGTTGATGCCCACATCGAGGCCGAGAGCCACCATCCGGTTCATCTCCTCCATCGTGCCCGTAAAGCTGTGCACCAGACCACCCTTGGGAAGTTTGGCTAGTCGCGGCGCCAGAAGCTTCTCAAAATCTTCACTGGCAGCGCGGGAATGAAGGAAAAGAGGGAGTTGGATTTCCACGGCCAGATCCAGCTGGGCTTCGAAGTACTTGAGCTGTGGCTCTTTGGCGCTCAGAAACAGTCGGTCATAGTCCAGCCCGATTTCTCCAAAGGCAACAACATATCCCGACTGTTTGGATTCTTGAGCCAAAGTCCGGAGGTCGTCAATCAATTTAGAGGGACCTCCCGGATATGAATCGAAAAGCTTAGCCTGGCACGGGTGCACTCCAACAGTGGCATAACAGAAGCCCGCTATGGGAGAAATCAGCATCAGTAGAGACAGTCACTATAGCGCCCACCGGGGGGGCATGATTGGACGTACGGTAGCTCCGAGCGATCTCAATTGCCCGATGCGACTCCTCGAGATCGGAGCCAGTGACCATGAATTTTTGGCAGCCCACATCGCGGGCACGCTGGATGATATCGTCCAAATCGTTCTCATGGACTTGTCTGCCGTGATACTCTCCCCTGAACACGGGATCGCTAAAATTGATCCCGATCTAGATATTCATCAGGTTCTTCCGTCAGACCAAGGACACTTGAGGGTCGAGGAGGAGAACCCACATCGACGTATCTTAACGGCTGTGGTTCAGACATCTTGACGGATGAGAAAGGTTTGCACCACGTCTCTTGGAATCTTGGTGTATGCAATGGATAACGAGGGGTCCAGTTACTCCAAATCACTGTTTTTGGTTGTAAGTTTAAGTGTACTATTCCCATTGATCATGTCTAGTCTCAGCAAAGAAATTGGTTATAGGGGCCATATGTAATAATATCACGTTCCTCCGGCCCCATCCTTTCTTTCATTCTGTCCTGGGGCAAACTGGCACATACCTGGTTTTTCCCGCTGGAAGGATGCAAACCGGGTTTGGTGCAAGACAGGAATCCCTCGAAGTGCCACACGCCTTAGACAGGAAGTATTACTAGTCCTTGACAGATTGTCTACACCAAGAGCCACCCGCATCAGAAGTAGATAACGATTATCTTCTTGATCAGCCCTAGAGACCTTTGTTGTGAGTTATCGTGCATGAGCGATAAGCCATTTGTGCCTGAAATTCCCGCCCCATTCCAGCCACACGGACTATCGCGCCACTGTGGCTGGTATCAGCGGTCATGTCAGGTGACAGGTGGGGTATTCGGCCGAGATGAGTTTGACTGATTTGTTTCGCCCCTTCAGCTGCGGCTTCGGCGCTTCTCCGAGTCTCCAGTTGACACATTCGCCGGCTTTGAAATGGAATTGTTGGCAGTCTGGTTGGATATCCAAGGTGGTTGGATATTCGAGACTTGCGCTATGCAATCAATCCTCTAGCCTATCAAGATGAAGGTATTGCAGCTCCGGCAATACAGCCGCCTCTCGTGGGAATAATCTCATGCAAGACAACCACGTTATCAGTAGCGTCAGGTTCAACCGCATACAGGCATACAGTCATGTAATTGATGGATGCCAGTTATAAGCTGAGCTGTTCTGCTGCTGGAGATCTTGACCGGAGTCGGGCCTCTTTTCCGAGATTCAAATCGTGGTGGGACCAATTGACCGAGCTAATCTGGTTATCTCCGCATTGTGGAGGAGCTGGCGGCCAGCACTGCAAAATTCGATCCTCATAGCAAGCTGGTATCCTCCAATTCTTAGTGCCTGTCACATATTTAGTAAATAATAGAGCGGCCTTTTTCTTTCTCTTCTCTTCGTTCCTTCTTTTCTCTTCTTTGGCCCCATTCCTAATCATTCTCTCGTATCGATCTCATCACCCGTACAAAGCCATTCATCATGGCGGACAGGAAACCCCTCTCTACCCAACAGGTTGTGGGACATAACACCCCCAATGACTGTTGGATTGTGGTGGATAATCATGTGTGGGATGTGACAGACTTTTTGGAGGAACATCCGGGTGGCTCTGCGAGTGAGCATCACACTTGGAGACTGTCTGAGTGACGATGCGCTAACCTGCGGGGTCATAACCAGTCATTCTGAAATACGCAGGTCACGATGCCACCAAGGCCTATTCTGAGGTCCACACTCCCAGCGTTCTTAAGTCCAACCTCCCCTCAGACAAATACATGGGAGTCCTCGACGAGTCGACAATCGACGACGAATGGACCAAGCAACCACCGAGCGAGAATCCACAGGTAGTTTTGGAGAACGAGAAGCCCCCGCTCCACACCCTGATCAACTCGCACGACTTCGAGTTTGTCGCTTCAAAGACAGCCAGCAAGAAAGCCTGGGCGTTCTACCACAGTGCGGCAACAGATCTTATCACCCGGGATGCCAACAAGTCCTGTTTCGACCGGATATGGTTCAGACCCCGAGTGTTGCGGAATGTTCGCTCCGTCGAGCCAAAGACCACTATGCTTGGAGTGGACTGTAGCTTCCCTCTATTCGTGAGCCCGTCCGCGATGGCCAAGCTTATCCATCCCGACGGGGAATGTGCCATCGCTAGGGCTTGCGCAAGCAAAGGCATCATGCAAGGAGTACGTTGACAGCTGCACAGTCCCCTCCAATGCTGACCATCTGGACAGGTCTCGAACAATTCCTCCTACACCGTAGACGAGCTCACAAACGCTGCCCCATCCGCAAGCTTCTTCTTCCAGCTCTACGTCAACCGAGACCGCGAGAAGTCCGCCGCGCTCCTCCGCCAATGCTCCGCCAACCCCAACATCAAAGCGATCTTCGTGACAGTCGACGCCGCCTGGCCCGGCAAGCGCGAGGCCGACGAGCGGGTGAAAGCCGACGAAAGCCTGTCAGTACCAATGGCGCCGTCCACAGCGTCGAACGACAAGAAAGGCGGCGGCCTGGGTCGCGTCATGGCCGGTTTCATCGACCCGGGGCTCACATGGGAGGATCTAGCTTGGGTTCGGAAACACACGCATCTCCCCGTGTGTCTGAAAGGCGTCATGTCCGCGGACGACGCCATGCTGGCCATGCAAGCCGGGCTGGACGGCATCTTGCTCAGTAACCATGGCGGACGCAATCTGGACACCAGTCCGCCTTCGATCATCACGCTCCTGGAACTCCACAAACGCTGCCCGGAGGTCTTTGACAAGATGGAAGTATACGTGGATAGCGGCATTCGTCGGGGTACCGACATATTGAAAGCTGTGTCTCTCGGCGCGACTGCCGTCGGCATGGGACGCAGCATGCTGTTCGCGACGAACTACGGCCAAGAGGGAGTGGAGCATTTGATTGACAGTGAGTACTTCCTTGCGTAAAACACCTACTCATCCCATGCCCATCTAACACGACATAGTCATGCGCGACGAATTGGAAACCGCCATGCGCAACACGGGCATCACGACATTAGACGAGGCCGGTCCGCACTTGGTCCACACAGGCGATGTCGACCACCTTGTTCCTGACTCGGCGAGACATCCTTATGCGTATAAGACTGCGAAGAGTAGACGCGTCTCGGGAATTTCGAAGCTTTAATTGCCTGCGTATATATATTTATATCTCTCTCTCTCTCTCTTCATCACGTGCAGAGAATCACGACTATACACGGAATTGGATGCACAACGCTATCAGCATAGACCGATATATGGTTCAGTATATATATGGTGATTTCCGGCTCAATATAACCTCTATGATTGAGATAGGCATATATCAAATGAACTTTTGTTTAGATTTTATATGTTCAAGGCTCTCACCTGGCCCGTTGTATCTGCAAGTACCTACCTGGTAGCTTGGTCAGGAGCCTAGGTACCTCTGGCAGGTAGCAAACAACCCCGAGACAACAGCCAGTGAGATACACGAATAGATATGCGGGGTCCCGTGACCGGTAGGTGTTATACAGATCACATTCCAGCCACCCATCCATCAGACTATCCGGTGCAAGGGAGGAGAAGAAGAAGAAGACAAAAAAGACTAAAATAAAATCAAAATAAGAACCGAACCTAAACAAAATACAACACATCGGAGATAAAGGAATCGAATGAAGGAAGAAAGAATCAAAATAAAAATAGAACACCATCATGACATATTAAATCATCAAAAATAGATTCCAAAATCTAGAAAGGTACCAGCTAGGCAGACATGAGACATCTCTCACCGAAACACACAAAACAAACCCCTGACTCACCCAGCAATCGTCTCAATCATCTTGTTGAGTTGATTGAATGACGAATCAGTATATGTTGGGGGTCTAGGGGGTTGTTGAAGCCCCTTGTGCCTATATCTACTTCGTATATATGAGCACCGCATTCCCCCTCGACAACTTCCAGTCACCGTAATGAAAAGAAACGCGGACTGGCAGAGTAACTCCGGCAGGATCGACCTCACGTGACCGCCCTTCCCGTTCCCCACTCACCGACTTCTCTTGCAGTCATCAAAGTGGAGAGGGTGCGCGTCCTTTTGACTGGTTGCAGGTGACTCTTCTCGAATGATAATCCAGACGACAGCAACCTCTAACTAGGATGATGAGGGGGTGATCGTCTGTTGGAGAGATCTCAGTGGCTGCTGCCCCGCCCTGTTACAACTTTCCGTCCCATGTCTGTATTAAGTATACTCCACAGCTACCACATTGCTGCTTGTGGTAATTTACCCCGATTCCATCCCAGTATGGGGGGGTGCCACATCTCGGTCAGTGTACGAGGTGTGAATACTCCGATGGCCAGCTGATGCACTGTACTTTCTACGGTGTCTGCATCTCCCGCATACTTATTAGGCGTCACGTGTTGCGCTGCCTTTCCCTTTCGGCTCACCGTTGATACGTCGTATAATTCGTACGATGGGCCCGCGCGCTGAAACACATGGTGCTTGACGTGATGCAGCGACAGGGGCTGTCCCTCGGGTCTCAGGCCGAAGGGATCAGGTCAGGTCTCTCTTACAACGGATGAAGATCGGATGATGATGCACGGGTGGATGGAAGCAAGCATTGAAGAGACAGACTCGTAGTATGGAGCCGTCGGTCGACGGGGTCCTGCTCCAGTGTGGATTAGACCAGGATTATCTGGCAGATCTTCCTCTCCGAGTGATTTCACAAGCCACGCTAGATATTTTGATTGCGAGAGTCGTCATCATCGTCAATTTCATTTTCGCAACCCTGCGAATGCTGCAACAAGTGCGGGGGACCTTGTATCATGTATGGCAGATGAAATGATCGAACATGGCGATGGCATGGAAAAGGAGGGGAAAGGGCCGATAGGGCCTCTTGAGGAGTGCTCTCTGCCTTACAACGGCTGAGGTGGGCGCATCTCCAAACCAATCTAGAGGGGGAACAGCCAATGTGATTTCCCTCATGACGCCCGGATCAGCATCATCGACTGGTCGAGCTAACAGACCCCGGTACATTTCCCTCCCGTACCATGGGATTCAGGATGGCATCGTCGGATCTATTGGTCGGCCGACACACGGGGTAATGGAGCAAGTGCCGGGGATCATGCATTTGCGGTCCCCCCGAGAGTTTGACCAGGAGGAGAAAGCATGATGAGGTACAATTCTGGATTACGTTTCGACCCCTCCACGATGGTACCTCTTCGTCCTGGAGGTACCAGCACATAGTAGGCCGAAGCTGTTTGTCATTTTGTCATGTTGTCAAAAGAACGGGACCAACCAAAAGACCCAAAAGAGTAAAAGAAAATAACAGAAAAAGAAAACATCGTGTCGATCGGAAGAAAGATGAAAGGATCCCAAAATGATAGTGGTTGGTACTATTAGGGCCCGGGAGACTTGGCCAGACCGCTGGAATGGGAGATGGGTGATGGGAGAACCCCCGGAAGGAATGGATCCATCATTGCATTGAGCTTACCTTACAGTACTCTTCCTCTTGCCCCCCCCCCAACGGTTCCTTAACTTCCTTACTGCGGGCCAAATCAATACCCTCGGATTCCGAAATACAAGAGCTTCCCCCCCTCCCCATCCACTCCCGTAGACTCTTCCTTTCCTTCTTAATTTCTTCTTCCTATTCTCGTCTCTTTCCGTCACCTTTATTCCGTGCATCTAATCAAATCCATCTTCCTCGGCTCTTTTCTGCTCTCCCATTTACTTAAACCTCCCATCACCCCCTGGTTCCTGGTACATTCCATCTCTATACCACTGCACAGTACATCTCAACTACCTTGTACATTCCTGTCCTCAACGGCCCCTCCCCTGCCTATCTGGTTTCGACCTTTTGACAATAAATCATCCTCTTCTATCATCCGTTTGATATCACATATTCTCTTCCCAATGGCAGCTATCCGTTCCACGTCTTTGCGCGCCCTTCGCGTGCTCTCTCAGCACCCTACTACACCCTGCACTCGACGGGGTCTACACATCACCGGTGCCACCTCCGCACCCCCTGCCAGCGTTGGCGACAAGGCGTCCTTGTATTCCTCCCGTAGTCTTTCGGATCTCAAGGGAGAATGCCAGACCCGGAAGCTAGGAGCGCATGGAACACAGGCTGAGGTTTGTACCCATACCACGCACGATTCCTCTAGGACGACTCAAAACTGACTGTATTCGGAAACACGTAGCTGGTCGAACGTCTGTCCAACCATGACTTCCTCCAATCGCGCGCCTTCAGCATCGCCATGAGGCGCATCAATGGTACCGCAGCAGAGTATGTTAATCCCGAGCTCATGGTTCTATGGGGACTATGGGGCTATCTTTTACCTCGGTCGAAGATCGGTTCAGCTGACATCATACCTTTTGCCGGATCTGCAGGACCAACTCCGGCCGCCAATTTAACACCTCCCGCTCCCAAAAGGCCGTGGGTGACTCATCCACGGTGGATTTCGCCTACATGCCCTCCATGTCGGAGATGGAGACCACCGCTGCTCGCCCCGATCTGCGGATTCCGATCTTTCCCGACCTCTACGCCAGACCCCAGGCGAACCTAGCGGAGCAGCCCTCCGGCAGCTCGGGTCCCATGAGACCCCACGTTTACACCGTGTCCGGTGCCGGAGCTGACGTCGCCGTCAGTCCCATGACAGAGGTGGTGGATAACCTCGCTGTGGATATCGACCCATTTTCTTTGACCGAAACGGTGGGCAAATCGCGGTTCGAGGAAGAGCTGCAGAAGCAACAGAACGGGTCTAGCAACGGGGGTGTCGTGCAAGAGTTATGGCATGGCTTCCTGGATGATCTCCTAGGCCCCAAGGCCCAGCCTTCGCAGAGACAGTGAGGGTTTCAAAGTTATTTTTCTGTTTTTCAGCGTGGTGTTTTAACTTTCCTATGTGTTGTTCAACATGATTGCGATTTACTTTATTTGATTTACGATGCAGCATATCTGCTCCAGAACCAGATTGTTCACCCATCACTTGGTACATAATCCTTTTCTTTGTAGAAACTACAGCCAGTTTCCGACACTACCATCATCACCCCTCGTGGCTGTCTTCATATTGAGATCAGCCCACACCAGCGTCCCCGGCCGACAGTCTTCCGTGCCCTACCCGGACAGAGGGATAAACAAGAACCCGCACTGACTAGAGTGGACCAACGCAGTCGATCATCGGCAGCAATAATGGGGATTATCTGATCCGAAAGTCACGAGACCCTCATTTCTCCCGAATAGGAGTCATGGACCTACGGAGGATTTCCTTTATCCACCCACTCTATACTTATAGTTAGCCTAGGCAAAATAAGACACTCTCGGCACCGCGGCATTTCCCAACTTGGCGTTGAGACGGAATCCAGTGTCCATTGCTCTACTACTACTAAGTCATAAACTACTGCCTATTTTTGAGTAGGTGAGTACTAGGTGGTCACGAGGACAGGAGGACTAGACTAGCTAGCGTCGTCGCGGAATGGGATGATCTGTTGTTTCCCCGGGTCTTCCCGATGAGGTCATGTGAAATTGGTGGGAGGGATGCGCTGGCTGGACTGGGTTTGTGCAGTCCAGCTATAACTATATCGGTAGGACATACACACATGATTTATACGCTTTTTTGAGCTAATGAAAGTGGGGGTTGATTCCTAGTTACTAATTAGATCGTTGTGGGATTGATTGTATTCAATTACTTGAGTTGGAGTTGGATTTGGAGCGTTCGTGTGGGGTCTGGGGTTGTAACCTGTGGGAGCTTGGATGTTGTCCTTGATCTTGTGGATGTGGATTATATGTTCATAATTGTGGATTCTTGCTTTTTCGATGGTTTGGTGTATAAAGGTAGTGGACAAACACTGAACATCTAGTGAGAGAGCGGGTTGGAAGTTGTTGGACATTAAGCCCCTACCACTCGCCACTGTGTGTTTGGTCGAATGGTCAAGATCGGACGTCTTAACAGAAGCAATGTAGGAAGTTACACCCTGTCAGGCGTACTACCTACCCAGTATTTCTTTCGACGTCCGACGCATCAATAGGTATAAATGAGACGGTGTCTTCGAGACAGATTCATCCATCTATATGCCAACCTCTGTCATACCCACCAATCCGTCCCACATGTGTTGGTAACTTGATTATTGGTCGAATGCTGACGGAATTGACTCCGAGACCTGCATGTGCCATCTGTCTGCTACACTCGGCGGTTGTCAGTGTGGTTGCACGAAACGTTCATTGGGCTGCAGATCGATATTCAATATTGTCAAGTGCCAAATCAGATCGGAACGAGTTATCAATGTTTTGACGTGTTGTTCACATTATACAGTCATGCTCCAAGTTGACTGGAGCAAGGATGATGAACTCGATCTAGTATATGGATAGATGGATTGAAGGGATGCCTGAAAAATCAACAGCTGCAGGATGTATGTAGTAGGTATCAGAACGCTGTCTTATCCAAGGTGAATGCCTCAGGCAGTCACCGGGTATATTGACTTCTATATATAACCGGTCACCATATATTAAACATAATTGGCGTGTCTGCAAGTCACTCAGCTAGGATAACCAGGATACGATGGATACCTACTTTACTAATGCATGTCGGTCCATTCAATGACATGGCATTCGGACACATCGCAGTGGCAACCCAGTGGAACAGCTGAATCCATCTGCATCATCGAGATTCATCATCTGAAACCGCCTCTCAGCTCCCTCTCAGCCACTCAGACCGTCTACGATCCATTTGTCTACTTACTCCCATCCAATCCATTCCCTCTGGCGGAATATGATGCTCACTCAGCGGAAGGATTCACCGCCGATCGGAGTCAATCGCTGCCTCGATGGATCCTGTGCTGTCATGCCAAGACTGGCTGGATCTGTCTTTCTTTGCCTCTTACTCCTCTCCTTTTGCTTCACTCCCCCTTGGGAGTGAACGTACCCTGTCTCACATTTGAGTCTCCCTTGAGTCTCCTTTTCTTTTCTTTTATCTTTTTATAGCTTCTTTCCTCTTTCGTCCACTTCACGATCGCTTATCCTTCTCTTGTGATGGCTCAGGGGAACCCTTCCTCGGTTACCCCACTCACCATGGCTCAAAGAAGCTGTCCCAAGCGCTGATCCGAACCTATACCTGGATGGCGCCACGAACTAGTGGTCTAGATTGACCACTTGAGTTCGACCTGTTCAACTTTTTGCCTGAGCAAACCTGGAAGTGGGTCCTATCCACTATCCTAAGTATCCTTGGCTACCTTTCTCCTCAATGGGGAATCCCCGTACTTTGACGAGGGGGATTTTCTGTTTCTTTGATTCTGATTTTCTTCAGGAGTTGCACAGACACATCCATCCTCTGAGTTGACTTCGACTGGTCTCCTGGATTCTGGACCTTCAGATTCTTGCCTCTCAGGTGGTGTGGTTCTGTGGCGCTGGTCCTTTGTACTCGGTCCTCGAATCTTTATATCACTCGAACCTTTATACCGTCCACTACCATTCACTCGCTGTTATATGCCTTTTCAACCTCACTCTTAATTCCCTTTGCATCACAGCCTGCTTGCTCAATGATTTCCACATAGACGCGTCTCATCTGGGCCTGCCTTAGATCTACATCTGTCGTTTTAATCAATACTACTAATTCCCCGGAGAGTCTGGCACTCTACCCTAATCAACACGCTCACTTCCTCTGTCAAATGACCCACCCTGTCATTTCTTCCTGCTAGATCCTCGTGGATCATGCGTCTTTCACCATGCCGTCTCATTGCGGCCTCACTTTCCTTATCCACCGGTGCCCAGGCCTTTATGCCATGGACCCTGAAATATGAAACTGGCGATTCCAGCATGGGGGCAGATGTAACAAAGGATGAAGTGACAGCCACCATGAGTGAAGGCTCCTCGAGCATGAGCCTGAAAGCCCCTCAACGCCGTGACAACTCTTACAAGGTAGTCATGGCCGACACACCATCTTCACCAAATACGGTCGCCCTCAACCAGGATGGCCGAGACTATTCCTACTTCGCCAAAGTCAAAGTCGGCTCCCAGGATCAGGACATGTACATGATGCTGGACACGGGGGGCGTCAACACATGGCTCTTTTCTGCGGACTGCAAATCCACCGCCTGCTCGCTGCACAACACGTTCGGGAAGAAGGAGTCCTCGAGTCTCGAGACATCCGACGAGGACTGGCACGTCGGCTACGGGACAGGAACCGTCAGCGGCGTCGTCGGGACCGACAACATCACCATCGGCGACGTGGACGTCCGGCTACCGATTGGCCTGGCGTCCAAGGCATCGGACGACTTCCGATCCTACCCCATGGACGGGATCATCGGGCTTGGGCGCGCCGAGGAGGGCTCCTTCGGGCAGCCGACGTTCATGGACCAGGTCAAGAAGGAGAAGGTGCTTGACTCGAACATCATCGGCTTCAGCTTCTCGCGCAGCTCCGACGATGAAAAGAACGGCGCCGTGACGATCGGCGGGGTGGACAAATCTCGATACTCGGGGGATATCGCCTACACCGACACGACTGGATCCGTCAGCCACTGGCGCATTCCCCTCGACGACGCCAGCGTGGACGGCCACGCGTGCCACTTCAGCGACAGGACCGCTATCATCGACACGGGCACCTCATACATGTTGCTTCCCCCGGATGACGCAAAGACGCTGCACGATCTCATCCCCGGTGCCAAGTCGTCTGGAAAGCAAACTTTCGTCCTGCCATGCGACTCGACTGTCGATCTTCAGCTCACCTTTTCGAAAGTCAGCTACTCCATCTCGCACAAGGATTACATCGGCGACAAGGCAACCGGGTCGATGTGCCTTTCGACCATCGTGGCCCACCAAATGTTCGGAGACGACGAATGGCTGGTCGGAGATGTTTTCCTGAAGAACGTGTACACGGTGTTTGACTACGACGAGGACCGGATCGGTTTTGCGACCAAGTCTTCTTCCTCGTCTTCTTCTTCCTCTTCCTCCTCGAGCTCGGCCTCACCCACCAAGACGTCCGACTCGGATAGCTCCAACAGTGACGATAAGGGGTCAAACACGAGCGACTCGCCCAGTTCGCCCAGTTCCAGTGCCTCGAGCTCACCAGACACCGAGTCAGGGGCTGGACTGTCCAGCGCTCCGACATACTACTGGATCGCAGTGTTGGGTGTTATGTTTTTGTTCTAGATAGATCTCTGCCACTTTCGTTCAATTTTGGGATACTTGATAGCATTAGACTTGTGCTTACCTGCGCTAATATACCCACCATCTATTCAACACTTACTCGTATGCTAAAGATGGCCCCCAAATCCGGTCAATTGCATGATGTCATAGTAGCATCGGCAGATCATCGGTAGATCGATGCGCCTCAATGAGTCCTGAACGATCCAGTATGCAATACGCAGTATCAAATCTAATCAACCATTGATATTATATCCACTGACAGTCTCGCACCTCACTCTTGTAGTACGGAGTTGAATAATATCAACCGAAACCCGGAAAAGCAGCCGGAGCGGATAAAAAAAGGCCTCGGAACGAATCAGTGACCGGGCCGGCTGAACCTAACTTACCTCAAACTACCAATCAGTTATCGTCCTAACAGACCGAGTAACCGATCTACCGGTACTTCTTCTCTCATTTCAACCAATCCTCTATATTCATGATTGTGTCTCAGCTGCAGGGAATCACATCGATATACTCTATCTTACAGCCAGTTCTAGTGAGAGACATAGGGACAGCTAAGCACAATGCTCGCCCTCCACACGCGACGGTCCATCCTCGCTCGCTCCACCCGTCTGGCTACCAGCAAAACGGCCCTGCCCGCCACGCGAAAAACTTTCCACTCCAGTCCGGCGCACGCAGAGCGACCGACATGGATGCCGATGCGGGTGAAGACGCCGTGGGTGGAGGCGCTGACGAAGAGTCGCGACGATGCGCGCGCCCCGAAGAAGGCTCAACCGGCGGGCGCGAGAGACAGTCTGCCGCCAAAGAGGATGTCGGATAGTTATTATAAGGCTGTAGGTTTTTTTTTCCCCTTCTAATGAGATACTGGGGGGTAGACTGATTGATTTGTTGGGTAGGTTCTGCCGCTGGCGCAGGATAAATGGCTGCTTGATTCTTATTTGAATGCGACGGGGCATATTAGGTATGCCCTTATTGAGGGTGTGTTTATGGAATGAGATGTTAATTCTATGTGCAGGCTCGGCTCTTTGTTAATGGATCTGGATGCCTTTTCGGGTGTCATCGCCTACAGACACACGGGCGACTCGGTAACGACCGTCACCGCCGCCGTGGATCGCATCACCATCGAGCATCCGCTGATGGAGATCTGCGATCTGGAACTCAGCGGTCAAGTCACGTATTCGACTGGCCGGTCTAGCATGGAGATTTCTCTCCAGGTTGCTAAGGCCCCGCCGGAGGGGCAGGAGGCTAAGCCTGAGGATGTTCTTATCACCTGCGCGTTCACGATGGTGTCGCTTGATCCGGTTACCAAGAAGTATGTACCGGTGACTCGTTATGCTTGGGGTTCGTTCTAACGGTTATAGGCCCGTCCCTGTCGCGCCTTTACTGGTCGAAACTCCTGAAGAGCGCCTCCTCTTCAAGAAAGGCGAAGAGAACTACCAGGCCAAGAAGGCTCTCCGCACGAAGAGTCTCCTAGAAAAGGCCCCCGACGCGGAAGAGAGTAACCTCATCCACTCAATGTGGACCAAAGAGATGTCCTACCTAAGTACGCTCCCCAACCTCAACCCCCCCCCCCCCCCCCCCCCCCCCCCCCCCCCCCCCCCCCCCCCCCCCCCCCCCACACCAACTCCCCCCTAACGAGATAGACCCCGAATCCCCCTACAAAGCCCCCTCCAACCTAGTCTTCATGAACGACACAGTTCTCAAATCCGCCATGATAATGCAACCCCAAGACCGCAACCGCCACAACTTCATGATCTTCGGCGGCTTCCTGCTAAAGCAGACCTTCGAGCTGGCCTTCTGCTGCGCGGCCTCCTTCTCACACACCCGCCCCAACTTCGTCGCCCTCGACCCCAGCACGTTCGAGAACCCCGTGCCCGTCGGGAGCGTGCTGTACCTCCGCGCGACGGTGGCGTTCACGGAGCCGTTGGAGGAGGAGGGTCCGCTAAGCAAGTATACGAAGGTGCAGGTGCGCGTTGATTCGAAGGTCCGTGATGTGGAGCACGGCACGAAGAAGTCGACGGGTATGTTTAACTATACGTTCTTGGTGGAGAAGGATGTGCAGGTTACGCCGAAGAGTTATGGGGAGTTCATGCTGTGGACTGATGCGCGGAGACGCTCGTTGAATGCTGCTAGTGTGACGGGGTCGAAGGAGTTGAGTACGTTGCGGGGGATTAAGGATAGTGTTACTGAGTAGGCGGGTTGTCGAGTTGGTGATATGTATGTATGTATGTATATGGTGAAACTGGATATAGAAAAAACATTCATCTGTTCGATTAGTCTAGGTTATTGATCCGCGGCTGCCCAGACGCAGAATATATATATCAAACAATGTCCATAGTGTAAAAAGCGAGAACACTCGATAATCCATCATCAATATTGAATACCAATACATAAGATACAATGAATCAATAGACAAAAGAAAAAAAAAAAAAAAAAAACAGTTATTCAAGAACGAAAGTAAACCCCCACAAAAACAACAGCACCAAAATAATCATCACATGACATCACTCACCAGCCAAGCTCTCTCGCTTCCCCACACAAGATATCGATACCTACGATACTAGATAAGCCCACGCGCCACCCCTCCAATCTCACATCTCCAACTTCGGCCCTATTTCTCAAGACACTTTTTTTTCTCTTTTTGCCAAGTGAATGTAGCAACAGAAAGAGGAGGTAGAAAATGTCCCTCCCAAACATCTACCACCTCCGTCGCGTAGCAGACACAGCCGCCAAAGCGTGCTCCATCTGCTACAAGCCGTCTAGTTGTGTTTTGATCACGCCTGATAATAAGGTATGTCCCCGCTCCTCCACTCTTCCTTTACTATCATACTTTGTCGCTTTTATGTATAGTTCTATATAAGTGTAGAAATAGGCAGACTGATAGGGGCTAAGGACTACTTCTACGTATGCGCCACCCACCTCAAAGACCGACACTTTTGCACGCCTATTGTCGATACGGAGGATGCGGCTGCGAAGAAGAAGAAAGAGGAGGAGGAGGCGCTGGAGAGGGAGATTGAGGTGATTAAGAGGGAGTATGAGGAGAAGCAGCGGCGGAAGAAGAAGAGTAAAGATGCGGAGGGGAAGGAGGATAAAGATGGGGATAAGAAGGGGAAAGAGAAGGAGAAGGATAGAGGGAAGGGGGATGACGGTGATGAGAAGAAGAGTGAGAAGGAGAGGGATGATAAGGTTTGTTTTGTTCTTTTCTTTGTCTTACTTTTGCTTTCTTTCTTTATGTCTTTGGTCCTGACGGTTGTTGATCATTATTACAGATTGATTCCCTTAAGAAATCAGCTTCATCGGATGATACCTCGCCTCGGATATTTGCTTTACACAAGTATGTTCCTCTCTCTCTCTCTCTCTCTCTCTCTAAATCTATAAATCTAAAATACTAATAATAATCAGAACCTTCTACCAAATGCGCCTGGACAGACTCCGCAACGCGGAAACAGCCCGACGCAATCTGCAACGCATGCGAGATCCGTCTTTTTTCCCATCTGTTCCGTCGGGGGGCGTTTAATTACTCTATAGGGGGATAATAGAATAAGTCGTCTACTACTTGGTCATTTGTCTATCCTTTTATTCGGGTTGAGTGGGTGGCGAGGTTGTGGAAATGTGTCAGCGTGGCTCACCATATGTTTATTTATAGAGAAGATAGTTGAACACATGTGTATAGGATAGTAGGGCTTGGTTTAGCTTTCACTTAGTAATTGTTATGTTGTATATACATGATATGGACATACATGTAGTGCATTGATATTGTATGAGGTGCGACACGTTAGTACTAACCAACTGATTACGTAGTATATAATGCTGTGTCTGTCATCTTGTTGATCCTTTTTTTAGTTGTTGTATAGGTTATCTGGTTGTTTTTGCGATAGCCGTGTTAGTGACAGTATTAGATTAGACTTAACTATGGAAAGTAGATGGTATTAGACTATACACAGCATTAGGGCTTATGCACGTAGTGTGTTGAAGTTGTCATAGCCCTCTATATAATTAATACAACGTATACTTACACCCAAACCATCCAGGGTAGTCATCTAGCCTTAACCTATATATACACCCACTCATATATGTATTTACACGGTCCAATTGATAATCAATCATGATATCCAAATATTGAATAAAAGAAATAGAAGAAAAAAAGACACTAGCATACAGGAGCTACCTAGCTACCTAGCAGTCAATATCAAATAAAACTAAATAGACAGCCATCCAACCAGCCAACCAAGTAACCAACAACCAACAACCAACAACCAGCAAAGATCCTCCCAACCAAATAACCACATTGTCCAAGACTCCGATTTTATCCCGCCACTGAAAGAAAGAAAAAGCAGGAAATGATAGGTGAGAAGAGTAGATACACTAGAAGAAGATATGACAAGAAGGGAGGACGGAGATAGGACGAGATAGGACGGGAGATAGGAGATGAGAAGAAGATGAGGGAGCTGAGGAGCGAGCGTGTCGTGTCATGTCATATCATGTCAACACTGACCGCTCGGCCTCCCCGGTGTTTCTGTTTCGTATATACACCCTTGGTTCTGTACGTGGTATGTATCCATCCAACCAGGATAGACAGCCAACCTCATTCGAGGTATACGTATATGGTGAGAAGAGAAAGGAGATAAGACAGGCGGCGTTGTCAACGCTACTACCAGCCTGTGTCTCCGGACAGCCCGAAGACCCCGCATCCTGATGGGAGAGGAGAGTAGATGTGGGATTGTGTCCGAGTGGAGTGTTTCCAAGCGGAGTGTCCCGGTGAAGTGTTTCCCAGCGGGATGACCGACCAAGGAGAGAAGCGATATCGGGGACTCTACAGTCCCAGAATCCTAGAATGGCTTTCTACCAGCCATTCTCTTCATGCATTGGCGGGAGTTCGCGTCCGGTGGTGCAAAGCAACCTCGAAGGAGGAAATACCATCCATCGTCAGCAGCCACCGAGGACTTCGCTGATCTGATTGGACGTCAAGGTGCCACTGGATCCGGTGCTGCTGTTCTTAGGTTCCGGGGGCGCTTCTTTCATGCACGCATTTTCCAGGATATTGGTCCACTTGCCACTCGTTCCGGCATGGCTATGCTTGAGATGCTGGCGGAAGTGGTCCGCGCGGAAAAACTTCTTCGCGTTATTACACTCGCCGAACTTGTGCACCGCTGTGAGATGCTCGAATCGACCATCCCAGTCGGGCTGAGGGAAGTTGGGGAACTCCTCGCCACAGTATCCACAGGTGTCGTGAGACGGGCCAGAGCTGGTCTGATTCGTCGGGGAGGAGGACGGGTGGAAGGCTGCTTGGTAGTCCGGGAGGGCCGCGCAGGACCACGAATGGCGTCTCAGATGCAGGGAATTCTGGTGTCGCTCCGCTTCGTTCTTGTTTTTGAAACGGTTGTTGCAATACAGACACGAGTACTGTTTCTCCATTTCATGTGCCCTATGTCAAGTAAGCCACCGACCAATCAGATGCATCAACTTGGGCAAATGCCTACCGTAAATCCTCGATATTCTCAAACTTCTTGGGTTTTTTGGGACAGCAATCACATATATACAATCCAATCTTGGGTCCGACGGGTTTGGGAACGGCGGTATTCGACTGCAGCGGCAGCTTTTGCGCGCTATGCGGCTCAAGAGCGGTGGCAGGTCCTGGGATGGTTCTCGCGACCGGCTGACCCACAAGGCTGCCAGGAGAGCTTGGATGAAGATCAACATCGGATGCGGGGGACAACCCCCCCGGGGAAGGGCGTTCATATGGTGACACGCTCGTCATGCTACTTCCGCCCACCGAGAGGGTCGCGGATGAGTAAGACCCCGATGTCCGTAGACTTACGGAGGACGCCGCGGACAGGCTTCCGTGACTCGGTGCGTACCCACCGTTGACCGTCAACGTATTGGTGAACGGGTGCCCCGTGGTCCTCCGCTGGGATAAATCACCATTGCTCGTGGTGACATGGAGCGGGTGTCGCTCGTCTCCCAAGGGTTCACGTGGTGGGGAGGACGCCCGCCGTTTCGTGCCGGATTTCGACGGATCCAGGTAGGGAGGGGTCGCTTCTCGAACGTGGACCATCCGTGGTGGCAGCAGTTCGTCGGTCGACAGATCCCCTTCGATATCCGAAAACACTCCTTGATCGTAGCTTCCTCGGTTTGATCGGCTGGGCAGGCTGAGGGTCTCCTCGTACTGCCCACCCTTACGGCGGCTAGCATCCCGGAGATAGGCGGCGTGGTCGTAGTCGACGGCGGATGACGGAGCACTGCTCTCCACACTCGGGCTTCGACAACCGACGTAATCCCTCCATCCCAAGGGGGTCCCAAACGAAGCCCCGCCCGCCTGAGAGCCCCCGGGCCACTTCGCATCGGGAGACAATCCTTCCGAGCTTCCGGGGGAGGGAAAGTTGGCGAAGGTGCGCGCGGACGGTACGGGGAGGGTCGATAGTGGGGGTTTGATTTCGTTGCTCACGCTGATGGATCCTCGCGGGGACAGCGGTTTGCCGATTTTGGACAGAAGATGCTGGTCGTATGCATCGGACGAGTCTTTCACGCTCTTCCGAGAAAAGTTTCGCTCGCCCGTCAGACTATGGATGGGGAGGTCAGCCAAGCCTAGACTGTCAGTCGCGGGTGCAATACGTACATCGGGCTGGTGTGGACGCCAACGGCGCTTCGAAAACCGTCGTCGACTGGCGGCGGGGGCGGCTCCACTTTGATGAACGTCTCTGGACTCCTTGAGACCGGCAGACCGCTGTGTCGACCGTCGAGATCGTCGAGGGCCATGGGGTCCGTCCGCGGCACGGACTCCGGGCGACGATGACCGCCAAACAGACTGGAACCCGGGTTGATGGGGGCCAATTTAGTGGATCCCACCGAGCCCCTGGAGTTCGCGTGCAGCCAGCCGGCGTCGTAGCCATTTTCGAGGCCGCAGATGCGCGAGGGTGGCGGCAGCGGTGGCGGCGCCGAATGGGACACGGGGTTCGCGGGAATTGGCATGGGACCCGGGGGCGCGAAAGACCGCCCAGACATGGAGTAAGGGAATCGTTCCACTAAAGCGGGGTGACTATAGCCACCGTTCAAATCGTGGACGTTGATCAACGGAGGCGTGGTTCGTGGCAAGTCCATCATCGTAGGACGGAAATTGACCGGGGGTTGCAATCCTGCGGAAGCAAAGGTGATTGGAATAGCACAATAGGAAGCCTCGAGCTGATCATGAGAAGCTGATAGTGAAAATCACACGAAAGCCGTCAGCCCTGGTGCGTCATCGAAAGAGCCGTAACCAGACGGATGGCATCTGCGTCGAGCGACTTGAGAGAAGAACCGGCTTCTAGATCGCGAACTGCAGATTCCAACAAAGCCAATAAAGAGCGAATCAAGAGAAGTCACTTTGCAATGAAAGGGAGACACTCTAGATGGGAAAGTCAGCTTGAAATGTGTTTACGATTGGTAAGTTCGTAGTAAAGAATAAGGCTGAAGGCTGACGGCTGACAGGTTAAACGTAAGGCTGTTTCCTTATTTTTCCTTTCAATTTTTCCCTAATTCAAAACGGAAAATAAAATCAAGAAAAAAATAGTGAATCCTTACCTTGGCTGAATTTTTGCAAATTGATTCAAAAGATGAAAGCGCACAAGCTTGCGAACCCGACCTGTGTTTCCATCAATTCGCCGGACGGCGGCAACTTAACGGAGACCGGCGCAAGAACCACAAAACATGCTGGAGGGATTTCAAGGTTTTTTTTTTTGGGAAGGAGAAGTGTATTTAAAAGGGACCGGAGAGAGAGAGAGAGAGATTGCAGGCAGATTGGCAGACAGAAAGGCAGTGAGGCAAGTAGTACAAGGGAAGAGGCAGGCTGGGTTGGGTACGCAGCGTCCTCGAAAGGAGGAAAAGAGATGTTAGACAGGATTTGGCTGTGGTGCGCTTATCGAGTCACCAGTGGATTTTCTAGAAACAGTCGCCTTGTCCGACGTCAGGAACAAATGGGTTGGTCCAGGGTGGGGAGGGGAGGAGTAGATGAAAATAAAGAGATGAGAAAAGAGTCCGAGGAGAGAGGGAAAACACGTGCGATCCAGTTGTCTGGACAGGGAATGTTGACAGGGAAGGGGATATGTGAGTGGGGGGGAGGAGGTCAAGAGGGGGGAAGAAGGGAAGTCAGAGAGAGATAGAGGGGGGAGAGAGAGAGAGAGGGAGGGAGGGAGGGAGAAATGAGGCAGATGAATCGGTGGATTTCAACAATGGGAGAATTGAGGCAAAGCAGAGTAAAAGTAAGAAAAAGAGAGAGAGAGAGAGAGAAAGTAAAGAGATACAAATGTAAAGTATGGATGTATGGATGTATCCGTATGTAATCTATGTAATCTAAGATGTAATCTGGTATATCTCCTGTTCCGTATCATACCTTCCTATAAGGCGTGGAAGAACGTGATCAGTATTATTGGTCTCTGGCAGCAGGGCTGGAAGAGGATGTGAAGATGGGATAATCCCTTTCTATGTTCAAGTCTAATGAGAAGAGTACTCCGAGGAGAAGAATAGGAAAGAGACTTAAAATTAAATGAATGAAAATGAGAAAAAAAAAAATAATAATAAAATGACAAACATGTGCAATCAACACCGTATACCGACAATCTTACCCCATCCGAAAACTATAGCTGAAGAAAATAAAAAATAAAGATCAAAATTAAATAAATGAAAAAACATCCGTACAGTATCAGATTGGTATCTGCCACAGGCCAAGGAAAGGTGGCGTCCTTGTCATCCAGCCGATTTCAAATATCAATATTCAAGAGAATGGCAGGAGATGGACAGGGGGAGGAATTAGAAAAGAAAATATGAAAATATGATATTGACTCATCTAAGCCTTGTAAGCTGTAAATTGTAACGCTTGTCAAAAAGGATGCCCCTGTCTACGGATTCATCCCTTGACGCCTTCCAAGGCGATTGCAAACCACAGATGGTCCACATCTGATGCTCAACCACGCGGGGAGGTGAAGAACTGTAAGGAATAACCCAATATTATTATCTATCTATATCACCAGTATATATTACATGTATGTACAATGATCTAGATATGTACGGAGTATATGTGGATAGTACATCGAAAATGCCAAGTCAACCACCAGAGCTGATCAGAGTTAGAAACTAGCAGGGCAGCCGACTCCACAAACTTTAATACTTTATCATTCCTTTTTCGTCCGGTCCTTTCGACTGTCACAGTCAGAGTCATCGGGTCTTTCATCCACCGACTAAAACAGACCAGTCATCATCTTATGGGGCGAACCAACTCAGGGAGATAGCTGAAGGAAGGAAAAAAGAGGAGAAGGAGGAGGGAGGGGACAGGAAACAGGATTGGTAGCCGAGCCGACGACAGGGAACCAGGGGGGGGGGAAGGCAACTGGGGGACGGCAGGAAGGGGAGTGAGGCAGTGCTGGATGACGACTCCTGTCTTATGATACTCTGATTCGACGGTTTCAACCTCGCATTGGGTTGGGGTATTTGAGGGGATATCATTGCATTCTCCTACCAGAGGGTCAGTTCTTACTATTCCATCATCCGAGAAAAATCCTCAACACTCATGATAACAATAACAACACATCGAAGAAAAGGGGAAGAAACAATCAGGTCCAGGGAACACGAATTCCAGAAAAACGGTCATCCAAGGATTGAAGCAATGCTCATCCAGGGTACAAGCAGAGGGACGAATGGATGTCTCTCCCTCTGCCCATCAAGGCCTAGTGGGCTCCACCGTGTTCCGTTAGATACATGCACTGCCACAATGCTGCTGTCATGACCAAATCACTGAGAAGTATGGATACGAAGTAATAAGCCTACAAATGACATTCATGATCATAAAGAATAAATCATAAAAAAAGGAGTTCCCCTCCCCTTTTCCGTCTCCATTCTCAACCCTAACCTGGGTGATGCGGTACGAGTGGTCCACTCGTATGCCCATCATTCTTGCCCAGGAAAGGTGGCGTGCAAGTGAAACGTAGGATGAGATACGAGGGAACAGAAAAGAAGAGAAGAGGAGAGAAAAGAGGAGGTAAGACCTTACAAGGCGAGGGAGCACCGGTAATGCGATATACGATCTTCTCCATTCCCACCGCATCATCGGAATGAGACCTGCTGTATTTTACCTGGTTGCCATCGTTGAGTTGCCACGTGCTACGTATCAAGTCTCAAAATAAAATAAAAACTGAAATACGAGTTCTGGAGTGGTTGCCATCGCCACGAACATTACAGAGCACACTCGACGGGAATTGGCCGGGTATTGACGCGGAACTAATGATGAGAGATGAGGTTGTCTCGGGCCGGCCTATAACGACTGGATATCCAACATGCAGCACTTTTGCCTCCCATCAAGAACACGCAGGCAATTCCACCACTGGCGCAAGTGGCAATCCAATGGATCAGATATTAGGCTTAGTGGCCGAGTGGGGTTTTGGATCTATTATTATGCTTTACGTTGCCCCTGTCAGGCAGCGGCGTTGTCTCTGGGCCATTTGCCATCACTCTCCTGGTTACTAGGACGGGAGGTAGGACTGATCTCTGCCGCAGATTGGTAGATGGGATGATCGACTAGATGACGAAAGCACATGCGTCTTCCGGACGAAAGAAGAAGGATAATAAGACCCAGATGCCCGACGTAAGGGGAGGTACGGGATATATGGAGATGGAGTACTCTGTGGATGAGGTAGATCAACGAGAAACCACAAAGATTGAACAAAGAAAATAAGAACACAAACGAATTGACAACAGAACGAATGCTCTTGCTAGTTACCACCACAATTAATCCGAAGACATAGGTGGTATCTCCCTGAAACGCGGCCTAAAGCGCCATCAGCCGTCAGCCTTCAGCCTTAGGAGGCTGCAGGCTAGTCGTGCACAGACAGCCCGATACTAGGCAGTCCTTAGTGGCACCGTCGTAGTTAGCATCATCAAAGTTAGTACGATGGGCGTTTACAGAGGACCGCCCCGCTAACACGCATCTCATCCTTCGATGGTGGTCACGATACGAGACTTGGATGGGACAAGGATTGGTCTTTCTTCCCAATCGGTAGATATGGATCGATTGGATCAGAGTCCTGCAGGAGTCCAAGCGTTTAACTGAGGATCTGCGTTGACTCGTATAATAAAGTACATAACTTGCATCATACAGTTGGTTCGAGTTTATCAGCGCTATTATTATCTTTTTTTCTGTGGCTGTCTCGACTCTCGAGCAATCAGTCTCGGAAGAAATCTAACTACTGTCAATACTCCGTACCAAACAGGGAATATGATTTGTTAGTCTCATCTAAACCAGTTTTGGAATATGAAACAGCGTTCCCGTCCAAACAAACAAGCACAAAAAGAGCTTTCTAGAATGATACTACCGTCCATTCAACCAAATAAACCCGTGTAAACCCACCGAGCAAGAAATGAAACTCAAATGAAATAATAAAAAAACCAACCAAACTAGGACTCAGTCATAAATCAAAACCTGGATCGAGGAGGACCCTGATGCCGATCATTCCGAATCCGGGAATAGATGAACCACCCGCCGTGCTAGACCGGAGTGGGTTGGAGGCACGGCAGTTGGCCTGGGATTGACTTGACTGGACTGACTGGACTGACTGGGACTGAAAGGTAATCAAGGTATGCGTGAGAAGAGCTTATTCTTCTTATCTGCTGGCTTGGCTTTTTTTTTTTTTTTTATCTACTTCCTGTACCCTAGCTTATTGGTACTGGTCTTCTTGGTACATTGCTCACATCAAGAGGGCCAGCCAAACAAGCATCATGTCAACAGCGATGACGCAGCGTCTCAGTCGAGGTCGGATATCATAGTACCTTGACGAATATTGATATCAATCGCGCAAGGGATCTTTGAATTCACCTCGTGTTAAAGCGCTAGGGCTGTCAATCCAAAGCAAATCATTAAAGATAGCATGGTAAAATCATAGAATCCCTCCAAATAATCAAGGAAAAGGTATAACTATAGAAAAGAGAAAGAAAAAAAAAAAAAACCTCCACAACCCCACGAGGCTGCTTTAAGGCAGCCCCGCCAACGCGGTGAATCGACCAATGTAAGCGCGGATATTGGTTTGAGGATCTGCGTGCGTGATGGGAGAGGGAAGATCGGGGAGGAAACTTGGCGGGGGTTAATCATTATATTCATCAGGACCGACCTGATGTTAGTAAATTACCAGTAATGGTAGGTAGGTAACAGTCAGCAGGTTATTATTCACTGCCAACCTTGATGATATGATATCCATAGTGACCACATAGGTACAGGAGGAAGGTAAGGAGGAAACAGTATTCTCCTGGATAAATAAAGTCTGGGCCTCACTAGCGCCGGCTCGGGGGCTGTGCAGACTGCTCTTACGCAACTGGGCCACGCTAGAACAAACCAACCTATACTTCGATAGGATACATGTATTCAGTACCGGTATCGTTACTTACAGATATAATACCACTGGGTAATTTGCATACGGCTCCATCCATCAGACCGCTTTCCACCCTCAATTATGGATGTTGTTGTTGACCTGGTTATATCTCATATCACAAGGCCGATCCTGATCATCCTCGTCCCAAGGTTGCTCTCTACTCTCTTAATCATATGAGATGGACCAGAAATGATGTGCGAGTGACATGACGTCATTTCCATCAGGGTGATCCTTCTGGAAGCCATTTTAAAGCGAGTAAATGGGTTGGTATCTCCCTAGGAAAGATCCTCCAAGGATTCAAAACAATTGAGCTGCCTATGCTGAGATAGCTTCAGGCAGCCTAGAATTAAGTTGACTAGTGCTATAGACTATGGACTATCAGACCATGAAATAAAAGATATCATGATCATGGAGTTCTCTGTTGTCAGGTATTGTGATTTTCTCTCTCAAGCTAGCCCAGCACTGCCTCGTTCGTGCTCCACTGTGGTGCATGTAGCCCACCTGCCCAAGTAGGTTAGGTCGGAGAACACTACAGTCGGTCATACATAGTAACCTAGATGCTGTCTGTTGAGTAAGGAATTTCCTTTACTGTTTGGATACTAAAAGAAGGAGGTGAACTATCGCTCTTCAAGTGGGTTGAATCCCCCAGGATCCATCAACGGTGATCAGGCTTCCCCGGAGAACCTGAGTCCTAGCTTCTTACATCATGTGCTATTCAATCATATACAGAACTTTGCGGTGCATTTGAGCATATACTACCTGTATACCAGATATGTCTATATACCGTCCGGAGGAAATTCCATTCTTATACGAAACCTGATCCAGTACTACATCTTGTCTCCCATGAGTATCGACCATGCTACCTAGGTAGCTACCCAGGTACTATATCAATGCTCAAGCGCCAAGCTCTACATCACATCCAACTCATAAGCACTAAATCCTCCCACAATCCGCCGCAACACGAACAAGCCTCCCCTAGCTAAACCCCTCAGCCGTCATGAGGCTATCAGCCATTCCGTCTCCTGGGCCTGTCTCGGACCCACGTCTGTGATGGTTGGACCCGCATGAGGCGGTTTATTGACCCCATTGATTGATGCAATGGTGTTGTGTCTGTGTCTGTGGCTGTGGCTGGACTTTGTTGACCAGTTTCCGTTCTGGTGATAGCGATGTATGTATAACCAAGTGTACTAAAGAACGGGATACAGCAGGACAATATTGACAAAACTAAGATAAACACCCTTATTTGCCGAGTCACAACCCCCTTGAACGCCTTGTCCGGTCGAAATTCAACCCCACCAGAGCGGACATAGCCAAATCCCTCGCTCAGCCCTGTTCGGAGACAAACACGACACTATGTCGGTCACACGAGCCGACACGACAAGGCTGCGTAGTGCGGGGAGGGGACAAGGCGTGTGCCCCCGCTTGACCGGACGATGCTGCCTATTACCTAGTGGGTTTACTGCGCAGCGGAGATTCACTATGTAGTGGCATGGGGACTAGCTTGTGGTATCATTGTATAGAGCACTTTCCTAACCTAGGTACTTGCGGATCGTGGTGTGACTGCGCCTCATGATGGTATGGGGAGGATCCGTTGGATTTGCACAGCCTGATTTAGGGATGGAAGGCAGACACTGACGTCTACAGAGGACACATCTACGCACAGGGAGAGAGGGATGGAGAGAGATGGAAGGGAGAGGCAGGATCGATCCATTTCTCCCTCTGTTGATTCAGTCTCCTGCTGACGCGGACATGCTCCTGGTACCTAGTGGCTCAGTACTAATGGCTATCTCTCTCTCTCTTTCCGCCAGGGAATGCTCGGAGGATTGCAAATTTGACAGGCTGTAGGTAGTGGATGTCTCTCAGCGGTTTTATTGATTCCAGCTCCGGTGTGTTACATTCCTACCTAGACATACACCTATCTACCTAGGTAAGTATATACATGCATGAACTGTTTGCTTATCTACATGTAAGAACTGAACCATCCGCTCACGGCCACCCTCGACAACCGCCTAGATTAGTCTTCTCATAAAGAGACCCTTACTTGAACCTCCCGTACGTAAAGCCCAAGCGTTAGGGCCTAGATCATCTACTTTGGGTATCTGCGCACGCACAGAAGCAGAGCACACCCGCACACCATAATGAGCGTATAAGAAAGCACGTATCTGCCTGTGCGCGCTGCAGGGTCGTCATAGCGGTGGTCAGCTAGGCCTGCCAACTGTTTCGGTCGTATTATCAAGTACATACTCTTGAGTGGCTACCTGAAAAGCTGGCGCCGCTTAGCTGTAAACCTGGTAATATTGCCGACTGGACCCTCAGAGGCTTTTAGGTAGTTTGCTTGTAGCTAGGTCCCATGCGCTGGCAATGTTGGATTGACAGGGGTGGGTGTGTGTGTCTGGATATATGTAGGTAGTATCCTACCGTCACACCGTCGCCCATTGTCGTAGGGTCGAGACGCATTTGTGGTTAGTCTGTTGTGTAAGCTGAGGGGTGTTGTGTGTGTTCTTTTGTTTGGGTCTGTATACCCTGTGGTTTGGCGGTGTATGTATTTTGATGGCCTATGAGCATGGGAGGTTGTGATATTTTTGTATATCTATATTCGAACCCATGTAGGGCTCTGATTGAATTTCATTGAATTGGATTGATACCTGAACTAACGCCGCAACTATGCACAGCCAAAATTTTGACAACAAATAAGAAAGAGAGGACATGATCGGAAGCAATGAAAACGGGGAAAGGTCTCAGCCAGTAGTCTGGATTGTAACTTTCCTAAATATTTGGAATAGACCAGCACACACACCACCCGTATAAGGGTGATAAAAAAAAGCAAAATACATGATCATCATAGACCAGCAAGCCGGAATATAGTTCAGAAGATCGGTTCTTCGTCGGCTACCCCGGCTGCCTCGCGAGCAAGTCGGAGATCTTTCCCGACAAGCCCAATGTCCCTGAGGTAGAGGCTGAACGCGGAGAGGAGCGCGTTCAGGGAGTTCTTGAGCGTGTACAGCACGAGGTCCACGTCGGGGATCCGGCGGGCTTCGGCCTGGGCCTCGGGGTTGTTGGAGGGTGGGAAGTTGATGTCCGTCCAGTGCGCATCCAGACCCCCGTGAATAAAGGGCTCCAGAACCATGATGGTCTCGGTGAAAAGGCGGACCACCCCCGGCACGTCGGCCTGCACCTTTCCGTACTGGTCCTCTTGCAGACTGGCGATGAGGAGGCCGGTGAGAGATTCGATGGCGTCGACGACGGAGCAGAGGCTGGCGTGCGGTGTGCCGAGGACGATGCCCGAGAGTCGCCGCGCGTAGGTCTGGCGGAAGAGGAGGCCGACTGGAGACCGCAGGATCTGGGCGAGGATCGGGTGGACATTTTCGGGTTTCAGAGTCGATGGCGTGCCGCCCGTGAGCAGTTTGAATTCCTGGGACGAGGCGAGAAGCTTTTGCTTGCGCTCCGGGCTCAGCATGGCGGAGGAAGCGCGGTCGAAGACATCGCGGGCTCGTGCCCGCGCCACGGGAGTCCAATCTGGAGCCTGTCCGTACGACTTGGCTGCGGAGCTAACGGCCTCTTCGAGCCTTGCCTGCCGAGACGTCCCCTTGGGCGAATCCGCGAAGACGTTGCCCTCCTTGGGTGGATCGGTCAATCGCGGGAGTGTGTGAAGCACGGGTTCCGCTGATTCCGCTTGCAAGGGCGTCGCGCCCGCTGGCGGGTTCTGCTTCTCGTTGATTCGCGTCGAGATGCCTTTGATGATCTCCGTGGCGGCCTCGTGGATCTGAGACCAGGCGGCCCCGCCCTCACGGTCGATGTCATTGAAGATGGCCTTCCGCCGATCCGGAAACTGCTGGCTGATGAAATACAGCTCCCAAAAGGCGAACGTCTTGACCGTCTCCTTCTTCGCTTGCAGGCCCGTCAGCAGGCTTCCGTTAGGATCTTTCGCCTCGGCCGTCAGCGGCGTGCCGCGTTTGAGCGGCTCCTTGCTGAGAAAGAGGGAAAAGCAGAGGTTCGCGGTCTGCCAGCACAGGATCAAGAGGGCGCTCGAGAACAAGGTCCGTACAAACAGTGCTGGGCCAATTGGCGGTAACAGACCTGGCGGATCTGCGGCGGACCGTGGGAAATCCCAAAACAGCCGCGCAAAGTACATGGTGAAACTCCACGCGGGCCGTCGAAGGAAGAGGGTGTACACCACAGGAGTGAGCGCGACAACTGCAGAACTGCGCAAAAAGCCGTCTCGGATCATAGAAGGGAATGCAGCCTGAAGGCGCTTCGTAACGGGGTCGGTCTTCCGTTCCGCAGCACCAATCTCCCGCTTAGCGACGGGGATAGGAATGCGATCAAAATCGTAGTAGAGGTGGGCCGCGGACTGCGCAAGAGCTAGAAGAAAGTGGCAGGTATAGAGGTAGATAGGTCGTTCGTTGATGCTGGCCCTCTCGTGTGGCCTAGTAGTTTCGTGTCAGCAATCCTCTCGCCCGTTTCATGGGTATCAATTCCAGTGCCACCCTACCTTCCCCGTTTCACCCATTCGAGGTGAGCGTCCGTCGGGGCAGCGAATTTATAAATCTCACTGAACCACCAAGCGGAGAAAATATACCAGCCAACAGTTTGAATAATGTTTAGCGGAGCGAGATATTTGAGTGTGCTGAGCGGGGAAGACGTCGTTCTCGCGCCGACGTGCATCTGGCCCACTCGTAGAACGAAGATGACGAGACAGGAGATGAAAAGAAGGACGGTTCGGATGCCACATCCTCCGATCGGAAACCATGACCACAAGACTGGCAAAGAACAGAAGACGGCGCATTAGCTACCGGACGTACTCAACACGGCGCAAGATGACCGTGACCGCAACCACCAGAGAGAGGAATTGAGTTATTGCACGTACAAGATGACTTTTGGCCAATGAGAAATGCTACGAGGTAGCAGACCAGTAGTGTGACTGCGGAGGCATGGACAAACCTCCTATGCAACGCCGAGGTCAAGATGCGCCGGTAAGGGCGAGGCCGGGGAGTAGCCGCCATGATGCAGGTTGAACGAGGGACTGCACGAGCTCACGGAGGGAGAAGGAGGGACAAATTCACAGCATGTTCAGCAATACAAAACAAATACTATCGCAAGCTCCAGATCTGAAAGCTCGAATGAGCGATTCGAAGGCGAGAAACCGTGGACAGTGGAGGGGGTGGAGTTGATGGAGTGAAATAATCATGAAGCTTTTTTGACGGCCGCATCAAAACATGCACCAGCCACAGCTCACCGCCTTCGATGATGGAGTCATGTGACCACCAGCCACACAGGGCTTATCATCAGGTGATCATTGGTCGGCCTAAGGATGCAGGCGCCATCCGCCGTCGAGCGTCATACGCCGTTGATCGTCGGGACCTGCTTCATTCTTCATTCTCCTCTTCTCCTCTTCTCCCTTCCCTGCTCCCTCCACTCCCCAGTCGCACCGTTCTATCGATCTCCCAAAATCCATATATTACACCGTCCGCTATGTCTTTCGATCGCTTAGATTCCCTAGAGTCCCAGCCGACGACAATGCGCCGGTCCGATGACCCCGAGTACCGAGATGACCCGGAGTTTGATCGCTTCACCGAAAATCTCTCGAACAAGTTGTTCTCGCTCACCTCGAACATCACGCGGCTGTCCGACCAGATCGTCCTCTTAGGGACGCGACGGGATACGGAGAGAGTACGCGAGCGGGTCCACACCCTGCTGGAACAAACTCGTGCCGGTTTCAAGGATGCAGCTGAGGGCATTAAGAAGGTCCAGATGTGGGAGGACGTAAACGTATGTTCTAACTTGGTATATCAAACAGTCAATAAAAGTACTAACGTTCTATAGCCCTCCCAAAAATGGACTCAGCAGAAACTGTCTTCAGAATTTCGCGCCACCTTGGACGAGTTCCAGACGATCCAGCGTCGCGCACTGGAGAAGCAACGCGCCTCTGCTGTGGCTGCTCGCACCGCCGTGGAGGAGGGCGAGCTGCCTGCCGAGGGTCACGGCGGGGAACAGCAGCAGCAGCTCCAGCAACAGCTGGAGGAGCAGCAACCCCGCCTGGCGAACCAAGACGAGGTGGACTTCCAAGAATCGCTCATCATCGAGCGGGAGACGGAAATCCGGAACATCGAGCAAAGTGTCGGCGAACTCAACGAACTGTTTCGTGATGTCGCCCACATTGTCCACGAGCAAGGGGGCCAACTCGACATTATCAGCGACAATGTCGAGAATGTCACGCACGACACTCGCGGGGCGAATGTCGAACTGCGTAGCGCCAGCCGACACCAGAAGAATGCTCGCAATAAGGCGTGTTGCCTTCTTGTGATCCTCGCCGTGATCCTCCTGATCATTGTGCTGGCGGCTACCCTTGGATAGACGGGTGTGACCATCCTCATGTGTTTTTTATATCCTCTCGAAGACGCCGATGTGTTTTGATACACCAGAATTTCCTATGATATCCTCTAATGTCTTGTTCATCTTATGTGTGGTTGTGATGTCTTCAACTACTACTGCCATTTTGCGTTCTGTCTTGGGATTTACTACATGGTCGACAGGCGCCTATGGAGTGGGCATGCGCAACGACTTTCTTTCTTTCTATTTTTTTTTTTTTGTTTTTCTACGTCCATGTCTGTCTTTTTAACCTTTTACATGTGATTGGAGTATTGCTATCATACATAGCTTCTGTTATACAAAGATTATACATCGTCATGTGCCAAAACATTATCCAAACTCCGAGTCCGCCTCTATGTGCATTGAAAGAAATCAGAAATCAGCCTCCAATCGAGAAGCCACCCTACAGCCCAGCGAAGCGGCTGAACCTCATCCGGCACCCTTCCACGGTGTTGAGCTTGGGGCGCACATCCAGGTAAAAGCTCAGCTTCCCCGATCCGGCATTGTTCGACAGGCCGGCACCCTGCGGCCCAGCGGTCTTCCCCTGGTAGAAGTCAATCACGTACTCGACGCGTTCTCCACCACACCGCTCCACCACCCAGTCATGTCGATCAAAGGGAAGCTGGTAGCCCAACATCAAGTTGTTGAATCGGGCGCGCGGGCTCAAGAACTCCGGGTCGACGCCCAGTCCCTTAAACGAATACAGACGGGGCCCGCCGCACTTCCGACTCCCGGGGTCCGACGCGGGCGCGCGGCTCTCCCAGTCCAGGATCTGCTTCCAAGCCCGCTCGTTGACTGCGTTGTGGATGGGGATGATGGACGCCACGCTGGTGGCTAGCTCTGAGGCGGAGTTGGTGGAGGCGGGCGTGTTGCCTTTGCGCACAAGCGCTTCGAAGAACTGTTTCTCTGACGGATAGATCCAGTTCCCGGTTGATTTGTCGTGGCCCGTTTCGGCTTCCGCGTTGGATGGGGTGCCGTGCGATGCGGCATACGGGGACGGACTCTCTGCGGCAGCCCCGGACGGGTCCGACGTGGGGTCAAAGGCGCGCGGGATCGTGCTCACTTCGCGATCTGAGGATAGGGGTCGTTGGGACTTGGACTTGGACGTGTTGTCGTCGGCAGAAGCCTGCTTCTGTTGTTGCAGCCATGCTTCGCGGGTTTTATGATCGACGGGACATGTTGCGGCCGAGTCGGCTGGGGGCGCAGAAGGAGTACTCGCACCGGCTCCCATGATGATCCGTAAATGTGAGTTGTGTGGGATTGAGCAAGATAACGGAAATGACAGGGACCCGGGGCTAGCAAGGGTCGAGAGTGCGACTGGGATATTTGCAGTTGATTAGGAATCAACATCGTGATTATTTTCTTTGGGCGGAGAGAATTTCAGGCACTCACCGCCTTCGCGCCTTTCCGTACGGAGTAATTTAATTGATTATTGCTTATTGTCTCCGTTTCTCTTCGCTTCTTCGTCTGACAACCCCTATTCTGGTCTTTTGAATTTCCTCCCATACTCCTCGTCTTGAGATATTGAATTAGAATTACTACAATGGCTGCTCCTACCGATCAGACCGTGTACCGGGCGACCACCACGGCCCCCGTCAACATCGCCGTTATCAAGTCAGTGCCCCTCCTTTTCTTGACCGGGGGATAAATCCCTCACTACGCGCTGAGCGAATATCCCATGCTGACGGTCAATTCACTAGATACTGGGGCAAGAGGGATACGACTCTGAACCTGCCCACGAACTCGTCTCTCTCCGTTACTCTGTCGCAGCGCTCGTTGCGCACCCTCACCACCGCCTCCTGTGCGGGCAAATACCCCTCCGCCGACGAACTCATCCTCAACGGCAAGCCCCAAGACATCCAGTCCTCGAAACGCACGCTCGCCTGTCTGTCCAACCTCCGCGCCCTGCGTCGGTCTCTCGAGAATGCAGACTCCTCTTTGCCCAAGCTGTCCGCCTTCCCCCTGCGCATCGTCTCGGAGAACAACTTCCCCACCGCTGCCGGTCTGGCCAGCTCCGCTGCAGGCTTCGCCGCTCTCGTCCGTGCCGTCGCCGACCTCTACCAGCTCCCGCAGTCCCCGCGTGACCTCAGCCGCATCGCCCGCCAGGGCTCCGGCTCCGCCTGCCGCTCCCTGATGGGCGGCTACGTCGCCTGGCGCGAAGGCACCGAGGCCGACGGAAGCGACAGTCTGGCCGAGGAGGTGGCGCCGGCGTCGCACTGGCCCGAGATGCGCGCCGTCGTCCTGGTCGTCAGCGCGGATAAAAAGGACGTCCCCAGCACCCAGGGCATGCAGACGACCGTGGCGACGTCGAACTTGTTCGCGACGCGCGCTACGACCGTCGTCGCCGAGCGCATGGCCGCCATCGAGACGGCCATCCAGAACCGTGACTTCCCCACCTTCGCGGAGATCACCATGCGCGACTCCAATGGCTTCCACGCTACCTGCCTGGACTCGTGGCCGCCCATCTTCTACATGAACGATGTGTCCCGCGCCGCGGTGCGTCTCGTCCACGACATCAACGAGGCTGTCGGCCACACCGTCTGCGCTTACACCTTCGATGCGGGCCCCAATGCCGTCATCTACTACGAGGAGAAGGACACCGAGCTGGTGGCCGGCACGGTCAAGGCCATCCTGGGCGAGAACGTCGAAGGTTGGAGCGGTCCGTTCCACGAAGCCGTCAAGAACGTCTCGGGCCCCGGTGTCGCCCTCGACAAGGTCGACCCGCGTGCCGTCGAGGTTCTCAAGGGCGGCGTCAGCCGTGTGATCCTGACCGGCGTGGGCGAGGGCCCTATCAGCGTCGAGGAGCACCTGGTCAGCGAGTCCGGGGATGTCCTGTCTCATTAGGCTTTCTGGATAGACTCGTTCCGCGGTAATTTAGAAGTATATGTTGAGGATACCTACCTTGTTCTTGTTACCTCTTGATTTGTGGTGAAACTAGAGCGGATACCCACATTCTCTTTTGTTTGAGTTATATAATTTTTGTTTCGTGTGATATAGTTCGTATCGACACTGCATACCATCGTATGGTTAAACATGCGGTGGGACTCATATACGTCCAGCGTCGCGAGATGCTGTTAATTCCATACGTTTAATCTTCGTCAGAAATACCCCACAACATCAAGTACTTTCTTTATAGTAAATTTTTTGATCTTGAAAAGGCAGAGATCATCATCCATTCAATGCGTCAATCGCTATACTTTACTTTTTCTTTCCCCGTGTCTATAGTCATGCATCAGGAATGTAGTCAACCCAGAACCCCAGGCCTTTCTCCCTAACCCAACAATGTGGCCTAGTCAACAAAACAACTAATTCAACAATGCAGACACCTTCAATTCCTTAACAACCGGGACATCCGTCCGCGGCCTCCCCTCCACACCAGTCGCACCACCATCAGGGAACCCACCACCCCCAGCATGCACCTCACCCATCGCCGGCGCCTCACCAGCACCAGCACCAGCACCAGCACCAGCCATCTCAAACACCTCCTCCCGGCAATCCCCACAAAGCTTCAACACCTCAGCCATGGTCTTCTCAACGGCAGCAGCCCGCTCCCGCATGCCCCTCCGCAGCAGCGCAAAGACAAGGTTCTCAACCTCCGCGACCGTCGCATTCGCGCGCTCAATCAGCCGCCGCACGCTGTTCACAAGGTACTCTTCTTCGTAGACGGTGCCCTTCTTGCCTGTCGCGCGTTTGCGCTCTTCCTTGCGGCGGGCTTTGGCGGTTTGCTGCGTGCTGGTTGTCCGGCCTGTGCGGCCTGTGTTCCCTGTGTATCGCGTGAACATGCTCCGGCCGGCGAGGGTGGATGCGTTGGTTGGTGCCAGGGAGACGTTGTCTGGGATGTCGGCGCCCATGTCGCCGGATGTGGGATCGCCGCCGAAGTAGGCGAGGGGGTCGGTGATGCGGCGGATGCGCAGTTCGCGGATGCGGGGCACTTGGGTGTTGAGCTGGGTGCGGAAGTCGGCGAGGAGGTCCGTCATTGTGCCCATTGCGTCGGCGAGGCCGCTGTCGATTATGTCGGGGAGGAGGGACTGCTGGTTGTGCAGGGCGAGGAGGCGGGTCGCGTCTGCGAAGCGGGAGCCGCGGCAGAGGAGGCGGGCGGCGGTGGGGATGTCGTGTAGGTGGTCCGCGTGGAGTTGGGCGGCTGAGATGTAGTCGCGGCTTTCTTCGACGAGGGTGGTGGCGAGTGTGAGCGCGTGGGCGGATAGTTCGTCGGGGGTCAGAGGGACCATCGTTGCGCAGTAGATGGATTCACGCCAGAGGTGGGCCAGTTGGTAGGCTTGGTATGCGTCTGTGTAGAGGGCGAGGGACTCGTAGGCGATGCCTGCCTCCTTGAACTTGGACTGGTCGTGGAGATAGTCGCCGTAGAGGCGAGTGATCTCGTGCAGCTGCTCCGGCTGGTACTTGTAGACGTCGATGGCGTCTTTGTACAGCACATGCTTGACGGCGTACGACCGGAGTTCGTCGTCCGCGTTGAGCTTGTGGAGACTGTGAAGTGCCTTGGCCCAGCGCCCGAGATAGTTATCGATTTCGAACTGTCGTCGCAGCTCGGGCATTTGCTGGAGCTTCCGTAGGAAGGGAAGGTATTCTCGGGGGTCCTAGCGTGGTTGTGAGACACAGTTTGGAGGACGCGGCGAATAAAGGAGTACTTACCCGCTGGGCTTGTTGCGCGACCATCAATGTGAGCTCTAAGTCGTAGAGACCCAGTGCGTTGTCGTATAGACGATTGGCGTCTGTCAAGAAGCACATGTGCTCTACCGCATCATCCGCTTGCTCGGGTGCTTGTTCTGCGACTGGTTAGCTCTTGTTCTGCGGGTAGTAATGGCATCTCTACAAACCTCTCAAGCGAGCAGCCAGCTGAAGTCCGCTCTCAAGATCCGGAGGGAATTTGCAAACATGTGCGGTGATAAGGTTGTGCAGATTGGTGTCCAGTCGCTTCTCCAGAGTTGAGAGGAAGGCGTCGCAGATCCGGTTGATCTTACTGCCTTTGACTGGGACTTTCGGGGCGCTGCCTGTTTCCACACCTGCAGGAGAGTTTGTCTGGGGCAGTTTAAGGGTGTCTTTGTAGAGGGTTTGCGAGACGTCCTCGTCGCTGGGAGCGTTAGCTTGTTGTGTCGAACGTTTGACCGTGGACTGCAAACCTCAAGCGAGAAATGAATTCATCAATGAAATCGACCTTCTTGACCTGGTCCACGAACAGCTGAACATTGTCCATGAACTGCTGCGGCGCATAGTCGTGAAGGATGTTCATGTCCACCATCTGACTACGGCAAGTGAGAAATGCTCGTCGGTAGTCTTTGTTATCAATGAAGTGTCGGATCCCCGCAAGGACGAGAGCCCGTGGGTATACCGTCTCGATGTTACCACGAGGCGCCTGTAGAGTGACAGAAAAGGTGGAAGGGATGACAGACACCAAGCGTGATCCGCGCTCGATACTTCTACAGCGCTCGTCTGTCTCGGGAGTATCTGGGGGAACTTCCATATCTAGGAGCTAGAGTCAGCAAGTGTGACAGACACGAGGCGCTTCGGGAATGCTCACCCTCTGGCTGAGTCAAGTGGACAAACTTGAGCAGGTGCTGCGAAGTAGTGAAGAGGACGTGAGATTGTGTGAGAAGGAAGGATGTGCAGTTTTTGGCGAGAAGGGTCTTGTTGGCGTAGAGTGCACCGGTCCTTGTCAAGGAGATCAAGATGACCTCCTCTTCAGAGATTCGAACAGCCTTGGCCCAATAGGTATCTGCCGATGGACTCTGCTCCCAGTTAGAGAGGACAAACTCATCTTGCGGAGACACTGTGATGTTTGAGTAGGTAATCGGTTGACCAGGCTGGCGAACATGAGAGAACCACAGAGCCTCATGTCCAAGAGAAGAGAAGATCGAAAATAGCTGCTCCGAGTCCGCCGTTTCGTACGCCATCTGGGTCGTTCGGTTCTCCAACGTAGTCCGCTCGATACCGGTCTTGTTGGGCCCGCTACTCCTGAGGACATAGACCTCGGTCTCGTTGAGAAAAGCGATCTGGCGAGGCCGACTATCGCGAGCATCGGACAGCGGATAACTGGACTCTAGGATCGGGGTGACCACGGGGCGAGTCTTCAGCGACCAGAGATATACAGCAAAGCAGTCATTCATGAGTACTGCGATCCGGGTGCCCGATTTGCTGAATGCGACGTCAATGGCGTTTGAGTCCAGTGGCAACTCGTTGTGCGCCATGGGGGGTGGGACGCCCGATAGCCGCAACGGCGTCAATTTCAAGGTTCCTATAACAGTCAGAGATGCCCCCCCTTTCCCGGTTCTTTGCGGCGTAGACTCACTACCATCAATGACTGCCGTAGCGCCGACATCCTCCGGAGCCACGGTCGACCCATGAGACACGTCAAAGACAAAGTCCACGTCCAGGATTGACGCTGTAGAAGATCAGCACATGCTCGTGGGGTTAAGGATAAACAGTAAATTACCGGAGGCAGCCGCAACAAATCGCAACGCCTTTTCCTGGTGCCACTTGAATGCAAAGGGGTGCGAGTATTCCGGATCCACGACCACAAAGATCTCCTGCTTCAAGTAGTAGTGGTAATTGCCAACAGTCCAGAACTGAACCCGGTCCCGGAATTGGACCGCCAGTACCGTCGAGTCAACATTCCAATTCAGCTGAATATCCGACACCCACGACGACGACCTCTCTTCTTCGGTGAGACGCAGAGTGAATTGCCCGTGACGCAGACCATTTCTTTCGAAAAAGACGACATCAACCCTATCATCCAACCGCTGGATCCCTGCGATCAAGTTGCCGGACGGCCTCCAGCTGAGAGCGCCCTCTAACCCATCAACAGGTTCACTCACACTATCCAAGCTTCCCTCGCGAGAGTAGACCCTAACGGCACGGCGGGCACCCGTCTCGACGCTGTTGACAGCGACGTAGGCGCCGTCTCCCCTCCAACTGATGGTGGTCTTGCCATCGTCTTTGCTGCTAAGATTTCCTTGGTCCACCTTCTCCGGCACAGTCGGATCCCGGAGCGCCTTGGCTCGCTTTCCCTGGAACTGCGTCTCACGCTTACCCCAACCCACAGAGACATGCTGCGACGCCTGGAGATCGTCGGGGGTGAATGTAATCTCCGCGACATTCTCAAACTCCCGAGTCATGTACAACAGAGTATTGGCGCGAGTCGTCAGCGCCAGAAGCTCTTCATCGGGAGACCACGCCGCCGCAGTGATCCCCACATCGACCGAACCCAGTATCTCGATCTTGTCCTCCCCGGGCAGAGGCTCCTCGCGGACGATGATGATGTCGCCTCCTTCCAGCACGAGACAGGCCGTCAGATTGTCTGCGAAATACTGCAGCGAGAGGACACGGTCGCAGGGTAGGTCCGGGAGTGGACAGGGCGCGTCCCATGATGCGATCACTTCGAATTCGGTTGCGGAGACTGGCTCGGAAAAGCAGGCGTCTTGTCGCTTTCTTCGCAGCTCGATGATCGCTGTCTCGGGGGTCGGTCCGAACGTGCAGACGAGGGCATCCGAAGCTGTATCCCATGCGGTTGCTGTGAGAGGAAGACTGTTCTGGAGGTGCACCTCGGCGAGGCGCACGTTTTTCAAATTGCGCATCTTGTGAGGTTGAGGGAGCGGTCTTTTTTACCCCGCCATGAATCAACCCAGTTTCACCTTGAAAATGGGACGAGTTGAAAGGAAAGAGAAAGGAAAAAAGAATAAGATCAACCCTTGCAATCTTTTCTAATTCCTAAATAAGTAAAAGAGATGGGGGGAGTTGACCGGAGTGTGTGGGTGCGAACAATATCAACTGCCGCCGATTAGATTTTATTTAATTTTCTTGGGGAACAAAAATCGACCAATGACTTCATCCATATTGGACCTTATGCCTCCATCAGCCCAGCACAATAACCAGACGCTTTCCTCTCCCTCTACGAGCCTTCACTTATAGTATCTAAGCTCTGGCTTAATTTTACTTGGAATAGAAACCGGTAGAAAAGCCAAACTCAATCAATTCTAGCTTTATACACAACCCTCCTCGCCCTAAATAAGCGTACATTTTCGGCCATTCCCAAGGTCCAAGATGCCGACACGCGACCGCAGTAATCCCTTAACGGGTCTTGTAGGTTTGCCAGACTAAAGAGAACAACAGCGTTAGGGAGTCGGTCGGAGAGCCATGGACAGGCGACAAGGAACATACCAGCAATGCCGAAGGGAAGACCGAAACCGACGGCTAAAGAAACGAATGTCAGCCATTGTTATACCAGGGTCACTGCTTCCACCAGCCCACCCGGGTATACTCACTCATGAAGCCCCAGTATCTCCAGAAGAAGTGCTTGGTCAGGGGGTTGAAGGGGATGTTGGAGCGAGGGCCCTCGGCGTAGTGGTACGGGCTACCGAGCTGGGCGCGGGTGGTGGAAAAGCCACGGCGGGCAATGGAGGCAGTGGCCATACGGGCCCGGAGAGCGGTAGCGGCGTTCATCTTTCTAGAGGGTCAGTATGGAGGAGATTGGAAGAAGGAAGATCAATCGGTGTACCTTGAATTGAACAGTCGAGAGCACAAGAGTGGTACGATTGGGGAAGAGCAGGAGAGAAGTGGAACGATTCACCACTCAAGTTAGTATCGAATCCGACTCCGTCCGGTCGGAGAATCCCACGTGATGATACGCGACTGAAACGGAAAGTTTCTCCGGAGAGCTCGGTCGACCCGCTCAACTGTCGCGATCACCCAATCAAAAATTATATTGAAATTTCTAGTTGTTGAACAAGAGGTCGAAAAGAAGTCGCCTGCCTCTCTCTCTTCCTCCCCTCCCCATTCCCCATCTCATTCTAGGTCACGATCTTATTTTCCGCCCGTCGCGGATGACCTTTGAGAGAAATGGATGAGCTGTTCGACGTCTTCGAGGACCAGCCCCAGGCGGGCAAGCCGTCCATCGCGGCACCCAAGCGACAGAAGAAGGACAAGAGCAAGAAGCGCCAAGTCAATGGGGATGTGAAGGCGGAGGACAACAAGTCGGCGGAGACTACAGAGAGTACCCCGATGGAGGATGCCCCCGCCCCCGCCCCCGAACCCGCCGACGAAGAACTCCCCGACGCCCCGGCTCCCGACACGCCCGACGCGAAACGACCGCGACTCGACAAAGAGCCCGAGCCGGTGGTAGCGGATCTGTTTGAGACGGCACAGGAGCGTGAGATTGCGGGCTCGGCGGGCTTGCAGGCGTCCAAGGAGCCCTCGTCCGTCGTGCTGCAGCACCAGGTTCGACATCAGGTTGCGATTCCGCCCAATTATCCCTATGTGCCCATCTCTGAACACAAGGCGCCGGAGAACCCGGCGAGGGTGTGGCCGTTCACACTGGATCCGTTCCAACAAGTCTCTGTCGCATCGATCCAGCGCGAGGAGAGCGTGCTCGTGTCCGCCCATACGAGTGCCGGAAAGACGGTGGTCGCCGAATACGCTATCGCTCAGAGTTTGAAGAATAACCAAAGAGTCATCTATACGAGTCCGATCAAGGCATTGAGTAACCAGAAATACCGGGAGTTTGCGGCGGAGTTTGGGGACGTTGGTTTGATGACGGGTGACGTTACGATCAATCCTACGGCTACGTGTTTGGTCATGACTACGGAGGTTCGTTGATACCGTTCTTTTTTCTTTTCTTTCACAGGACACTACTAACCATCCTCTAATTGTTAGATTCTCCGGTCCATGCTGTACCGCGGCTCGGAGATCATGCGCGAAGTTGCCTGGGTTGTGTTTGACGAAATCCATTACATGCGGGATGCGAGTGAGTGACAGACGCAGCTCGTAAATGGATCTACATTGCTAACAAGAATAGCGCGTGGTGTCGTCTGGGAGGAAACCATCATCCTCCTGCCCGATAAGGTCCGATACGTGTTTCTGTCTGCCACTATCCCCAACGCCATGCAGTTCGCGGAATGGGTCACCAAAATGCACAACCAACCCTGCCACGTCGTATACACGGATTTCCGACCGACACCCCTGCAGCATTATTTCTTCCCCGCCGGCGCCGAGGGCATGCATCTCATCGTGGACGAAAAAGGACAATTCCGCGAGGAGAATTTCCAGAAAGCGATGAGCACCATTGCCGACAAGCAGGGTGATGACCCGGCCGATGCGATGGCGAAGCGGAAAGGAAAGGGCAAGGACAAGAAGATCAACAAGGGTGGCAACCGGGGCCCGACTGATGTTTACAAGATCGTCAAGATGATCATGATCAAGAACTACAACCCCGTCATCGTCTTCAGCTTCAGCAAGCGCGAGTGCGAGAAGTGCGCCCTAGACATGAAAAGCCTGGCTTTCAACGACGATTCCGAAAAGGAGATGGTGTCCAAGGTGTTCGACAGTGCCATTGAAATGCTGTCGGAGGAAGATCGGAACTTGCCTCAGATCCAGAACCTCCTTCCCCTCCTCCGAAGGGGCATCGGTGTTCACCACTCTGGTCTCCTCCCCATTCTTAAGGAAACCATCGAGATCCTCTTCCAGGAAGGACTCATCAAGGTTCTCTTTGCCACGGAGACATTCTCCATTGGTCTTAACATGCCTGCCAAGACGGTCGTCTTTACCAGTGTGCGCAAGTTCGACGGGTTCAGTCAGCGCTGGGTGACCCCCTCGGAGTTTGTGCAGATGTCGGGTCGTGCGGGGCGAAGAGGTCTGGATGACCGAGGTATCGTCATCATGATGGTCGGCGAGGAGATGGACCCGGCTGTGGCGAAGGAAATCGTCCGGGGTGAACAGGATCGGCTGAACTCGGCTTTCCACTTGGGGTACAACATGATTTTGAATCTCATGCGTGTCGAAGGCATTTCGCCCGAGTTCATGCTGGAACGGTGTTTCTACCAGTTCCAAAACACCGCCGGTGTTGCTGCTCTGGAAAAAGGTATGTCATTCTCAGTGTGACGGGCGATAATCCTCTCTCGCAATTTCACTAACTTGAGAATCAGAGCTGAAGCAATTGGAGGACACGAGAGCCAACACGGAAATCTCCGACGAGGGCACCATCCGTGAATATTACGATCTACGGAAACAGCTTGCGCAGTTCACCGACGACATGCAAGCGGTCACCAGCCATCCCAGCAACAGTCTCCCGTTCATGGTACCGGGACGATTGGTGCACGTGCGACACATGAAACAGGATTTCGGGTGGGGTGTGCTCGTGAATTACAAGAAGCGCAAGGCGCCCAAGGGCCCGAACAAGGAGGAGCTGGAAGAACACCAGAGTTACATCCTGGACGTCTTACTAGTTATCTCGGACGGATCTGCGGCCCCGACCCAAACCTTTGAGGACCTCCCCAAGGGAGTGCTTCCTCCCCAGGAGGGACAGGAGACCCGGATCGAAGTCGTCCCCATGACGCTCGCTTGTGTGCAGTCCATCGCCCAGATTCGACTCCACCTTCCCAAGGACTTGAACAACAAGGACGCGCGCAACGGGGTGAAGAAGGCCCTGGCCGAGGCGAAGCGGCGATTCCCCGACGGGCTCGCTGTGTTGGACCCGATCGAGGACATGGGAATCAAAGACGACAGTTTTAAGAAGCTGCTCCGGGTATGTTACCTGCCGACCGTATCTCCAGAGAGGGTAGAAAGAAAGTTTTTCCATTCGCTAACATGCATGGCAGAAAATCGAGGTTCTCGAGTCCCGGCTCCTCGCGAACCCCCTGCATAATTCGCCCCGGTTACCGGAGCTCTACGACCAATACGCGGGGAAAGTGGAGTTGGGGACCCGAATCAAGGACACCAAGAAGAAGATCTCCGAAGCGATGTCGATCATGCAACTGGACGAGCTCAAATGCCGCAAGCGGGTGCTGCGTCGATTCGGCTTCATCAACGAAGCCGAAGTGGTGCAGTTGAAGGCGCGCGTGGCCTGCGAGATCAGCACGGGCGACGAACTGATGCTCAGCGAGCTGCTCTTCAACGGTTTCTTCAACCCCCTGACCCCCGAGCAGATCGCCTCCGTCCTGAGCGTGTTTGTCTTCGAGGAGAAGACCAAGGAGACGCCCGCTCTGACCCGGGACGAGTTGGCCAAGCCCCTCAAGGAGATCCAGGCCCAGGCCCGCATTGTGGCCAAGGTTGCCCAGGAATCCAAGCTGGCCGTCAACGAGGACGAGTACGTGCAGAGTTTCCACTGGGAGCTTATGGAGGTGATTTACGAGTGGGCGAATGGGAAATCGTTTGCCGATATCTGGTATGTGGAGACCCTTCGCATCTTAAATGTGTGTGGATTGATCGCTAACTTGTTGGTTCTTCCAGCCGCATGACGGACGTATATGAAGGGAGTCTGATTCGTGTGTTCCGGAGACTGGAGGAGTGTATGCGACAGATGGCGCAGGCATCCAAGGTGATGGGCAGTGAGGAGCTGGAGGGTAAGTTCGAGACCGCGTTGACCAAGGTACGACGAGATATCGTCGCCGCCCAGTCACTGTACCTGTAAGCTGGGGGTATCTATCTCTTCGTATGATTACCGATGTTCCATGTTCTCGGGCTGTCCTGCCTTACTTTAGACCTACTTCGACTGTTGTGAAGTACTTGCACTCTGATTCGCCGGATGAAGCCGTTGTCTTGGGTGGGCGCATTTTCCCTGGCGTCGGGCGACCACGGGCTTCCTTTTTCATTTCTTTTGTTTCTTTTTTAACTTTTCCCCATGTAATTATTATCTAGAATTTGAGTCGGACATGATGATGGAAGAGAACTCGACATCGGCGTTTGGTTGCTGGGATGGATCCCAATCGACTGATCATACTTATACTTGATGGATGACTTGAGGTGTCTGGATGGCGTATGTATGATACCGATACCGTATTGGTCTTACTGCACCAGGAATAGCGGATTTGGACGGAGGGTGCTGGAAGCATCTCTCTGGGGGATGCGCCCAGGTTGCCTCCCGCAACCGTTGTTTGATTCATTGGAGGGTACCGGTTACATACCATACTATACGGTATCGGTAATCAAATGACCATGTCATCCACCGCTTTTCCAGTAACCTACCTCAGTAAGTACCTACTCAACTACCCAATTAACTAATTCAATACCTTATGAAATCTTTCTTTCTTCCCCACCACTCAAACCAACTCTCTCTCTCTCCTCCTTTCGTACCTAATCAATCCTGACCGGACTTTAAGTCTCTTAGTCTCTCTCTCTCTTTCTTCCTCTCTCTTCCTCTCTCTTTCTTATTTCTTATCCTTTCTTCATCCTCCACTTTCCAACTACCGCTGTCCATACTTTTTTCCCCTTTCTATCTCTCTCCTTCTCCTTTATTAAACTCTCCCCCCTCCCCCCCACCCTCCCTTGTTCTCGCCTTTGTCGACTCGCCTCGTGCCTAACTCGACTCGACTCGACTTGATCACGACATCGACCTCTTATCTCCCGGTCAAACATCTCTTTTTTGCCAACCAGCTGCTGTTGGCGGTGGTGGTGGTAGTGAGCATCATCATGAACAGCCTGGTGGCCACACCTCCCATGCCTCCTCACTTCTATGAGCACTCTCGTTTCTCCCCTTCTCGCTCAAGTAAGTCATCCTTGCTGATCTGCGTTCCCTCGTGCTGCTCAAGCTAACGCTCCATACCTAGTGTCGACCCCTAGTCATACCCCGACCTCTCGAAAACGGAAAGCCGACGATGATGGCAACGACCACGATGGACGCATGTCGGCCTCTCCCACCAACTCCCCGGCCTTTACACCTCGTTCCCTCCCCGTCGCTCGCAACGTAAAGCGAGCCCGACCGAACGTCTCGGGTCGTCCACTGTCGCTCCCCCGCCTTCTCGAGACCCTGGACACGGATGCCCTCCGAGGTGTCCTTCGCTCCATGTGTGAACGTCACCCGGCACTGGCGGATGAGGTCGTCCACACCGCTCCCCGTCCCAACGTCAGTTCGGCTCTGCAGGTCCTGCGAAACTACCAGTCCCAGCTCCAATCCTCCTTCCCGCTGGGCAGCAACTCCCAATCCGATTATGCCTACAACCGAGTCCGACAGCCTCTTGGGGAACTCTTGGACGCCTTGAGTGACTTCACCCCCCACTTTTTGCCGCCCCACGAAACTCAGCCGTCGGTGTCGTTGAACTATCTGGAGGGAGCTACGGACATCATCTACGCCTTGCCCCGGTGGAGCTCGCCCCAGAACAACATCGAGCGGGACGCTGCGTACGACGAAATCTGCAAAGCCTGGATCCTGGTGATCCGGGAGGCAGCCAAGCGGGGCGGTGGCATTCAGTTACAGTATGGCGGGTGGGATCAGAAACTGGCGAAGCATAACCAAAACTCCGGCGGGAAACTGCAGGCAGCCGTGAACGAGCTTGGTTCCAGCCTGGTGTGGATGCATGGGTCGGAGTCCCAGTCCTACGGCAGCCCCGGGATGAACGACCTCAGTTCCATCCGCGAGCAGTTGCTTTCCGGGACGTATGGCTTGGGGACGCCGGTCAAAGTCGGCCCCTGGTGAAGCCGTCTTATATTGAAATGACCCCAGATCATCCTCATGTGGCACATCCGCAATCTCTATTTCCCTTGATATTGCAAGGGCGACCGACCACATCCTCGACCGTGCACGTCCACGTATGATACGATCACGATACCAACTGCATGAACTAGAGAGTTGAGAAATAGCTCGGCGTTAACAGTCTGCAAAAAGATCTTTCCTTCTCTTGATTTTGAATTCTCTTGTTTTTCTTCCCGATCTCGTATTCTTCCGTCAATCGGAACGAAGGCTTTCCCCCTGTCTTTGTCTTTTTTCTTTTCTTTTTCTTTCCATGTTAGATTTATTGGCAGATGTATTGTCGATTCGGCTTTTTCGTTTCTTTGTCTTCTGTGCTATCTTTTGTATTCGACTACCATTTATATTGTCGATACCACTGCATTGTTCCCGGTTAGCGTGGTACCCATCCATTCGTTCTGGTTTTCCTATCGTCCTATCCTACATTCCGTTCTTTCATCTGTTTCCGTGGATTTGCCACCGAGCATCGTCTCTTACCGCCTATCTGACTACCTTTTTTTTTTGTCTCCGTCTTCAACCCGAAGTTTCTTGTATACCCCCTTATTTAATTTCCTACATTTTTGAAGGCAGGCGGGGGGAAGGGATTTTGTCCGTTTTATAACTTGGGAGGATCCATCTATCTATCTATCATTACCGCTATGATGCCATCCATCCATCCATCCGTATTCGGTAAATATTTCCGAACTGGACGATCCTCCGTCATTCTATACTCCCGTCTTATTTATCCATCGCCTTTATTTTCCCACGGATAAATTTCACAACAAGAACATGAACATGAAACATGAAACATTGCCAACGCAGCAACCCACACCACATTACACCATCGGCTACGTGCGTCCGCTCAACAGAGCCGTATCTGTCAGCTGCAAATGCGGAATTTAATTATTTAGTCAGTTTCAGCCGTATGACGGGAACGGAGCAAGACCAGCCAGCTGTCGATTCATGACTGGTAGGATTTTTTCTTTTCCCGCGGGCTGTGCGAAGGGGGGAGCGTGTATCTATTTATGTATGTATGTATGTATCTGTGTGTGTATGGAGGGAAATGATGAGTTCGGTTGGGTTGGGTGAGTGTTACGTGGGAGGCTTGGATGTAGGAGGGGACAGTGCGCTGATTACCTTCCTCAGTGCTTGCTCACCTAGGTACCTGGGAGTGTTAGCTTACCTTTTTGGGGGGGTTTTATATGGTATATATAGACTTTTTGTTTGTTTTTTGTCTCTTTGTTTTATGAAATGGATTTGCATTGTGCTTGTCTAGTCTGCGTCTAGTAAGTGCTCCTGTATAGGGAGGTAGGTAGGTAGGTAGGTAGGTATTAGCAACTTAAACTTGCTGTTACACCTAGACAATAAGTAAGGTAACTGAATAGCTATTTATCTACCTACCTTGCTTTGCCCCTTCTGAAGTGGCGACAACAATGGAATTAGTACGAAGTACACGAAGATGGAGAACAAGTGACGTCTCTTATCACTCACTCCGGATCCTGATATAGATGTGACTTATCTATAGTGTGTAACTATCTACGAGCAGCGACACAGCTTGTATAGAAGGGGAGGAAAAAGAAAAGATTGTAAGGTACGGGTCATATTTGCTGTAGTTCGGGTTTAGATAGACATGTGTGTAGGTAGGTAGGTAGATAGATGGTGAGCTAGATAGATATACCAAGGATGGTGGGATGGGTTATTATGCATGGATATGATATGAATGAAATGAGATGGACTAGTCAACTGATAAAGAACAATGATGAATGAAATAAACAAACACCTTATAACTACGGTGTAAATGCAAGGGATATGAGGAAAAACAGAAAGAGTATCAAAAGAATGACCGCCTCATCGCCCGCAATAGCCACCCTGCATCCTGCCAGCCCCCAGCTGAGGCGTCTGCTTTCTCCGTAGAGACGGGCATTTCTGATTCGCTTGCGTTGGATAACGAGGCGCCGTCATCGTCATCGCTGTCGTCTTCGTCATCAGCAGCAGCAGCGTTGTCGTTGTGTACGTCTACAGGACTCTTCTGCCCATCAGCAGCTGATTTAGACAGCGTCTCGTCCGGCCATTCGTCCACGCCAAAGACGGTCCACTCCACCATGCGGTCGAACCAGTTGCCGAGGCCGAACCCCCGCTCTCGCGTGAGCCGCTGCATCTCCTCCTCGTCGATGGAGGAATCGTCGGGGTCGGAGTCGTCGGAGTCGATTACTGATGACGATGGCGACCCGTTAGAGCTGGAGTACTCGTCCCAACGATCCCGCTGCAGGGTCTCCATCTCGGCGCGGATCCGCTCGTCCACGAAATCAGGTACGAAGTGGCGTGTCTCTGGGTCAGAATGTCGGGGCGTGTGGCCGCCGCCGCTGAGCGGTCGCTGGTGATCGCGTGCGGCGGAGGTGGGGCCCGATGGCGATGACGCCGCTGTCATTTCTAACCCTGGGGTGGTGGCTGTCGTCATGGAGAGATCGGGCCGGCTGTTGCGTCTGCTGATGGGTCGCGACCGGGACCCGCGTCGGGAGAATGCTGCTGGGGTGGTCCGGCCCGATCGCGGTTTGGAGGTCGGGGCGTCGATGTCGAGGTTGTTGCCGTCGGCGAGGAGGCTCGTGGAGCTTTCCCGTTTGGCGAGCCAGCTTTGACCCTTTTCTTCGCGCGTGGAGGATGCGAGTGCGATCCCTGCCCGGAGCATCCACTCTGCATCGCGACGGCCGTCGGTGTCGGATTGGTGGTGGTGGTGCTGGGAGGATCTCATTTTGCTGGAATGGCGGCGGTGGTGGTGGCGGTGGTGGTCAGGGTGCAGAGGCTGGTTGGCATCCTGGGCTTCGAGGTTGTTGTCGCCGGCGAGTCTACGGCTGGCGCTTTTGCTCCGCGTGTGGTGTCGGGGTCGGGAGGGACTGCGCGACGAGAGGACCCCTGGGGTGCTGGGGACGGAGTAGCTGGCGAGGTACGAGGTGGTTGGAGTCCCGGGCGTTTCGTCGCGTGGGGAGAAGTAGTCCCCCGCTGACTCAACGTCTTTCGCGGTATGGTCATCATCGTCACCGTCGATGGGGAATCGAGGCGTTAGGGGGGTGATAGAGACATGTTTGAGAGAGGGATAGGAGCGGCGAGAGCGGAAACTGTTTTGAGATGGGGGCTGGATATGTCGTCAGTACGTAGACAATGGCACCATTGCAGTAACGATGGGGATTTACCTCCATGAGTATCGTATCCTATCAAGTCGACCGGTGGGGAAATGACGACCTCACTTAAGAGCTGGAGAGCTTGAAGCTTCAACGGGAGGGGCAGAACGCATGCGGAGAAAGGGTGGAAGCGGAGGCGGAACGAAAGAGGGATCGATCACCTTAAATAATCGGCTTCTCCACCCGTGACATGTGAAAGTGAACCAACCTCTCCAACATCGTCATGCAACGGACTGTTGATAGCAGAGATCTTTGCCTTGATGGTGTGATATTACTCAATGGGCTGATAATCTTAAATCTATAGGACAGATGTGGATCTCTTTTATTGTACCGTTATCGATCCATGCTCAGTCTGTCGATCAAACGCTGTTATCATCCGAGGTGTATTCAAATATCCCTCGATAGACAGACAGATGAAGCTACCGGATAGATCCCCAAACTACCTGGGGAATTGATACCCAATAAGCAGTAGATTCAAAGTACAGTTATAATAGTGAGGACTGGCCTCACCAAGGGCTGATCGGGGTTGGTTGGTATACTGCCTCAGGCATCAACCTCTGTGCTCTGTATAGCTTCATCTGCGACCCATCAAACCAACCCCATCAATATTAGAATCAATCCCATATGAAAAAGCTCACCCGCCGCGGGGCTTCCTAAGAAGGCCGACGGCATTACCCGAGAGATCACCACTCCCTGGGCGGCTACGAAACCCCCCGCAGAGAAGGGGGTTTGCCTACAGATCCCAGTGCTGGAGAAGAAAAGGTCTCCTGAAAATCCTTAGCCAGACTTAGCGGGGAATCGTACTCATGACTTCTTGAACCTAGACACGCTCTGGCTCTGGGTTTTCACATGTGAGGCCATACTACTTGCCCAGAGTTGGTCGAGTGGTCTGACCGCTAGGTTATCAGTCACCATGAGTTTACACCTGGAGTAGATCAACTTGAATTATAAAGGAAGAAAGGGATGCCGGATTAGGAGGTGGACTTGTCAGGGCTGGAATTGGAGTGAATGGGGGGTGGAGGGGGGTGGTTGGTGCTGGGGTGGGCTTTGCAAGACCGGTCCTGGACAAGCTGAGCAGAATGCACCTTTCGCGATGGAACTCCGCTTGTATAGAATGGAGTCACGAGTGTTAGCGAATAACTTTGGTATTATCCTTCTGATATAAGCATAAATATAAGTATATGCTTATATCTAGTAACGGGAGTATTCAGGTCATCGAAAGCTCATCTGCTTGCACTCTTTAATACTACATCATCCAGTTCTATATTTCCACAATAGTCCAGCACATGCAAGCACATCAAGGTGCCCATCATAGTCAACCACCAGATTCTTGATATGAAAGTCCGGGGTACGAAGTAGATCTTTAATATACGCAGGGCGAACGGGGTGTCACGTGCACCGACAGCCCTAACTCTCAAGACTCGATGTCGAGTGCACGGTGGTAAAGCTTTAGAGCCCAGTGAGAATAGAATCCGGTTTATTGTTGCCACTTTCCAAGCTGTGTTCGACAAGATACTGGATAGAGCAATACCCACCATGCTTCTGTAGAGCATCCTTACTTCCCACCGTTTACCGCAATTCGTGATGTAAGCATAGATGGGTCCGTTGGATAGACAAGGCTAGATTTTCCTGCTACTTCTGTCATTCAGGCAACTTCACATGTAGCGAATCATGTCCACTCCAATCAGCAAGCGTATTCGGTCCAATACCCAGACCCAACGTGTCGAGCATGATATAATTTGTACGGTCAGGTCGATCCCCCGTCCCAAACAGGCTAGTGGCGGTGACGTCGATCGGACGTGGTGGAGACATGCTGACTCAGTCGGACCTCGCTGGTCTAGTCCTTTTAGGCGTTCCTTACTCTCTCTCTCTCTCTCCGCCCTCTCCCTTCAATTCCAGGTCAACTCTTCATCTCTCACCGCTTCATCCAGAGTTTGGCCGACATCTTATACACTGGATTCGGCTGCTGATTGAATTATCAGACGGGTGGTCACCTCAAATCTCCGCTCAACGCGCCTGTTGTTCCTGCCATTAAACGTTCGCCCTCTCCGCATTTTGTCTACCCGCTTTCCCGTTCCCACTCTCGGAGCGTAGCCATCATGCCTGGAGAGGAAAGCCAACCTCTCTTGAACGAACAGCCCCCTACCTCCCCCCGTCAATCGCAGTCACCGGGAAAACAGAGACTTCTCTCCGCAGACTCTGATAGTCCCTTTCGACTGACCTCCGAATCGACTCCTCTCTTGGTCCGTCGCGATGATGATCTCACTGTGTACGGGACTGCCGAGTCCGGAAGTCCCTCTCCGTCAGTACAAGAAGATGAGTCGTCAGACGGTGACTTGAAGCCGCGGAGGACCATCTGGTGGCCAGCTTTATGCATCTCGTTGACGTTGACGGCGGTCGTGGGCATCCTTGTTTTCGCCTTTGTGACGCCCGCTGTCGTGAGAGAGTATGCCGATAAGGCTGCTGTGTTTACTCCGAGGAATATTTCTGTGGAGACAGCGACCGCGGAGGGGTTTCAAACTAGGATTGAAGGAGATGTGGTGTTTGATGCTACCCGCGTGGAGAAGCGGTCAGTGCGGACGCTGGGTCGTCTGGTCACTTGGATCGGCCGGGAGGTTGAAGCGGACCCGTCAGATGCTGAGGTATACCTTCCCGAGTATGGCAATGTTCTCGTTGGGACGGCGTCACTTCCCTCGATCAAACTCAATGTTCGGAACGGGCACGTCAACCGGGTTGACTTCTTGGCCGAACTTGTCGCAGGCGACGTCCACGGAATCCGTGCTGTGGGTATGGACTGGCTAGAGGGACGACTCGGGCAGTTGTCAATCAAAGGAAAAACCCAACTACATATGAAGTCAGGCATATGGCGTTTAGGGGAACATCTCCTTGCCAAATCTATTGTCTTGGAAGGTAGGTCAACTTGATCATCTCCATCCTTGATCGTTTCAATTGACACGTTCGATCGACAGAGAAGGATTTCCCATCCCTTCCGAAAATCGACATCCTCAAGTTCAACGTGCATGACGGAGCTGAAGAACTCTCTGGGGTAGCACGGGCAATGGAGGTTGATGTCTCCATCGCCGCCGAAATAGCCTCCCCCTTCACGCTTAGGATTCCCCCATTGGGGTTTGAGGTCCTGGTCCCGAACTGCTCTCCTGATGACCCGTATCTCTCCCTGGCGAGTGTTACAACTGGGGAATTCCCCATAAACCCTGGCCATACGACCCTCGTGGATGTGAATGGTGTGATCAGGGGTCTCTCGGATGAGCTGGTGAAGACCTGTCCAGGCGAACAGAGTTCTCCCTTGGATTTACTGGTCAGAAGTTACATGAATGGACTCCAGACCACCGTCTATGTTCGTGGAGCAGAGGAGCCGACGCGAGGTACGCCGGACTGGGTGGTTGATATCATGAAGAGCGTGACGGTGCCGATGTCGTTCATGGGACACGCCCTGGACAATCTGGTCCGGAATTTCACCATGTCCGATGTACACTTCACCATGCCGGATCCGTTCGCCGAACCAGACTCGCCAGAATCCCAACCCGCGATCTCCGCATTAGTAAAGGTGCTGGTTGGGGTACCCAAGGAGATTGATCTGCACGTTGATGTCCCCCGTGTTCGTGCTACGGCAGACGTCTTCTACCACGGGGATAAACTTGGAGTGTTGAAGCTCCCAGAATGGCAGCCCGCCAATTCGACCACTGTGCCGGATGTCGACGGCTCTCCCGCCCTCTTTGTGGAATTCGCCATGAAAGATGCACCCCTGGAGGTGACGGATGGCGACGTCCTGACAGACGTCATACAGGCGCTGCTCTTCGAAGGAAAAAGTGTTCAACTCCATGTGGCCGCGACGGTTGATGCTGAGATCGCCACCGGGCTTGGAAAGTTCGCCATCCGCGGTATCCCGGCGGATGGAGAGGTCCCCGTGAAACGTGAGTTATATTGACGCCGCACAGGCTAGGAAAATCTCCAGCCGTTGACGGTGCGATAGCGTTGGCCGGCGGCTCCATCGACCTCCTGAAACCACGGGTAGACGCTTTGCAGCTCGGCCCGACCACGGAATCTTCCCTTGTTCTGCAAACGCGGATCAACGTTACCAATCCGACCCCGTACGCAGCGTCAGTGCCCCTGGCCGATTTCATTTTGCTCTACAATTCTACGAGGGTGGCTCATATCGTGGCTCGTGATCTTTCTATTGTTCCTGGACAGAACTCTGGCCTTTCCGTCGACCTGGAATGGCGCCCGTTGGACCTAGACGGCCCACGAGGCGTAAGCGCTGGCCGCGAACTGCTATCACGATACATCTCTGGTGCGTACGGCGATGTTTCCTTGGTCTTATCTTGCTAACGCCTTCAGGCTCCAACACGTCTGTGACGGTTCAGTGCCACGAACAAACGATCCCAGGATTGCCTCATCTCGGTAAAGCACTGTCTCGATTGAGCTTTGAAACTCTCATTCCGAAACTCCCTGTGCGGCGAACGCCTGGTCATGACTCTGACGACGACAACATGCGGTTTATCCAAGATGCCACGGTATGTTGCCTTTTTAAGCTTCTCTCTATAAATAGAACCTGTATCCATGGCACAATCCTTTTGAGTCTCGGGCTTTGTACCCCACCAATTCGTTCGTCAATAAACGTATCTAACATAGTATACCCGCAGTTCCACCTCCTCTCCTCCACCGCCGAATTCACCCTATCCTCCCCCTTCCCCAACACAACCTTCGAAATCACCTCCATAGACGCCAAGGCTCTCTACCCCAAGAACGAAATAGTCGGCCGGATCGACTACGGCAGTCCGTTCCTCGTACCGCCGGGCTTGTCAAAGAGCCCACGGTTACCGGTGGAGCTCGACGTCGGCGGGATAGGATACGACGGTCTGAAGAAAGCTCTAGGCGGATCACTTCGGCTTGACGCCGTGGCTAGCGTTGGGGTCCGGATCCATGAATTCCGCGAGACGGTCGTGTATCGTGGTAAGGGGATTTCTTCGAATGTGAGGCTTTGACTTTGTTGTTATGATTGGGGGTTTCTTTTATCTTTATGTCGAACGTTGGTTAGATTGGCGGTGATGAGTACACGGTTTGGTTTACTTTGTTAGGGTTTTGTTTTTTCTTGTTTTGGTTTGTTAGTTGGTTGTTGGAGTTTTCAGGATAGACTGTTGTGGAGATTAAATTGGACTTGAATTTGGCTTGATCGAATTCTGGAGTCTGAGGACATAAATGGCTGAACATCACAAATGGAACTCTTGAAGAGTAAATCTCTTTATTGAAGCACGGCTAGTAAACGAACTCGGTTGACGCAGTAAACAAACAAAGACAACATTAAGAATAGAGTAAAATAGAGATACAGGAAGGAACGGCCACACATAAATAGTTAGACCCAGTCAAGCCGAAATGAAACCAAAGGTTTTTACAATACCATCCAGCCTTGGTAGATTATTTAGTATATTTTCATATTTTTTATATTTTTTTTTTGTCCGCTGTATTATCTGTCATGGAGGCCATTCATTTCTGATAAGAATCCTGAATGGATTGATTTAGCCAGGGGGCAGGGTGCTGGCATCGACCACGTCGGCGGCTTCCTTCTCGAGCTCCTCGGTCGGCTCGGACAGGGGAGAGCGAGGAAGGGCCATGAGACCGGTGCGGGTGGATTCCAAGACACCGAAGGGGTTGATGAGCTTCATGAAGGAGTCGATACGGGAGGGTTTCGCGGAGCTATCAATGATGTTAGTAACCGATATCTAGATAATGGTGGGACTGGGATATGGGGTAGCCGTACAGCTCCACGATGCAGTTGTTGGTGCTAATGTCGAGAACCTTGCCGCCAAACTGGTGGGTCAGACGGGTGATGGCGTCGAGATGCTCGTGCTTGTGACGGAGGGCCTGGCTGGGCGGCAGGTTGCGCGGGTGGTATTCCGTCCGGGGGAGCTCGGCGATTCTGTCCTTGGCGCCGCCTTCGGGAAGTTCACCGGGGGTGGTGATCTCGCGATGGTGCTGGAGCAGCTCTTCGAAGAACTCGGGGCCCAGAATGCTGATCTTGGCGAGGAGCAGTTCGCGCTGGACGAGGGCAGACTCGGTGTAGTCGAGGACGGCCCAGACGGGGACGAGATCGTCGAGCTGGCGACGGGCCTGCTCGACGACACCGTCCTGACCCTGCAGGACGATGGTCATGCGGGACAGATCCTCCACCTCGGTGTTGCAGACGACGAGACTGTCGATGTTGAAGCCGCGGGCGGCGAGAATCCCGGACACGCGGGACAGCACGCCGGGCTCGTTCTGCACCAGGCAGTTCAGGACATGGCGTTTGGGCGGGTTGGACGGCGGCACGGGGGTCTCGTACAGGATGGACGAGACAGCCGTGGGGGCGTCCCACTGCGGAGAGGTATCCGACACGGGCAGCGGCAGGGGCGAGCGACGGTGGAGGGCCTTATATGCCAGCGCGGAGGTCGAGCTGGAGGAGGCTCGCACGGTGGTGAATCGGGGGATCGAAGCGGTGGATCGGGACGTCTTGGACGCCACGGACCGCAAAGATGCGGCCGCCGAAGTGGACAGCATCAGGGAGTGTCGGAGAGCCATGGGGGATCTCCACAGATTGATGACCCGCTCAATTGAGACTGGGTTGAGATGGGGATGAAGCGGGGAGAGTTGAGGGGAAAGAAAGAGTCAGAAAGTGGTGAAAGTGATGAACAGCTTCATATTTTATTTCTTGCCGGGCACGGGGAGCGTCGGTCTTTCTCCGCCTTCCGACGTCGGCCAGTTGAGTCATAGGCTGTATTGTGTGGTAATGGGCTGCGGATATGATGTGTATTTGTGGTTTTGATGGTATTACCGCTAGACTATATATAGACTAGTGTGTACTGGTCCATCCGGAGATATCACGTGGTTTGGTTTCCCGATTTGGACTTTCTTCCTCAGGCTCTCAGGCTCCCCGGCCGCCAGGCTTCTAGGCTTCCAGGCTCTCAGGCAGTCAGGCTCTCTCTTGACTTCTTTTCTTCTTCTTTCATTCTCTTTACTTCACTTCTCTTTAACTTCAACTTCAACTTCAACTTCAACTTCATCTTCATCTATTCTCTATCCTACCCTCATTCTTCACATATCAATCCATACCTGGGATCAGTCGATCATCCCTGTTCACCGCCTATCTCTTATCTCCCTGATTGGTCTGATCCTACACTAAGTTCCTCCGAACTACTTTGCCCGACTGGGCGGGACTCCACCCACGGGCATTTGCAAGAACTTCCATTTACTCCTTGGCCTTTCTAACCATCTTTCCCCCGTCTTGTCTGACCACCTCATCGCTCATCATGGCCGATGACGACCGCCGTAAACGTTCCCGTTTTGATCGCACCGAGCCCGAGCCTCGACGTCCCTCCCGCTTCGACCGTCGTTCTCGCTCTCCGTCTTCGCGACAGGTGGAATCCACGCGAACCCGCAGCCCTCTGAGCCGAGAACCCCAGAGTCCGAGTGCCGACTCGTCGAGAAAGTCGGCCTCTGCCGATCCTGCCGCCGCAGCTGGTATGTCGCATATTCCCAGGAACAGGCTGGACGAAGGAGTGCCGGGTTGCGGATCTAGACTGACGAGGATGGATGTGTACAGCGGCCGCAGCAGCCAAGATCAACGCCCAGTTGCAGGCCAAGAAGGGAATTCAACATGTCGATGTTCCTCCGATCCGCTCGGTATGCAGTTCATCACCAGGATATCTTGACGCCTTGACATACCTTGATATATCTCCCTACCAAAGGAAAGAGACTAACCGTTAGTCTAGACCGCCAGCCCGGCCCCCGCTGCCTCGCCATCCGGTGACAGCGGCAAATTGAATGCGGAGATCTACGTCGCCGATGGAGACTACATTAAAGATATTGAAATTAATGATTTGCGCAACCGCTACACACTGACCAAGGGCTCCACTCAGAAAATGGTAATTACTCCTGTCGCATTGCTGATCTTCCAGGCGCCTGCTTGCCAGTTGGGTCTGCCGCGGCTACCTTGATCTATTGGATTCTTTCTCCCCTGCTTCTATCTTTGGTGGTCGCTGAGAGTTAACCCCACGGATCATCTGTAGCATGCCACAAACCCTCTTTTGCATCTGCTGACCTCCGCTGCGTGACATTTAGATCAAAGATGAAACTGGCGCCGGTACGCCTTCATTCCATACCACTCCTTGCCAACTGTGTTTACTCTAGAAGGAAGCTCATCAAACATGTCTCTAAAGATGTCACCACCCGAGGAAACTATTATCCCGACAAGAACATGGCCACCGCTGCGGTATGTCTCTGGGTTTGTCGATAGTGTGTTCACTTTTCTGACCTCTCTCTCCTCCACAGAACCCGCCCCTGTTTCTCCACGTGACGAGTACGAACAAAGATGGCCTCGAAAGGGCGGTCGAGTTGATCAACGATCTCATGCAAAAGGAGCTCCCCAACCTGGTGGACGAGCGACGGTTCCGTCGCCGCGAGCCGGAGCCGGTGGAACGCGATGAATACGGCCGGGTATGGATCGGTACCGCAAGGACTCATCAGATGTGAGACATGCTGACCGCGTCCAGCGTAAATGGCCCGAGGAGCGGATTCCCGTGGACTTGGAGCCGATTCCCGGGTTCAACCTGCGTGCCCAGGTCGTCGGACAGGGCGGTGCCTATGTCAAGCACATCCAGCAGAAGACCCGTTGCCGGGTCCAGATCAAGGGCCGCGGCTCGGGCTTCATGGAGAACAGCACCGGCAGGGAAAGCGATGAGCCCATGTTCTTGCACGTTGCGTAAGAAACCCCACCCCCCCCCTTGAGAGAGATGTCGTACTGAGTAGACAGTGGCCCCGATCCCAACGAAGTCCAGAGCGCCAAGGAATTGTGCGAAGATTTGCTCGGCAACGTCCGCGAACAATACCAGCGCTTCAAGGAGAATCCCCCCCAGCACAACTACGGTGGATACAACGGCCCGCGTGGAGACCGGTACAACAGCAGCTATGGCGGCGGTGGCGGAGGTGGAGGCGGAAGCGGAGGCTACGGAGGCTATGGGAACCAACCATCGCACTCCCCGTCCGCCTCGGCCAGCCCCGCGACCCAGCAACCCGCGTCCACTGCATCGGGGGCGGGAACTCCTGCGGATTACAGCGCGCAGTACGCCCAGTACTACGGCACCTCCGATCCGTACGCGGCCTATGGTGGATATCAGAACTACGTCGCCTACTACCAGTACTATCAGCAGGCCGCTGCGCAGCAGCAACAGTCGCAGAGCCCTGCGCCGCCCCCGCCGCCGCCGGCCAGCGAAGCACCGCCCCCTCCTCCGCCCGGCTCCGGCTCTCCGCCGCCGCCTCCTCCTGGGGCTCCCAGCTACGGTGCTGTAAGTCATCCATTTCTCGATGGAGGTATGAGACAGTTCTGACATATCCAAAGGTCCCGCCCCCTCCGGGTCTGTAGTCAGTCCGTCAACGGGCACTGGTCAACTTGAATGCACTGTAAGATCAGGTGAACCACTTATTTAACGAAAGAAAAACAAGAAAACAGGGCCTGCCCTGCAGAGCGGTGGAGTAAATTTTATGATGTTTTGTTTGTTCGAGTAAACAGCTGACTCAGGGTTCCTTGTCAATTTGTACCTTTACCTTTAACCTTGATGTTGACCGGACGGATCCCCGTTGCAGTGTAAAAGAAGATATTGGGTCCGAGATTGACTGTTTTAGTTTTTAGCATACGGAGTTACTTTCTGTTGGTATGTGCAGTTTTCTCTTTCTTTCTCTACATGATGATGTGCGCCTGGTAGGATAACCACAGGCGGTTCTCGTCAACTAATAATAAAGTCCAAGTTCAAGTCCAGTCCAAGATGAAGGCGTGTGGACGGACAGACTATCCAGCAAGTATGCACTATGCACCATGATTACCTATCATTAACAGAAAGAAGAGATAATAAAAGGAAGAAAAGCCCCTTTATATACAGACCGTAACGGCATAAATATTATCTATAGGATAAGATCGAACAAGCCAACCCTTTCAAAAGGAAAACTCCCATCACCAGCTCTATCCCCCCTCCAACCTCCCCCCAGGAAAAATCCTCGAAAACATAAGCTGCATAGTCCCCTCCAACGCCTCCTCCACACACCCCTCCATGTCCCCCGCAGACGCCATCGACGCCTTGCGCCTAGCAACACCCTCTCTGCCCTCTTTACAGAAATCACACGCGTAATCACACGGTGATCCTCCTCCTCCTCCCCCATCAGCATCAGAAGTATTAGCCATCTGCGACCCAGGCGGCACCTGCGACCCCATAGCCTCCAACTCCCCATCCCCGAAAACCCCCCTAATAACCACATGTCTACACCGCCGCACCCCCTCACAATACCGCACAACAGCCTGAAAGCTCTGCAAGCGCGCAAAAAGGTTCCGCAGGTTCGCGCGCTTATCGCTCACCTCGGCGCTGGCCCGCACGCCTACATTCCGCCGGTTATACGCGTTTTCGACGTCTCGTCGCAATCGCTCGAGGACGCGGTCTCGCTCGGCGCCGCTGTAGTAGATTATGGATGCTGCGGCGCGCCCGTCGCGGCCTGCGCGGCCGGATTCTTGAACGAAGCCTTCGATGCTGCGTGGGGGTGTCCAGTGGATGACGAAGCGGACGGAGGGGTTGTCGATGCCCATGCCGAAGGCGTTTGTGGCGACTATTATTGTGAAGGCGGGGTGTTGGGGTTGTTTTGAGGGTGAGGACGGGGAGGACGGGAAGGGGGATGTCCAGGATGATTGGATGCGCGTGCGGTCTTGGGAGGTGAGGCCTGCGTGGTAGGCTTCGGCTAGGATGTTGGAGTCCCAGGCGTTGCGGAGGGCGGTGGCGAGGGTTTCGGCGATGGAGCGGAGGGGGACGTAGATGATTCCTGAGAGGGGTTGGAGGGGGGTTTGGGATGAGGATGGGGAGGGGCGGAGTCGGGCGAGGCGTCTTGCATGTGTGGCTTTCAACCACGAGACGAGGTCGTTGACTTGCGACTGTTGCGGATCCGTTGGGTCGTCGGCGTAGTGCTGGAGGTAGCGGACTTCGTAGTGGATATTAGGGCGGGCGGAGGGGGTGTTGAAGATCTTGAGATGGGCTGGGTCGAGACCGAGGAGGGTGATGATGTCTGCGCGGACGCGCGGCGTGGCTGTTGCTGTGAGGGCGCTGATGGGGACAGGAGGGTTTTGCAGCGTGCGCTTGAACCATGATAGTTCTTTGTAGGCGGGGCGGAAATCGTGGCCCCATTCGCTGATGCAGTGCGCTTCGTCGATGGCGATGCGGGCTAGTTCGCCTTGCGCGTGGATGGTCTGCAGATTGCGCCGGAAGGTCTCTGTTTGGCAGAGCTCGGGGGTGACGTAGAGGAGTCGTGTGTGCGGATGGCCGGAGAGGAGGTCGGCGAGGATTTCGCGTCTTTCGGAGAGAGATGTGGTTGAGTTTATTGTTGCTACTTCGACGCCGAGGGATTGGAGGGCTGTGACTTGGTCGGTCTTAGTTTTTTTTAGCAGTGTTGCGAAGATTCTAGTTTGGCGATGCCATACCATCAATGCGAGGAGAGGACATATCACCACGGTCACTGTTCCACTGTTAGTAAACTAGACATTCCTGTATTCAAATGGGGAAGACAAACCTCCATGATTAACAACAGCCGGCAACTGAAAACACAAACTCTTCCCAAATGACGTCGACGCCTGCAAGAAGACATCATGCCCCTCCACAGCCGCAGTAATCACATCTCGCTGGAGAGGCCTACTCCCCATATAACAAGCCATGCATTAGTCTCCATCTCCTACTCTTCTCTCATGCGTATGTGTTGGTATCGTCTGGACCCACCGGAAAGACTTTTTGCGAAACACTCGGTGCAGGTGAAAGTCCAGATCTACCTTGCGGCGGCGAATGGAAGAGTCCACGACCATTCTCGGGCATCTTTCTTTGTGTCCGATTGAGATTGTCTGGATGGATGGGTGGGTGATGGACGATGGGGATGAGGTTCGCCCGCGTCACGAAACGCGATATCACGTGAGTAATATAGCCCATTTGGGAATTGCTGTCTTTACGATCACTGCTGATCATGTTTGGTTGGTGTGCATTTTACAATACCTAGATACATAGCAAGTTGGATATATCATGGAATCTATTTGAATAATTTATTTCTATCTTGTTATCGCCCATTCACACCAATACTGTACAGGACGGAAAGCCGTTGCAACGTGGAGAGATAACCTCCCCCTCCAAGGGTATATAAAAACAGGTCGAGAATATACAGGGCAAAAAATAATCAAAGAGTACAATACACGGCTCGAGGTTCGCTCAATACCTCTCCTGGCCCATGTTGATTTGCTTGTCTAACTCCTCTCGCACCTTCATCACGTCAATCGCCTTGCGGCGTTGCGGCTGCCAGAGATGTTCGATCTTCAGCCACACGTCCATCACTTCACGTGGTCCGCAGCAGGAGCCGAACGCTCGCAGGATCGTGACGATCATTCGGCGACCGAGGAACACGCCGTTCTCAATGCGGTGCTCTAGTCCGTCGAGGAGATCCTGGTCGTCTTGGAGGTTGTGTGCGTGTGGGTCGAACATGTCTTCGTGGTCGATGTGGTCCGCCTTCTCGGCGTCCGGCGGATCGCTCTCTTCGGAGATAGAAGGGCTCTCGTCTTCCGCCGGCTCGCTGGGCTTTTCCGTCATCTCGCTTAGGCGGGTTTCCACGAGGATGTCCTGTTCGGTGGGTAGTGGGGTGTAGAGACCTTTAGGGACTTTGGGTAAAATAACCTGGCTCCCAGCGGTTGCTGTAGTCATCCAGTCTTTCACGGGGCTTTCCCAGACGAGATTCCTGTTGTGGACGCGGTCGTAGAACCGGGCTTTCGACTCGTAGATAGCGCGGAGATACACTTCCCAAGACTGCTGCAGCCGTGCGCTGGTCCATCCCCTCCTCTTCCGCGCGTTGATCGCAAACCCTTCAAAAAGCATGGTGTAGATCATGCCGCGCGGCGGAACGGTAAAGGTTTTTTCCATGTCCTGCACGACGGACATGAAGGCGTGTATGTCGCCGGTGTGGTGGGCATGGTGGGAGAGCAGGATGTGGAACGTCCGCGTGTCAGGCACCATGGAAAAGGCATTCTGAAGGGCTCGGTGGTGCTCGGGGAGCCGGTCCTTGAGAGCGCCCGACAGTTGGAGGAGACGATTTAGCTCCTTGTTCCGCTTTCGATACTGGGCGAATTCCGCCGTGAGTCTCCCCTTGCCATGGATCCATCGATCACCGTCCAGGATCATGGTCCTTTGCGCCGCGACCATGCTCTGATACAGCTGCTCCGCCCTCTCATGATCCCCGGCTTTGAGAAAGGCCCGCAAGAGGCAATTCATCACCACGGTGTCCACAATCTCCCCACTCGCCACGAATTCATCGAAACTCCGGCGAATCGCCTCGACGTCGCCCACCGCCCCATAGAAGAAGATCTCTGTGACTTTGCCCGCGCGGTGGAAGACGATCCCACGCTTCTGCATCTCGCGCAATATCCGCTCAGCAACCACGTATTGGCCGGACCGGATCGCAATATCGAATAGGACGTTGAACACAACATTGTCCGCTTGTATCCCACGCACATGTTCCATCTGTTGCCAAAGCCCGATCGACCGCACCAGATCTTCTTTGAACACTTTGCCGGATGTGCGCCCGGCGAGATGGATTGCGGAGGTCCATAGGGACCGAGAGAGGGGGAGATTGGCCACGATCATATCATCTATCAAGGCGAGATACCGGCGAGCGTCCACCAACCGGCGCTTGCCGGGATCGGCGAATCGGCGTAAAAGCAAGCCGCAGGATTTCTTGGAAAGGTACGAGACTCCAGGTTGCGGGAGTTCTCTGTACAGCCGAAAAAGATATTGGTTCGACTTCGTTCCACTCCACAGGGCGTCGACCAGCTCCTCAACCGACTGGAGTTCGCAAAAGTCGTCTTCCCTACTCCGACGGACCGGGGATGCCGGGCGCGTTTTCACTTTGGCCATGGCGTCGTCGGTGGCCCGGTCGACTGCTTGCTTCCAGTCAAGTGAGTCTCCGAATATAGCCTTGTACAGTTGGGAGGTCGAGCCTCGCAACTCCTCCTTGGCATCCGTTCTCCGCGCGTAGCGAGAGTCCTCCCGCCTCCCGAGTAGATTTGGCCGGGTTCCTGGTGTATCCTCCTCCACCGCCGTATCCATTGTGGTTGATTCCGCCTCAGGTCCATTATAAAACCCGGCCGTGTCTATCGTAGGCGCCGCCTCTAGTAATGACGTTGCTTTCACGCACTGTGTTGGTTTCGACCGCGCATATGCATCGTGTCGCTCGGACCACACCTTATCCCCTAATGGTCCCTCCACAGCGCGACCACCCTCCGTCTCATCCTCGACCTTGGGTGCAATCCCTGAATTGAACATCCGCTGCGCCCTCGCCCGGTGCACCTGCAGACACTCTCCCGTCGCCCTGCGACAATCCAAGCGCACCGGGGACGACAACTGCCTCGTATTGTGTACCCCCCGGCCGTTCAATCTCCCCACTGCGTCATGTGGTGTCGTCCACGACATGGTCGACAACCCCCTCGTGCGAGGGGCATGCTCGCGACAGTGACCCGCTATCACGAGCGAACTGACAAACAAGTCAGCTACCGACGCGGCGCTGGGGCGAGCACGTCGGGGTCCCAATTTCCGCAGGAAGGAGGCATGACGAGTGGGCGTGTCGGAGTTCGACATCGAATCGTTACTGACGGACAAGCGCGTATCCACGGACTGCGAGGGAGTTGATCGCAGGTGAAACGAGCTCTGGGACCTATCGGACTGAGGCATGAGAAGGCAGACATCGTGGCATCTAGTTAGCGATGCATGAGTCTCGAGACACGCTCGAGCAGTAGGCGTTTGAGGAACCAGTGTCAAGAGACTTCCTCCAACGTGGTTGACTTTGTTGAAGTTATGGGAGTGAAAGGAAGAAAAAAAAAAAACACGGTGGAGAGGAAAAAAGATGAGAGAAGGGGGAGGCGAGGAATTGAATAGCTGAGGAGTCAACAGATGTCAGCAATAAAAGACAGATACTCCAGAAGAAGATACGGAAGAACCCCCAAAGTTGGAGACGAGGGAAAGTAGTGAGCGGATGGAGATGTTGAGGTTGTCGCTGTCTGTCTCTGTCTGTCTCTCTCTCTCTCTCTTTCTTTTTGGGCTTTTCCCGGAGCGGAGCCGCACTGCGCCAATCGGAGTGGCTTAATGGTAACCCAGTCTTTTTCCCACCTAACTCGCCTTAGTAACCGTAAAGGTTCATCCCCAAAAACCTCATCTCTTCTTCCTCTTCCCTCAGGAAACTTGGCCCCATTGGTACCTGGAGTGGATCAATTCGCCTTTTTCTCTATTGATTTTCTCTTCTATTCAGACTCAATCTTCAATCGCCATCACCTTCCCCCGTTGATCTCACCGCGACCGCATTTATCTCCCCGTCGGCCTCGCCCTTTGGCCCGCCATCTCCCCACGACCACCATGGGTAAATACAATCTCACGGCTCTTCGAGTCGGCCGGTCGGCTTTGCAGCAGAATATAGTCGGCAAGACGTACAAGGCCCCCATCTGGTTGAACACGATCGCCGAGATTCCCCCGGCACAGGCTCTGGTGCGGAACCAACCCCAGGAGCATCAACTCGTCCGACAGCGCGTCAAGACACTTCCGGGGTCGCAGAAGCCGCAGGTCGTCTTTGAGGTCCAAGAGAAGCGCAGGAAGACGAAGAAGCCTAGCCGCATGTTCCAACCCGCCGCGATCAGGTACGAAGAGGATCAGTTGCGCAAGGAGTTTTTCCGCGATCATCCTTGGGAATTGGCCCGACCTCGCATCCTGGTCGAGACGACCGGTAACGATCACTCACATTACGACTGGAGCCGGCTCCAGCAGCCGGGGAAGAAATTGGATGGTGAGAGGTATGTTGTTTGACGACTGTCATGGGGACTGTACAGGTCCGAATGATAGGGATGCTAACGGATTGACTTGCACAAAACAGCGTCGTCCAGCGACAACTCTGGCTCCTGAACAACGTGCCCAACCTCAGCAAGAGCGCCGCCTACGATAAGGCGCGTCGGGAGTTTTACCGACTGCGACTCCAGGAGGACATTGAACGACGAGTAGCCGCCGAAGAAGCCCAAGCTACCGGTGCGACATTCGGACCTTCGGTTCTGGAGATCGGTATGGGACTCGAGGACGCACATTACAATCGCTGGAAGGAATGGGCCACCGCTGCCGCCCAGATGGCCGGTAGTAAAGGAACTGGGGTGAGCGATGCTCCTGACGCGCAGGGCCCCGAAGAACTGCTCGCAGCGGGTGCACCTTTAGTGGAAGAGGAGATTACTCGGGCGGCCTGAACTGTGAGAGAGGATGCTGGTCTCTAACTCGGTTGGGGTCACAGTGATGCTTCAGTTTCTGTAAAATCTGCGATGGCTTATGTATATTACTACATCTTGAATATGATGTTTTTTTTTTCCAATCGTCTTGTTGAGATGATCTCTCGATGGACTCTTGGGTCCACTGGCTGTAGTCATTCTCAATGGGACTATTTTTATTTTATTATTCCATAATTCTACTGTCTTGATCATTTCGGTGCTCTGCTCTACTCCATACTTTACGATCCTTCATGCAATATATATCCAGCTGTCTCGAACAAACCAGATAAAATAAGTAAAAATCAATAAACAATAAGATCATAATAAGAATACTATAATGAAAGTAATAATTACAAAATAATCGAGAATCAATCAATACTAGAAAGGAAAAGAAAAAGAAGGGAGCAAGTGGTGGCCTAAGGTGTCGGCCCAAGTCAGCCTCTGCTCCACTGAATCATTCCATCATCTCATTCTTTCTCTTCTTCTCCAGTTCTCCTCCTGAATTCCTCTGATCCCTCATCAGCACGACCATTTACTGCCCTCTCTTCGCTCACATCTCCCCTTCCTTCTTTCCCTCCCTATTCCCCTTCTTGTCCCCTTTTTTTCTGCCTCTGTCGGTCATCGGTCCGGCTTGGGGACGCTTCCCATCTGACAGCTGCGACTTTTCTCCGCGTTTCACTAGCTTCCCCCCCATCCGTCGAATTACACAAATCCGAGGCAGATTCTCGAGAAAAGACCGACTACGAAACGAACTTATCTTTTTTATCGCTGATACAACCTGTCATATTGATAGCTCAACTGTCGGGGTGAGGTGATCAAGGCCGCTTATTCCCCCCCCCTGTGCTGGGGTGAAATCCGCTTAACGATACCGCTGCGGTCTTTCGTCGCGCCGTGCCCGATCCGATTTGCTCGACTTCGCGACCCAGACCGTCAACCGCTAGGGACAGGAGTCTGACAAGCGTTCGGCTTATTTCGACGTGCTATATTCCTTTTGTTTATTCTCCTGATCTCTATCTCTGTTCTGGCCGACCCCTGTTTTTGCGCGGCCAACTGTGTCGCATTCGCCGTGTCCGTCGATCATGCTACTTTTCGGCCCTCATTCACGCCTCAGGGAAACACTGGTAATTTGATCGACGCCCCGAGTTCCAGATTGTCTACGGATTACAAGCCCGACCGGAAGAACCCACGTGGTGATTGCATTGACTAGGCTGGGGGAGAAATCACCGGTCGCCCGCCATGTTGTCCACGATGGTTCGCCCCGAGGACACTCTCAGGATGCCTCGTTCATATCATGGCGACCTTGAAGATAATGGTGCCAGACGAATGCCAGAACCAACTGCCCCGTCATCGTCATCTTCTTCTATTAATACGGAAGGACTGTCAAGGAGCGAAGACGAAGCTACATTGGTCAATGGATCAATAGGTGATCATCGCAGCACCGCCTCGACCTCTGCGGGACCGCGGCTTCTGTCGCCGGAGGAAACGATCGAGCTGGCTCGTCGTGCGGTGGAGAATGGCATTCAGGAAACTAAACGGTCTTTAGCGGGAAGTGAAGCGGTCAGTGATGTGGTGAAGCCCAAGTTGACCATCGACTTGGGCCATTCCAATATCGTCCGCCTTCCGGAAGCAGTGGTGGATATCATCAAAGATGAAGTGGAGCGGTGCGTGGACCTCCTTCGCTCTATCGGACCCTCAACAGTTGGGGACCGGGCTAATAGATTCCCATAGGCTATCTCTGTCGCACAACCACCTGTTTCACATCCCATATCGCTTCGCAGAATGCTCGCATCTGAAGTATCTCAACATCCGGTCTAACAACTTCCGTGAATTCCCCAAAGGTGTACGTCTACGATATTCTGCCCAATCGATACACATTGCAATTGCTAACTACTCAACAGGTATACAAGTTACCGTTCCTCGAGATTCTGGATCTCAGTCGCAACAAACTCGGCCACCTTCCCGAGGAAATCAAACGCCTCACCTCCTTGCGTGTCTTGTCTGTGGCGCAGAATCGTCTAGATGAGTTGCCGCTGGGGCTGTCGGATATGAACAAACTCCAGATCCTCAAGGTGGCCGGGAACCCTTTGCGGCAACCCTTGCAACGGCTTCTGGAAGCACCGGATGCCGACTTGGCCTCGTCCGCCATGACGGATAACGAGAAGGAGGTTGCCCTGACTGCGGAGCTGAAGAGATTTCTCAAGACCAAACAGCCGGTCACCACCCCGGAAACCGAAATCGCTGAGATCGTGTGGGATACTCCCAGACCGGTCAAGCAACGCGGAGTCAGTAGTCGATTCCCTGTGATCCCTAGCACGGGGGACAGTGCCTCCGACCCCAAGTCACCGTCTCTGTCTCGACCTCCGCCGATTCCGCTGAAGTCCCATTATCGGGTAGCTTCCGGCCAGGCCTCTTTCCACAACGGCATGCTTCAACGGCCTGGTGCGACCCCGCTCGTCGGTCTGAACGAGCGCAATCGCAGCAACAGCGAAGGCATCATCCAAGCTTCCTTCGCGGCGAGGTTCAAGCGGATGGGCGTGATCAACCGGAAGAACACCGATCTGGGAACCCTGAATGAAGCGCGACCGTTTCGGAACAGTCACTTGCGCGGACTCAGTCACGGGTCCATTCTCCGAATCCGGCCGTCTGCCGCGATGGGTGGGAACAACTCTCCCAGTCCCAGTAGTCCGAGAGAGCGCAGACGACTCAAAGAGGGCTTTGTCAATCGCATGTCAAGCTTGCCCGAGCATAAGAGTGAGAGGGACGTTGCGGATCCCATCATTGAGAGCGCCAAAGGCATTCTATTTGCCTTATTCCAAGTACAGTCGCACATTTCTGCCTTGATCAACGTGATAAAACGCGATGATACTCGACGGAATAGCCTGGAGATCGTCTTTTACAACGCATCTACCCATGTTCACCGGCTGAACGAGGCACTCGAGAATGCCGAAAACCCTCGCTCGCATGACCGAGACTGGACGCCTCAATCGAATGAGGCCGTTAGAAGGGAATGTGAGACGTGCATTATGGCATACGCCCACGTTGGTGCCCTACTACGCAACAGCTTGGATAAGATTGTTGCCAATGGTGATCCGCGCTATGTGCGGTCACTGATGCTTATGATATACGGTGGCATTGTGGAATTGCGCAACGCCTGCGTGAGCCTTGGAGTTCCGCTCGAGATGCGGAAACGGGCCTTTACGAGGAAGCCATCCGTGCCCGAGATCCACAGGGAACCCGAGCCGTCCAGTCGTGAGAAGCTCCCTGGCTCTGCGATGACTCCGACCAGAGGCCGCGAGCCGAGTCTGACGGCGCGCCGGTTCCGCAGTGACACTACCATCCAACGTCCCCAAATAACCGCGAGTGGACCACCACCCATGCCGACCCATTCGCAGTCGGCCCTGAGCTCGCCAGGATTTGCGCCACCGTCGTTTGGGTTCGGTTCGCGGAGTCGCTCGAGTAGCCGATCGAACATGGTCAATACATCGGTGCCTCCGTCACTTGCCACCCCTCGCTCCGGGGAGTCCTTCCCGCCGATGCCGAACGTCGTTGTGCCCCGAGTCAACCCGCTCACGGGATTAGAAGAGATTGAGGAAGAGCGGATCTTCGAAAGGATATTTTACCAACTGACGTCCGCATACACGGCGGCCCTCCAAGCGTTGCCTCTGGCCCGTCGGCAGCTCATGCGGTGTTTGGAGGTGGCTGAGCAGACGCGGGAATCGGAAGGAATTCAACTGCTGTGGAACAACCTAATCCGGCGATGTCGGATATGTCTGGAAGTATCGGAGGCGCTGGGGATGCGCCTTTCCAGCATGAAAGTCAAGGAACCTGGGGGCGGGATGCGCAACCAGCGCGAATTCTGGCAACTCTGCAAAGGATTCATGCAGTCCTTCGTTGACCTGGTGACCGACATGCGGGAAGTCAGGAGCATGCAGCTGCTCCCTCCCGACATGATCACTATTCTCCGTCCGGTCCAGAGGGCCAGCAGGGAGGCAGGTCGGCTGATCGAGGCGTCGCCATGGTCATATCTGGCCGATATGGCCGTGAGCAATGCGCCAGGGAACCTCTACGGACCGCCCTTGCAGACTCAACATCCCCATCATGCACAAATGATGTCAGCCCCGCACACGTTCAATACTGATTCATCTCCCACCCCGCTCAGTGCTGCGCTTGGCCCAGCCGCGCAGGCCACCATCCCGTCCACGCCTGCAAGTGCATACAGCGACAAATTCTTCGAAGGGGATGTCTTCCAGCGAGCGGACTCCCTGCTTTCGATGCCGAAACACGCACCCTTTTTCCCCCGACGTTGAAGTGCCTGCCACTTCTTCTTTGCTTTGTTCAAATAACCTGGAATCGACTACTAATGTTGACTGTCGGTCGATATCCATAACGACCTTACTTTAACGACCTACCCATCTGTCCGTGGGCAATGCGAGCCCATTCTAGACCTACAATCTTCCAGGGATCTCCATCACGGATCGACAACCCACTTGCATTTCATCATAGCTAGACGTCATCAGATTTACAAGGGATATCTCCGGACTTGTACGGCATACCGCGACGCGTCCAGGCATGACCAGACTGGATCTGGCTACTGATTCTGGACAAGGAGTTACTCCCATACACTACTGGAATGGCGTTTAGTACATACATGTCTGCTAACTTGGACCTCAATGACTGGAATGTTTATATATTTTCAAATTTTTTTCTTCTGATTTTGATTTGTTTATTTATCATGTAGCAAGCGATACAAAAAAAAAATTAGAAAGTGAGGGCAAACACAACAGGAACACGAAAGTTTAGAAGAGAATGAATGATCGTTATGAAGCCGGAATCATCGGCGTTTGTCTGCTTGGACTGGTCTGCATCGCGGTTTAGCTTTTTGTGATATATGTAGTTAATATTGGATTGGATGTTGCTGTTTATTGAGTGTTTCTTTAGTTCTATTTTTCCATTATTTTCTGCTGGTTTTGGTCTTGCTGAGTTTGGATTTGTTGAAGAGCGTTGTTATATATATTTTGACTTGGTGACCTATAAGTAGTTACCGTATATAGCACAATCGATTCTATATCCAAATTTGATAACAGTCTCTAGCCCGTGAACCCCATGCGAATCAACTGATGAAAACAATCCCAACAGAACAAAGACCAATAATATCCAGACCTCAATAGGCTGCAGTTTGTTAAAGCACAAGATTGTCAAATGTTGTGCTAAAAGGACTGCCTGCAGGTCAGCTGATCGGTTAACCGATTGCAGTCACTGCTTTTCTCTTCAATTTTTCCATGTCAAACACCCCTGAATGGAAAGCACATATATACAGTTATTAGTGGTAATGGCCTCGGTCTACTATAGGATTGACGAGATGACCTATTAAGTGGAATAATGAACATTATTCCTCGAGCCACGAGTATCGAATTACCCCAAAAGAAAGGTGATATGATGTTCTCCACTCCCTCCTGACCGCCATTCATCTGGCACTCCCAGCGCATCCAATCCTCCATCTCCAACTCTGAATGATGAGAAATGAATGACATCAAGGGCGATCCGGATCTGGTGCTGCCACGGAGGCACGGTACAAAGCCGACAGCGCCGAGTCCCGACTCAGCAGCTCGTCGGGGGAGCCGTCTTCCACTAGGCGCCCTTGCTGCAGGACTAGGACGCGGTCGAACTGGCGGATGGTACGGAGTCGATGAACCACTGCTACGACGGTTTGAGAGGCGAAATGGCGGTCGATGATATCTTGCATCAGATCTTCGGTGTGGTAGTCCACGCTAGGGTTGACGGTCAGCATGTTTGTCCCGCACTTGACGAGGACGGAAGAGGAAGAGAAAAGACCAACCTGCTCATGGCTTCATCGAGGAGAAGGATAGACCGACGGTGCAAAAGGGCGCGGGCCAGACAAAGCATCTGCCGTTCCCCCATCGACAAGGAAGATACGGTGATGCAGGCCTCGAGATCACCGTCAGGACAAAGTCGCTCCCATAATCTCACGGCGCGCAGGGCCACCTCTATCGCGTCGCTTGGGATTTGATCGGTCGGGTCGAGAGTGAACCGCAGTCGACCGGGCATCAGGAAGGGCTCTTGCGGAACGACGGCGATGCGGGACGCCACCTCCGTGATTGGGATCGCACCCAGGTTTTGACCGTCGATCTCGATGCTCCCGCTGTGCACATCCACCAGTTGCAACAGCGCCAGGAGCAGCGTTGTTTTGCCGCTGCCGGACCCGCCGCAGATGGCAACTTTTTGGCCTGGGCGGATAGACAGATTGATATCCTGCAGGATTGGCCGGGACTCGGTCCCGCTGATCCAATAGTCAGCACAACAGCCGTGTCGCTTCTTCTCGAACCCCAGGCAGTCTCTTACCGGTAGCCCACACTGACGTGGTTGATGGCGATACCTCCCTGGGCAGGCCATTCGGGAGGTAACGCGAGCGCCGGAGGCTCTCGATGGTCGGACGGGGTCTCGTGTACAAAACGCTGGACGCGTGCCACCGACCCGATGCAGGTTTCCAGCTGCGTCCAGTAGCGCATTACGAGTTTGAGGGACTGACTGAAACCGAGGAGCATGTTCAGCGATACGCCAATGCTACCGGGGCTTACCTGGGACGGCAGTTGGGTTCCCAGCACCACGACCAGCACGGCGACGCCGGCCGTCATCAGGTCCAACACCAGGGCCAACCACTGTTGAATGCAGGAGAGAAAGTACGCCGGCCGCTGCGACTGGTCAACCAGCACGGCCCCTTGACGAGTCATGCTAGACTCCCAGCCCAGCGACTGCAGGACGGCAATGCCCTGGATGGTCTCTAGGAAATGGGTGAATAGTGGTGCGCGCGCTTCGATATCTAGCAGGCGAACCTGGCGCGACGTGCGCAGATAAACCACTTGAATACCGTAAACAACGATCAAAAGGATGGGAACCGCGATGCCCAAGTATTTGGACTTGATACAGAGAATTATGAGTTTCCCGAGACACTGCGCGAGACCTATATCCGCCGACAAAATTATCCAGTCAGCCTGTCACATCCTGCAGATCGGATAAGAAGTTGGAGTTACTGATGCTTGTATTGACGGCTATCATCGGGAGCTGCAAGTCAATTTGATCCATATCTTGACTAAACCTGTGACCTCGCTATCAGTGGAGCCAGGGGTGGAAACGGGCGATATCGATGCTTACCGATTTGTGATCTCGCCTATATCAGCGTCGCGGAAAAAGCTAAACGGGGCACTTTGAGCGAGTCAGCTTCTGAACACGGTGAGATGAATATGCAATACCGTACCCCATTACAGCGCTGAGGAGGTGGGAATGCATCCGAAGCCCTGTATTGGTGATAATGTTCATCATGAGAACCCTGTCCATCGTTGTCTCAGCGAATATCCTGTGCAAGATCCTGGGGAGAATCCCAGCGTACGCACCATGCTAGGGGAAATGTGGTCGTTATGGATATCGAATTCAGCATTATGTATATTCCAAGGTACATGCCGAGAGACTGGTTGGGCTTCCGGCTGTTGGCATCCGACCATTTCTGGAGCCAGACCACTGCAGTCGGTTAGTGACGCCCATCCCCTCGATTGAAAAAGACGAGAAACACGTACCGGAACAGTTGGATGCTGTCGCGTTGATAGCCAAGAGGACAAGGAAGATGATAATCCATCGATAGCCAGCCGCCTGGACATAGTAATGATAAACAGACCAGCTGCCCTCGCGCCGCGTCCAATCCAATTCTCCCTTCTCTTCCACAATTCCGGACGAGTCGCCGTCCTCCGGCGATGCTGTACTAGGAGGTTCGCTGGCCACTAGCTTGTCGGATGGACACTCATCGTCAGGGTTTGATAGAGGCGACCCAGCGTGGGAAAGCTCGGCCAACAGAGTCGGTGGTAGATTGTTGAAAGGACCGTGATAGGCGATCTTTCCATGGTCGAGGAAAAGAATATCGTCGGCGTACTGCAGTAGGGATTCTCAACAGTGCACACACAAGTCAGCTATGATGGTCCCACGGGGGGAAAGAGGTTCGAGACAGACGATTATGGGTTGCCAGCACAACGGTGACCTGGGCTCGGTGGCAATAGCCCTCGGATCCTAGGAGGCGGCGGGAAATCAGAGAAACCGCGCGTGCATCTAAACCACTGAACACATCATCCAGAAGCAACACCGGCTGACGAGAGAAGATCGCCCGGGCCAGTCCCTACGCCATATTGTTAGCGACAAGCGCTCTACCGTCGGGTACGTGATTGAATGACTTACAATCCTCGCCCGCTGCCCACCACTCAAAGACACACCATTGCTTCCGGCGACGGTATCGTCTCCTTGCAAAAGCATGGCCAGATCGACGTCAAGGGCACAGAGCCACAGCACGTGTCGGTACCAAGCTTGGTCGAACTGGCCGAACCCCGTGATATTTTGCTGGATCGACTGGTTAAGAATCCATGGCTCGGCCGGGCAGTAAGCAGCCCGGGGGTTTTGAGTCAGAATGTGACCGGCCAGCTTTACTGTGGTACCGATCATGCTAGCCAGCAGTGCCGACTTTCCTGCACCTACAGGCCCAACAACCATGGTGACGGACTGGGGTCGCACTGTGAGGTCGAGCCCGTGCAGAACCTCTGGCTCCTTGGAGGCCCAGGAAAAGCTTGCCCCACGGCATTCGAAGACCATCGAAGATGACTCTTTAGGCTCCTTTTCTTCCGGCAGGGCCGAGGAGACGACTGATGCGGGGGCACCGATGTCACAAAAACTCTGGATGCGGTCAAAGCAGCCCAGACATTGCATGAACGAGGGAAGTGCCTGCATGAAGATAATCAAGGGGGTGGTGAGAATCGAGATCAGGGAGAGTGCAGTGAAAGCGCGAGACGCGAGAAGGGCACGATCAGGGCGCAGTGCAGCGAGAATACTATACACGGCGAACGTTGCCATCGGGGCTAGCTCCGGGGGCAGATCTGCCAGGAATAGCTGCCAGACCAGCACGCGCCGCAGCCGGCGTGATGTGTCCAGTTCTACCACCCGAAGCCGGTGGATTAGATCCCTGACGACCTGGGGCAGCCCTAGCATTTTCACAGCCTTCATATTTTCCAGGAGGACCGTGGTGGTCTCTACTCGGTGTTGGATCCGTTCGACCCACCACTGTTGTCGGGGTTTCCCAAGCACGGAAACACGGGAGATGGCGAGAAGACATCCTAGCGGGTCAGGAGGATTAGCATTAGAAAAAACGGGGGGCAGGGAACCAGGGGACCGCACCAAAAGCTACTATTACTGGAACAACGCAGGCCACGGACAACTGCCGTTGCAGGAGCCAGACAGCAATCCCGACATCCAAAGGCGCGGCCCACAGCTCATGTACAAACCGGAGTCCGGCGAGGATGCGCTCCACATCGGTGCTCATCATAGTCAACGGGGCTCGGTCTGCAAGGGCTGCCGGACTCTTGCGGATGGACTGCTCATAGAGCAATTGAATCAATCCTCCCCGGACGCGGGTCTGGAACCGGAATGACTGGCGCCAGTAGACGGCGTTGGAAAGCTGCGAATATCCGTTAGCACAACTAATCAGAAAAAAACCATAGACTACCGACCCACCGCCAATCCCACATAAACCAGCAGGAATGCTGCGATCAGCCCCTTGGACTTGTTGGAAGCATCCTCAGAATGGCCGTCCTTGGTCAAGAATTGCACAGCGGCCGTGATGAGGAACGGTTGGCAAAAGGTGAACGCAGAGACACACAAGCGCGGCACGACGGCAGAGAGGAAGGACGTGCGAAAGGCCCAGAATACAGCCCCATGCGCATCGCGCAGGCGACGGACGGCGTCGTGACCTTGCAATGCCTTGTCCACTTGGGGCAATTCGTTGAGATCGAGCACGGCGGAAAACCCACGGCGGAATGTCGTCCAAGTCCAGGCAAAGAGAGCCCGAGTCCAAAAGTCGCACCTCTGTTCGATAGTCAGACCTGGCTTGCGCAGCCATCTAGTCTTCCACCACGACTCCGTGGCCAGCACGGCCAGCGTCAGGATCGTCTTCAGCGTGCCGAGGATGGAGACGGCCGAAGACCCGCTGATCAGCCAGACCGAGCGGGTTTGCGGCAATGTCAGCACCAACTGCGCGCTGAAGTAGAGAACCAGCACGACGGAGGGATCGACGCGATGCTGGTCCTCCCAGGCTGACATTGCGAGTGCCACGCTTAGGCCTATGATATTGACGACGGCGATTGGAAGGGCCGAGGTGGTTTGCAGGCGCTCGTCAAGAGTGCGCAAGACCGTGTGGACCACTTGGATGGCTAATAAAGACAGCAGTGTTACCTACTCCGGGGGAGGTTAGGAACAATGGATCCGGGCAGGCTTCGTAGCAGGAGAGGGTTACAGACGACTTTCACGGCCGCCAGTCGACCGGAGTATAGCTGTCTCGGCGCGGCTCGTCCCCACCACCACACCGTGGGCACTAGGAGCAGGAATATTGCACTCGGGGGAAGACCGAAGGCCACATCTTCGAAGGCCAGCGTGAAGTCGAACGAGCGGCAGTGGGAAACCACTCGTGGGCCCCAGCGGCTGTCGCTCCCGAGCGGACAGTCCATGGCGAATGGAAGAGCGTAAGGTAGGGCAGGACGAGAGGTAGAGGATAGACGACGATCCAGGTTCCTGGCCGGAAGAACCTATTTTATCATTTGTCATTTTGGCTGCGGCTTGTCGATCCATCATTTACCCCTTGCAGCAAGCCAGGTCGGCCACTCTGTGCTCAAGATGGAAATTTCCATTTGAGATTTGTACGCCTTTGTCCCTGAACGAGCTCTGCACCTCATACATGAAACTCATCGTTGTGGATCCAACCGTCAAGCAAATGAAGTCCGAAGATAATTCCGCAATCGGGCCATACGGGGGTCAATTATTAAGTCTACTTCGCGCAGAGCGGGGGCGTATCGTCGATGCCACCTCGCGTTTATTAATCGGTTCTGAGCTATCGGTGAATTACAGGACGGGAGCAGAGGATTTTCGTCAATTATCTTGCATTGTTTTCTGAGATGCTAGTTCAGTAGAACCGCTACGTCATCTGGCATGCCCTTTCGTTCGAAGATGAGACTTCTCTTAGTTCTCAGTGGAATTCCCTGGTGAAAGAAGGAACGACAACGTCTTCAGACGCCATAGTTATCTTGCGCGCGTCAATGGTCGTAAGATGGGCCCAATACGGCCACTGACTGGTCCCAGATGGGTCATAGGACATTCACGATATCCCTTCGGAGCATGGGCGCCCTGGGCCCGTTCATGTGGATGACATGGGAGGACATACCGAGCACTTGGCCGGACTTTGCGGGCGCAAGATATAGAATCCTGGGCATTGGTCAGCTTGCGTCGTCGAGGCCGCCGAGGATGTCATTGCACCTACCATAGATTTGGTCGTCGTCCATCCATGTCCGCTCGATTTGCAAGTGTGCGCCGTGGGCCACCGCGTCCATTTGCTGAGGGGACCATTTCCCGCTTGTTATGGCGCGGACCTTGGCACCTGGTTGCAATGACACTGGAGGCCGTCCATCTTCCACGTGGAAGACTAGCTCCCGTATCGGCGTGTAAGAGACATCGACCATACTGTGCTTTGCATCATACTGCGTGTACACCGTCCAATCGGCCGGCTGGAAGACAATCCGCCCTAGCACCCGATTGGCGCTATCTAACCCATGAAGAATGAAATCCCGTAGGGGCAGCGCGGCGGCATCGTACGCCGCCATGAGGCGTACTGGGTCCTGACACGCATCGCACGAGACGAGGAATTGGGCCCCAAGTCCACTGCGTTTACAGGCTGCTGCCGCGTCTCGCAAGACGGACTGCGCACCGTCGAAGCCTCCGTTGGTCATGCTGTTTCCCATCCAAAGGAATGTGACATGTTTCCTGAGGGGTGCTCCTTGGGCAATCCAGTGGACACAGTCGTCATATGTCCCATGCAGTCCACGGATGTCAACATAAGCAGCACCCACAAACTCCTGCTCCAGGGCGTCCAGACTGGCGGACAGCTCCTGGGCTGAGACATCCAGCGCCAAGTAGGAGACGGCGCGACGCTGCTGTTCGAGGGCCGAAAGAATTAAGCGCGTCTTGTACAGATCCCTGTCTTTTAGTCAGTACCATCGAGCAGATATTCTAGGGAGCAAAGCTCACTTGCCCACATCCCAATTCAATGATCACCGTCCCCGCTGGAATTTGCGCCGCGATGGCCGCGACATGTTTCTTCAAGATCTCTCCCTCTTTCCTCCCGAGATAATAGGGCTCGGACTGGGCCAAGCGGTTGAACAACCGCAGACCATCATCATCCCACAAGAGCAGCGAGGGTAACTGGGCTGGGTCAGCCTGGAGACCCTCCACGATTTCTGTTCGGAGGTCCCCTTTCACGGCACCCCGACTAATATCCAGAATTCGCGCTACCGGGTCGGTCGCTCTATGGTGGGCACGGCCGCCAACAATGAGAGTCATGCCTATGGCGAGAGACCGGTGTCGGTGTGTACAAAGGAGGGGAGGAAGGAGCGTCTATTGACGGGCCGAACAGTGCAACAAAGACGAACTTCCGTGGTTTTAGGGGTGATTAGCAGGTGGTCATTCCACTTCATATGTCACAGAAAGGTTGGAGGATGATCGCGGGTCCCACCCAAGTTACCGGTGGGGAGGGGTTTCCACTCCAGTGCCAGCATCAACGGAGCATGCGCGAGGAGACTTTCGAGCTGACATGTACAAGAAACGTAACTTCGGTGAGTGATGAAGCGGTGAGTTAGCCTGAAGGCCTGCCCAGATAGCGACCTAACGGAGAATTCGCGAATCCTGGCAAGGCGCGGCGAGAATGCGTATTGAGATATGTAGGGGTATCAAGGGATGTCAAGTAAAGGAGGCTTGCCATGTACTCTGTTTAGATCGTGGTATCTCAGGCACACCCTAGAGTAGCGGTATACTAACACTGTCGAGGAGTTCTTACGGCATAAGGAGGGTGAGGGGGGCATCGGCGTGTCCGAGAGTCCCCAAAATCGGGCAGGGCATCGTCTTGTTCAAAGGGCTACCCATTCCCATGGCGAGATCTGGTTACGGAGTGTAGTGATCGGCATGCTTGCCCTTTGGAATGACCACAATTGGCATACTAGATGCAAGGTATCCCTTTCAAACCATAATGTGTTGGGATACCAAAACGTTGGATAAGCGGTCTCGAGATAATGTGCCTGGCCTGGCCTGTCCAGGGTTTGGTGGTCAGGTAAGGTTTCAGACCGTCGAAACTTGTTGGATGAGTCAATCGTGGACTTGACATGTTGTCTCCGATTCAGCTCAGCCCGGTAGACTTTTTGTGGGGCCATATGTAAGTACTTGTGCTGCTTGCTCCATATATTTAAATCATTGATCTCAAGGTTGGCAAGATCATTTTATAATACATATTCCATGAACGGTGTATGTATTAATATAAATCGGTAAAATTCTGTACGCTGCTTCAGCCATGGAATCAAGCCTCCCACCCAAGCGGCGGTTTACAGATACTAAACACTCCATACACTTATACACAAACATATATCATTTTGATGTGTGCCATGCCGCTTTTGGAGGGCTTTTCACGACAAATATATTGCGTATCATGGAGGTATATAGGGGGGTACAGTCGTCTTGGATGCGCAGTCATTGCATCGTGGCTTGGTTTGATAAGGGCCCCCCGGTGTTCATGGAACATTGACTCAATTACATGGTGGACTTCTCTCTTGCTCATGACTCACAAAAAAGACAGTAGTAGATATCTACGGTTATAGATCTATGTTTGAGTTGGGTAGACACGATACTCCGGTTTCACCGGGCTATATCAAAAAGAACAAGTCCAAATGGATAATGGAGAGGGATCACATCAGAGCCATGTCTGCCAAGTGGTGCAGTCTCATACGTCGTAATTTCTTGATGCATTAGCGAGAAGTATCATCTTCCCACACGGGTCCTACGAATATGATTCTGATTATTTCACACTCAACTGCGGGCTCCTGTGTATGGGAATAGTTTCTCTCACCTCCGATCCCAGCCCAAAAGCGTACGCCCTCAACCCTTGCCGCTCTCCCGACGAGTTGCTATTGACGGGAAGATAGTGACTACGGGTCCTGGAATATCTTCTTCGTCGAGTTGAGACCGAGGTAGTCGTACCGCTTATATGGAACTTGATAGTAGTAATGTTTTACCGTTCAATCTCATACTCCACTGCCTTCAAGAGCAATACTTGAAAGCCGAACCTGTCGACCTAGTTGCAACCTATTTAACAAATGTATTGGTAATTGAACCATCATCCATGCCGAGCGCGTTTGTCTCAGAACCGTCACTTCCGCCAAGACTGAATGAGGGCTTCCTCTATCACGAGGTTCCTCAAGTCACATGCCCCCGGCCCCAAAAAGGAAAACTATAGGCGGTAGTAGATCCAGATGTTGGGCTCCACATACACTCCCATCTCATCCTCCGGCTGGTACTCCACCGGCACCAACCCTCCCGGAATCCGAATGGGGAGGGTTTTCATCTTTCCTGGATCTGGCGCCCGTTGCATCTCCTGGTGCAGATCGATACCCACCCATGACTTCCACTCCTCGCGCGTTCCCGACACCACCATGCTCCGGGTGGCGATTTTGGCCACCTGTCCTCCAAGACGGACGTGTTTGCGCAACCAAGGGTCGAAGGGGAGTCCCGACTCAGTCATCCAGTGCAGGTAGTGCTCCATGGGAACGTCGGGGAAGCGGTTCTTCTGCGTAGGTCGGAGTGGCGCGATGAGGACCGAGAAGCCTTCGAGAGAGGCGGCGCGCTTCATGGTGTCAATGATCAGTTCCGCCAGACCGGTTCGTCGGTAGGCTGGTTGCACGGTGACTGAGAGCGCCGACAGCGCATTCGGAGCCGGTCCATCGCCCTGACTCTGCTGCACTCCCGCGGTTAGAATGGCGCCGTATCCCTGCGCTGGCAGCGAATCGAGAAGCTCTGGCCGCCATCCGGCCGTGCTAACGGTCTCTAGCTCGGGCCAGTAGAAGGGGATCGACCGTCCGAGCCCGGCGATGATCTCCTGGCCCTGTGGACCGACATGGACGAAGGCAAACTGGAACCGTGCCAAAGGAGCCAGCCGAGACAACATGCCGCAATATCGTGCGTAGGCCACATCGTGATCGAGGAACTCGGGCCAGACAACGTTGAGAGGGTGCTTTGTATCCTCGAGGACCTCCCACAGGTCGGGGCGCTCAATGGGAGTGTAGACGGCGTAATCATACATAATTAGGGGAGAGAAACAACACGACGACGACAACGACAACGACGACGATGGGAATGAATCGTAATGGGGAACAACAAGGTCTCAGGGCTGCCGCATGGGAACCTAGCTCTCTTCCACGACAGGTCAATCGGAACTTGTCATTTTTTTCTGTTTTCTTTATTTTCTTTATTTTTATTTTTAGTTTTTTTCATTTATTTGCCTGCCCTGTTGGAATCCCCCCTGTCTTTATTTTCGTGGCTTGTCTTTTCCTTGCTCTCGCGTCTGCATGGCCCTAGAGAAACTTAGCTGACGACGCAAGGGAAAAACCAGCTGCATTCCACCCTGCAAGATTGAACGTCGGTATGGGTCCCTGAGAATGAGAGAAATGGCGGTGATTGCCGGTCACGAACTTGTCGTTCGGTGACCAATGATGAACAGGCCCTCAAAAGTTCTCGTGGACGATATCGAGAAGTGAAGCCGCATTGTTGTACCTTGCACTGGAACGGAAAACGGGCCACTTATGATCATGATTGACTATCCCAACCACAATGATGAGCCGCGCCAACAGACGGACGCCCACGAGCTGCCGGCAACAGGCCGGATCACGAGTTTTGCAGATCGTCTTGACCTCCCCAGTGACACGGTATTCCATCTAGCGTGGGGAACCGCGCTGGGCGTCTATCAGAATATCGATGTAGTGACACTTGCCTGCTACACGAATGAAACAGGTCGACGGTGCCAGGTCGCACGGCCCAGCGACAAGACCCTAACGGCGGCGCTGTGTGAAGTTGCCGCGACGGCAGAGCCGATAGATGAAATCAGTCTATGTCAGGCGGCGGTGCGTGTCAGCTCACACCTCGAGGAAGACGCAGCGGTGCCGCATCCAGTATGAATGATTCTTCTCTCCCCACCCTCAACGATGGCGCATCCTGAGCACTGACAATCCATTCTAGATGCTGGAGCTTGTGGTCCAATCCAGGACGGATCCAATGACAGCTCAGCTCCATTTCTCTGAGGGGGCCGTAACCCCCCTACAAGCAGAGGGGATGCTGCGAGTCTTTTGTCGCGTTGTCGACGACATTGTGTCCCAACCAGAGGCCACAATGGGGGATCTCCAGCTCTGGGGTCCCTGGGACCTCACCCAGTTGCGCCACTGGAGCCCCCCGGCGCCCCCGCGCGTAGAGGCGTGTGTTCACCGACTGATTCTCAATCAAGCCGCAGTCCATCCCGAACGCTCCGCCGTGGTGGCCTGGGATGGCACCTGGTCGTATGCTGAGCTCGAGCACTTGTCCGCGCGCCTGGCAGCCCATCTCGGGGCGCGGGGGGTAACTCGGTGTAGCCTGGTGCCCATCTGCCAGAGCAACTCACGCTGGGTCGTGGTGGCGCGGTTGGCCGTGATGCGAGTCGGCGCCGCGTATCTCCATTTGGACCCAACACACCCGCTGGACCGGCTACAGGCTATTGGTCGGCTCACGCGGGCCACGATCATGCTGACCGACGAGGCTCATGCGGACCTGGCCCGGCAGCTCGACCTCGAGGGGGTCCTTCTTGGCCCTGGCCATCTTCCCCCGCAGACCGATGAGTTTGTGGACGCTGCGGTGACCCCCGAGGACCCGCTCTACGTGGTGTGCACGTCCGGGTCGACCGGGATTCCGAAAGCCGTACTCGTGGAGCACGGCGCCTTCTGCACCGCTGCCCGAACGTTGGGCCCAGCCCTTGGTCTGACGGCCACATCGCGGGTTTTGCACCTAGCGAGCTTGGCCGTTGATATCAGCAACCGCGACGTTTTCATGACGCTGATCCACGGCGGATGTGTTTGTATGCCGCGGGACGGGGAGGCCTGGGATGACGTGGCCGCCGTCTTTGCCCGGTACGAGGTCAACTGGGTCAGTATGACCCCGTCCGTGGCGCATATGGTGGAGCCCGGGCGGCTGCCGCAGCTGCAAGCACTCGTGCTGGCCGGGGAGCGACCCACGGCCAGCGTCGTGTCCAAGTGGGCGCCGTATACCAACCTAATCAACGGCTACGGGTGCTCCGAATGCGCTGCCGTGAGTGCCTTTGAGCCCCATCTGCGTCCGTCTACCGATCCACAGAGCGTTCGTAGTCACCGGGGTCACGCGACGCTTTGGATCGTTGATCCGGATGATCCCCAACGTCTGCAGCCCGTGGGTGCCGTGGGCGAGATCGTTATCGAGGCGGCTAGTGTCGCGCGGGGCTATCTGGGACTATCGGACCAAGCCCTGGACGTGTTCGTCGACGGCACCACGCTGCCATGGCGATCTTCCTTCCCCGACCACGCGCCGGGCGTGCGATTTTACCGCACCGGAGATCTGGGCCAGCACACCGGCGCCGGCACGCTTCGGGTCCTGGGCCGCAAGGACCACCAGGTGAAAATCCGCGGCTTCCGGGTGGAGCTCGAGGAGATTGAACGGGCGACGCAACCCTTGCTGCCCCAGCTGCACGGTGGGGTCGACGATGTCGTGGTTGACTTGGTCCGGCTGCCAGGCGGTGCCGAGTCGACCCTCGTGGCCTTCCTGACCCATCGCGCCGGCTCGGTCTCGTTGAATGGGAATGACCTTCAGGAAGGGTTGGACATCGCGTACGAGCGACTCGATTATGCCATTGCCAATCTAACCCTCATCGAAAACTCCCTCCGCTCCCGTTTACCATCGTATATGAAGCCGGCTCTGGTCATTCCCCTGGGTCACCCGCCGCGGACGAGATCCGGCAAACTCGATCGCCGCCGTCTCTGCCAGCTCGCTGCAGACATCCCCCCCGCCGTCCTCACAAGATGCCGCGGCAGCAGCATCAGCTCGCCCGCCAGCCCGCTGGCTGACTCGGAGCGGCTGCTGCTGCGGCTCTGGATGGAGGTGCTGCCGGAAGCCCCGGGGGGCTTCAGTGGTGCAGCGCATTTCTTTCACTGTGGCGGTCATTCCATCGCGGCCATGAGCCTAGTCGCCCATGCACGAGAGTGTGGACTCTCCCTCACCGTTGCGGATGTCTTCGCGCATCCTGTCCTCGCGGACCTTGCCCGGGTCATGCGGCCGGAGCGGGCCGAGTCGCCCCCGATAGTTCCGTTTCAACTCCTCACGTCGACCGCGTGGTCTCTACAGCACCTTGCCGCCGAATGCGGCGTGACGCCGGCCGAGGTTGAAGACGCATATCCTGCCACCGCTGTTCAAGAGGGCCTCCTGGTCCGCACGGCGCAGCGGCCGCACGATTATGTGGATCAGAGAGCGTTTGCGCTGCCTGCCGACATTGACCTCTCAAGGCTCGTTGACACATGGAGGGCTGTATCTAGTGCCAATCCTATTCTCCGCACACGACTGGCTCAGTTAGGCCCTGACGACATGGTGCAGGTCGTACTCCACGCCCCCGTTGCCTGCCCGGTCGTCGAGGGCCCGCTGGACGACTACCTCGACCGAGACTGGGGCACTTCTTTCGGCCCGGGAACCGCACTGGTGCGTCTGGCCGTGGTCCAGGAGGAAGGTCGAGCATTCTGCGTCCTAACTATGCACCACGCCGTCTACGACCACTGGACCTTACCCCTCCTGCGACAGCAGCTCGAGGCGGCGTACGCGGGCCGGCCCCTGGAGTCCCGCCCATTCAATCACTTTATTAGGCATGTTGTCGACAGCCAGTCCAAAGCAGAGTCTTACTGGCGCGAGGCACTTGCGGAGAGCGAGGCTGTGCCTTTCCCTCCGCGACCCTCAGGACCGTGGACGCCCATGGCGCAATCAAGCGCCCAACAATCGGTTCCCCTGTCCCCACACAACGGCCCCAGAGACTTCACAATCTCAACGTGGATCCAACTGGCATGGGCCCTGACGGCCGCTCAGTACACCGGCGCGTCTGAGGTTGTATTCGGAGTGATGGTGTCTGGCCGTGATGCCCCAGTACCAGGGATCGACCGGACGACGGGCCCCACGATTGCCACCGCCCCCTTGGCAGTGTGCCTGGCGCGCGGAGACACGGTCCGGCAAGCCTTGGAGTCGATGCAGCGGCAGATTCAGACTATCAGTGACTTTGCACAGCTGGGGTTGGTGCGTATTGCCCGGCTAGGAGCCGCCGCGGCGCAGGCGTGCCACTTCGAGACGCTGGTGTCCGTGCAGGTAGCAGATCACACTGCAAAGCCCGCACAGCAAGAGATTCTGGGTCAGACCCATCATCACCGTCGGGCCCTGCCGCGGGAGTATGCGTTGGCTCTGGAGTGCACCATCCACGATGGCCATGTCGCGGTGCGAGCGGAGTTTGACGACCGCGTACTACCGCACTGCCAGATGGACCGCGTGCTGGGCCTATTTGGCCACTTTCTGCAGATAATTAACAGGCAACATGACCTGTCTCTGGCTGACCTACCGGTGCTCCCATCCTCCGACATGGCCGAGCTCTTACGTTGGAACGGGACCCTTCCCGAATCGGCCCGGACGAGCATCCCCGAGACAATCCAGCAGCACATCCGCACGAGCCCTGAGCGCCGGGCCGTGTACGCGTGGGACGGCTCTTTCAATTACCGCGAGTTGCACTTCCAGGCCATGCGCCTCGCGCGTCGGTTGGCCGCCGCCGGCATGGGCCCCGGCTGCATCATCCCGATCTGTATGGAGAAGTCTCGCTGGACCCCCGCGGCTATGCTGGCCGTACTGCTGACCGGCGCGGCGTTCGTGACACTGGAGCCCTCGCAGCCGGTGGCGTACCGGCAAACCGTGTGTCAGCGATGCCGGGCTTCCGTCGTACTCACCACGCAACAGAGTGCGCCCCTGGCGGCGGCGCTCGACCTACCCGCTGTGGTCCTGGTCGACCACGACGATGCGGCCGGCACAGCAGCTGACTGGGTCGATGCCAGCACGGCGGATGCAACAGCCTACTTTGTTTTTACCTCCGGATCCACTGGTATGCCCAAGGGGATTCTCGTGTCGCATGCTGCCTTTTGCAGTGGCGTCCGCGAGATGGGCCGAACCGGAATCCTGAGCGCAGACACACGGATCCTGCAACTCGCCTCTTATGCTTTCGACATCAGCGTGATTGAGCAGCTGGCCACACTTATTTTTGGTGGCTGTCTGGTAATTCCATCCGTCTCCCAGTGCCAGGATGATCTGGCGGGGGCCCTGCGCCACTTCCAGGCCGACACGCTGCTCACCACGCCCACCACGGCCCGTCTGCTGCATCACCAGGCCACAGGCCTTCTCCGACATCTAATGCTAGGCGGGGAGCCCCTGTCGCTCGCTGATCGGGATTACTGGGTTCCCCGCCTGAATCTGTGCCATGGATATGGACCCGCTGAGTGCGCGGGCATCCCGGTCACACAGTTGTCGTTGGACTCGCACGCGGACCCGCGTCGCATCGGGCGATCGACCACCGCCGGTTGCTGGATTGTGGATCCTGAGTCCCCCGACCGTCTGCTTCCCATCGGGGCTATCGGCGAGCTGCTGCTCGAGGGGCCGTCTCTGGCACGGGGCTACCTGGACGATCCGCTCCGCACTGCGGCCAGCTTTCTCGACGCCCCCGCCTGGCTGCGCTGTCTCCGCCCTTCGGCGCGCCTGTACCGGACGGGGGACCTGGTGCAGTATGCTCCTGATGGGTCTCTACTATTTGTCGCGCGCAAGGATAATCAGGTGAAGCTGCGCGGCCAGCGTGTGGAGCTGGGCCACGTCGAAACACACACGATGGCTGCCTTTCCGGGCAGTCCACGCGCCGTGGCCGAGATTGTGGAGCCTGCGGCAACTCCGGGACGCCCTGTCTTAGCGGTCTTTGTGCAGCGCGCGGCGGGTCCCTCCGCGTCGTTGGGCCCGGCCACCCTGGAGACCCCATCGGGTGAGTTCCACGCCGCCGCTACGACGGCGTACACGGCTCTCGCAGCCCAGCTACCCAGGTACATGGTCCCGGGCGTGTTCCTCCCAATCACAAGCATCCCATGCGGAGCCACAGGCAAAGTCGACCGACGCACCCTCCGGGAGCTCGGGGCTCGTTTATCCCGTGCAGACTGGGAAGCGTACCAGAGCCAGTCGAGCAAGAAGGAGGCGCCGTCAACCCCAACGGAGCAACACCTGCAGGAGTGCGTGTCGCAACTCCTAGACCTCCCACCGGACACGGTGGGCATGAACGACCACTTCTTCCGACTCGGGGGGGACTCGCTGCACGCCATGCGCATGGTTGGTCTACTTCGTGAGCGCCACCTCGATATCCACGTGGCAGATATATTTGCCAACCCAATTCTTGAGGACCTCGCACGCCTGACCACGGCGCTGCTTCCCAATGCAGACGTTGATACGGGGCCGTTTGCGCTTGTCGATAGCCCTGATCTATGGCCCTTGCGCCAATCCGCCGCCGTACAGTGTCAGGTGTCTTGCGACGCCGTGGAGGATGTATATCCGTGCACCCCCATGCAGAAAGGGCTGTTTGCTCTCAGCCTGAAGTATCCCGGTGCGTTCTGGGCCTGTGCGGACTACGAGGTGCCAGATGAGCTCGATTTTGTTCGCTTACAGGCCGCGTGGGCTGCGGTGGTGCAGGCACACCCCATCCTGCGCACCCGCATCATCCGTCTTGAGACCGACGGCGATCTGATGCAGGCTGTGCTGCGCGAGGACGTCCTATGGTCCGGACCAGTGCAGGACACGTCTCTGGTGGAGGGCGGCCCGCTGGCATGCGCACGCTGGATGCCGGAATCCCGGCAATTTCACCTATCTTTGCATCATGCCCTCTACGATGGCTTCTCCATGAGACTACTCCACGCAGCACTACAGGATGCCTATCACGCAGCCACCGCCCCCCCTACTGTTTGTTCTTTCCGGCCCTTCGTGGAGTATGTCCAGCGCATTCCACCCGCTGAGGTTGAAGCATCCTGGCGAGCGCAATTTAAGGGTTTCACGGGGGCTCCGTTCCCAGCGCTTCCAACGCCGCAATATATTCCAGAGCCACGATCGAGCCAGTCGCATACTACGGCGCTCTCCTTGAACCACGCCCTCGGGGCCACTATGTCCACAGTGTTGCGCCTGGCCTGGGCCTTGACCACGGCGCAGTATACCGGATCGACAGACCTGGTGTTTGGCGTCGTCACGTCCGGTCGGGGGGCTCCTGTGACGGGTATCGACGCGGTGATTGGGCCCACTCTGGCCACAGTCCCTCTCCGTGTCCAGTGGCAGACGAGCGACAGATTGCGCCCGTTGTTGCGGCGAGTTCAGGAACAGATGACGGCAATAATGCCCGTGGAGCAGGTCGGGATCTCACGGATTGCTGGCGTGAGTGACGAGGCGCGGCAGGCCTGTCAGTTTCAGACGCTGCTCGTCGTGCAGCCGTCCGGAGATTGGTCTTCGGGTTTTCTTGAACGGATCAAATCTCCAAGCGACGGCACCCCGGCCGAGGACGCGCAAGTCGACACGTACGGGCTAACACTGGTGTGTGAACCAGATGCTGACTCGGTGACAATCCGGGCCATCTTCGATGCCTCAATGATCACACCACTGCAGATGTCGCGCATGCTGCACCAGTTCACCACGATGATCCATGCCATTAATGACGAACGGCTGTCTGTCGCACAGTGCCCACTAAGTGCCGATGACAAGCGAGACCTCATCCAGTGGAATGCGCTGCCGGACCGCCCTCGACGGACGATGATCGATCTGTTGACGCCGCGTGCTGCTCAGCAGCCATCGTCGTTGGCAGTGCACGCGTGGGACGGTGACTGGACGTACGACGAGCTGTGGACACAGGCCTCGGGGCTTGCATCCCATCTGGCGGCCCAGATCCCCGTGCATGAGAATTTCATGGTGCCTATCCTACTTGAGAAGTCTCGCTGGGTGCCGGTAGCGGTGCTGGCCGTGATTCGTGCCGGTGGCGCCTTTGTGCTCCTGGATGCATCGCAGCCCCGAAGACGCCTCGAGGAAATCTGCCAGGAGATCGATGCTGCCTTCATCATCTCATCCGCGGTGTGCGCGAATATTGCAACCACCCTTGCCCCAAAAGTCGTTTCCGTGCCCCTGGATGGTGCTTTGCCATGGACAAACACGAACCCGGACGTCCCGCTCCCCGCCGCGGCCGCCCAGGATGCGCTCTATGTGGTGTACACATCAGGCTCGACCGGGCGCCCCAAGGGCATCGTGATTGAACATGGCGCCTTCGCGGCTAGCCTGCAGGCCTACCTCGAAACTGTCAGCATGAACCCAGAGGTTCGTGGCTTTCAATTTGCTTCATACGCCTTTGATGTCAGTGTGACTGACCTCCTGGCACCACTTGTGGCCGGCGGATGCGTATGCATTCCCTCAGACGATGATTGCCAGAACCGTCTGGCCCATGCCGCGACCGCTCTGCGCGCCAACTGGGCGGACTTCACACCATCCCTGCTTAGAAATCTCGATCCGGAGGATGTGCCCACAGTGACGACCATCGTGGTGGGTGGCGAATCCCTCGCCCGCAGCGATATTTCCAAATGGAGCCCGCACAAGCGGCTGATGAACATATACGGGCCGGCAGAATGTTGCGTGCTGGCCACCGTGCAACCGAATGTCACCACAGCCAGTGATCCCGCCAATATCGGGTGGCCCACGGGCGGTGCCTGTTGGATCGTCGACCCTGCTGATCCCGATCATTTACTACCGGTTGGTGCTGTCGGGGAGCTGCTGATCGAGGGGCCGATACTTGGACGAGGGTATCTTGGCCAACCCGCGCGGACTGCACAGTCGTTCGTGGCCTGTCCGTCGTGGATCAAGGAGTTCCGTCCCGCTCCCCCTTCGCGGCTATATCGCACGGGGGATCTGGTGCGCTATGGGCTGGACGGATCCTTGCATTTCGTGGGCCGCGCAGATACCCAGGTCAAGCTGCGCGGACAACGCATCGAACTAGCCGCAGTAGAGTACCAAGTCGAGATTTTGCTGCCCATGGCGCGACAGGTCATAACTGAGGTGGTCCGTCGTGCGGACACGGACATCTTGATGGCATTCCTTCTCCTCCCAGGGGGAGAAGCAGAACATAAACTTACTGTCGGTCGCTTCCTGATTCCCACGCCAGACCATTTGAGCCGGATAGATCAAGCCAGAGACGAGCTCCGGGCACGGCTCCCACGATACATGGTGCCCTTGCGCTTTTTGTGCATCAGAGCGCTCCCTCTAACGAGGACGGGCAAAACCGACCGCCGACGCCTGCGTGAGGAAGCGTCCCAGCTGTCTGCTGAGGACCTAGCACGGGTGTCGGCCGGATCGCAGAGTCATCGACGCGCACCAGCCTCGGCCGATGAGGAGACCATCCAGCGCCTGTGCGCACGCGTCCTCAACCGATCTGCCGACGCCATCGCCTTGGATGACTCCTTCTTCGACAATGGCGGGGACTCCATCACAGCGATGAAGCTGGCTTCGATCGCTCAACGACAGGACATACCGTTGACGGTGGCGAGCATTCTAGGCAGTCGTCGGATATCCAGCTTGATCACCACACGCGGGGAGCCCCGGCCAGCAAATCACACCCCTAGCGCCCCATTCGCGCTTCTCCCCAAGTCCAGTCAGGAGGACATCATTCGAGCAGCGGCGCGCCAGTGCGCGGTCCCGGAGACTCAGGTCGAGGATGTCTACCCCTGCACACCCATGCAAGAGGGCCTGATAGCCGGCACGAGCAGGGACCCCGCTGCCTACATCGGCCAGATAGACTTGCCCCTCCGCGCGGACGTGGACCGGGAACGCCTGCACAAAGCTTGGAATTGTACTGCAATCGCACATCCAATCTTGCGCACCCGATTCGTGCACATCGAGAGAGCCATGTGGCAAGTGGTCGTCACGGACCCTGGAGCGTGGGATCAATCCCCCGATGAGGGTTCCGTGAAGAGCATGTTTGGGCGCCGTTTGGTGTCTCTGAACCTGCTGACGGGCGGCTCACCTGTCGTCCTGCGGCTTACCATCCATCATGGGCTTTACGATGGCATGTCACTCCCACAGCTGCTCCGCCAAGTCGATATCGCCTACAAGGGCTTGCCGCTGACGCCCTCGCCCTTCAACCGCTTTGTGGCTTACCTTCAAGAGACGACAAACCATTCCACCATGGCTGCATACTGGCGCGAACAGTTCCGAGACGTCCAGGCCGCCATCTTCCCAGCGCCTCCGACGGCCCGCTACACGCCGCAGGCGACCTCACGGCTGGACCACAAAGCCGCACTACCGGTGATGCGCTACCGCAACTGTAGCCTTGCTACGCTGGTGCGTGCCGCCTGGGCCGTGATCGCGGCGCATTACACCGACGTCACTGACGTCGTCATGGGCGTGACCCTGGCCGGTCGCAGCGCGCCGGTGCCGGGGATCGAGGCCCTCACAGGGCCCACGTTCGCCACCGTGCCCGTGCGAATCCAGCTGGACCCGTCCCAGTCGCTGGATGCCTGGCTTCAGCAGGTCCAGGACCAGTCGACTAGCATGATCCCTTTCGAGCATACGGGCCTACACCACATCCGCCAGCTGGGCCCAGACGCGGCACGTGCCTGTCGCTTCCAGACGCACCTCGGAGTCCAGTTCCCCGATGACGACAATGGAGAAGAAGACAATACCACTGGAAATTCATCCGTCTTTGTCCAGGCGCCTGCCGGGCGAGCGCCACCGGGCGTCTTCGCCAGTTACGCCCTGGTCCTGATTTGTACCCCTTCCGCTGACGGACGGTCGATACATTTTGCTGCGCACTATGACCCGCACGTGCTGGCAGCGGACGAGACCCGTCGTCTTGTCGTGCAGTGCGCCGGTGTCCTACATCAGCTTGTCGACCGCACCGTGCCACGGGTGCAGGACCTACAGATTCTGACACCAGAGGAGATCTCCCAGCTCAGCCGGTGGAACGCGGAGGTGCCGGAAGTCGAGCGCCGGACGCTGGTCGATCTTATTGTCGCGCACGCGGACCTACACCCAACAGCACCCGCGTTGGTGTTCGAGGAGACAGAGACATCTTATGCGGAGATGTGTACCACAGCGTGGCGATTCGCAGCGTACCTCCGCACCCGCGGCGTGCGGACGGAAACCATCGTTCCGCTATGTTTCCCAAAGGGTCCGTGGACAGTGATCTCCCTGTTGGCAGTTCTGATGGCCGGGGGCTGCTGTCTTCTTCTCGATGCAGGCCACCCGCGCGCGCGCCTGGCGAGCCTCGTGCGCCAGGCGGGGAGTCACCTGGTTCTGGCACACCCGACGACCGCCGGCCATGTGGTGGATGAAGAAGGGGTGGAAGTGGTCGTCGTGTCGCCTGATTTTCTCGCAGCGCTGCCCCCTCTCGATGATGTGATGCGGTCGGATAGCAGCTCGGATGGTGCAGCCTTCCTCATCTTCACTTCAGGCAGCACCGGGCAGCCCAAGGGCATTATCCTGGAGCATGCTCAGCTCTCCACAAGCATCCGGTACCATCGGGACGGGATGCGGATGAGTCGCGCCAGTCGCAGCCTGCACTTCGCCTCGTATGCCTTCGATGCCAGCATCTATGAGATTTGCAGTACATTGGTGGCGGGCGGTTGCGTCTGCATCGTCTCCGATCAAGATCGCTTGAACGATCTCGCCGGGGCGATGTGCCGGCACAGCATCAACTGGGCGACATTGACCAATACCACCGCACGCCTTCTGCATCCGGCGCAGGTGCCAGACCTTCAAACGCTAGTGTTAGGCGGGGAAGCCGTCACCCAAGACGTTGTCGATCGCTGGGCGGCGCACGTCACGCTCGTCAATGGCTACGGTCCAGCGGAGGCCACCATCTGCGCGCTGGGTGACATGCCCCCCGAGGGCTGGCGTCCCGGCACCATTGGCACTACAGTGGGCGCCGTCAGCTGGATCACCACTCCGTCTAACCCGGAACAGCTGGCGGCCATTGGGGCAGTAGGGGAGCTCTTGCTTGAAGGCCCGGTGCTCGCCCGCGGCTACCTCCGTGACCCCGAAAAAACTGCCGCGGCGTTCTTGCAGGGGCTGCCGTGGCTGACACGCTTCCGACACGGTCGTCGAGACATCCGGGTCTATCGAACGGGAGATCTGGTGCAGTACACGCCCCAGGGTGAATTGCGCTATGTGGGGCGCAAAGACACTCAGGTCAAACTGCGTGGGCAACGCATCGAGCTGGGCGATATTGAATGTCGCCTATCTCGCTGTATGCCCCACGCTCGCGATCTTGCAGTAGAGGCGATTACGCCAGTCGATGGCGCCCCGATGCTGATGGCGTTTGCATATTGCCCCGGCGAGGTTACTGATGATGATCTCTTACCCCCATCCCTCTTCGCTGCGCAGTCCGAGTCCTTTCGTCGCACGGCCAATACAGCCCTAGAGGATCTCAAACAAACCGTACCGGGCTACATGGTGCCGAGCGTCGTCGTACCACTCCGCCGACTACCTCTCACACCGACCGGTAAGACCAACCGCCGTCAACTACGAGAAGAGGCAGCGGCGCTCTCTCGCGACGACATCGCCGGGTACATCGCCGCGGTACAACCGATGCGGATGCCCACCACCCCGACCGAGCGCTTACTCCAGGGCATCCTCTCCAACGTTTTTGACAGACCCGCCCAGGAAATCAGTATGGACGCTGACTTCGTCCAGCTTGGGGGTGACTCAGTAACCGCCATGAAAACCGCCGCGCAGGCGGGTCATCAGGGCCTTCCACTGACTGTTGTCGATCTGCTCCAAACCCACAAGTTGAGCGAACTGGCCGCCAGGCTGGCGCAATGCAAGCCACCGGGATTATTATCGGCCCCCGAGCGCCCGGTACCAGGCTCATACTTCGGCTTCCACACGCAGCAGCAATTCGTCCAGAGTGTTCACCAGGAGCTACCTCGAGCCTTCACATCTACAAACGAGATCGAAGAGATCCTGCCAGCAACCCAGGGCCAGGTGGAGAGACTGAACCGTCCTGTGTTCTATCTGATCCTGCAGACAGCCGGTCGTGTGGCGCCGGAGCGTCTGGTGGCCGCCAGCACGGCGCTCATCCAGCGCCATAGCATTCTCCGAACCGTCTTCTTTCCCTACCGCGGTCACGTCGTCCAGGTTGTCTTGCATCGGCTGAATTCACCAGTCGAATCCGTCACCTTGCAGGATATGTCGCCGTCCGCGGTGGACCAGCATTGTGCTGCGGACAGTCCCCCCACGCCAGTATTTGCCCAGCCTGCAACCAAATTCATCGTGGCCAACTCTGGGCAGTCGACCAGTGCTCTTATCTTGCGTCTTTCCCATGCTCAATTCGACGGCTTGTCCACAGGAATTCTGTGGGAGGACTTGGTCGCGCTGTACCATGGCCAGTGCCTGCCCGACCCCGTGCCCTACACCACCCACCTCTACCGCTGGCTAGCTGCGTCCACGCCAGCAGCGCTAGACTACTGGCGCTCCCTCCTGGCGGGTAGCCAGTTGACCACCATTTCCCGCGAAACGCTCGCTGAAGATTCCGAGAAGCAGTTCCTCCTCGCCCATCGAATCGTTCACGTCCCCGAGCTACCGGCCGGCATCACCAGCGCGACGATGGCAAAGGCCGCCTGGGCAGTCACCTTAGCCCAGCACACAGGAGAGAGAGACGTCGTCTTTGCCCAGACGGCGCATGGGCGCCACGCGGCGACGGCCCACGCCGTGGGCCTCTGTATCAACCAGCTGGCGGTGCGCGTGTCGCTGGCGGACCTCGCCACGGGACAGGAGGTCCTCGACCGCGTCCACCAGCAACACATCCAGTCACTGCCATTCGACGGTCTGGAATACGCCGACGTTGTCAGGGAGTGTACCCCCTGGCCAGACCACGAGCCGGGGGCCTCGGTGGTCACCCACCAGAACTTCAGCCTGGAAAAGCCGCTCGAACTAGACGGGGTGCAGTGCCCCCTGCGCAACTGGACCGTAGATCCTCCTCGCCCGGGCATCGCGATCGAATCGACCCCCGGGCCCGCAGGACAGTGGCACCTGCGATTGTCTACGTCAACGGGAACACTCGACCAGAGCGAAGCTGACAGCTTGTTGCGACAGTATGAGCACGTCCTCGTGCAACTCGCGTCAGCGCCAACCACCTCCCTATCTCACTTCTTTCCACCCTCATGAGAACCGACACTGAAGCCGTGACCTGGCGTAGTTCAGCATTGGCCTTGTTTCCTGCTCCTTACCGCCTCTACAACCCGCGCTCTCTCTCTTTTCCTTGAAGCGTTGTTCCACGCTCCCTTGGCGTCCCGTAATGATGTTTTTTCTTTTTCTATCACTCGTTCTGGTTTCAACTGTCCGGCTTGCGATACGGGTCTGTTCTTGCCCTACTTGTTTTCTTCACTTCCTGTTCCCTTTCTTATAGTCTTGGTTCGTGGCTTTGTATTCACCTGCGTATGACTAGTTATTTAAGACCTCCATCGCCAGGTCAGTCCCTACCCTAACAAAAGGGTTTCGCATATCATTGCACCCAGTACTGGGGGAAAAAGTAATAGGAATATCATGCCGTATTCAATTTATTTGATTGTATTGTTTACCTCTCCGGGATTTTTTTGAGGCGACGTGCCAAGTCCTTGGGGAGGCGTGTTGGATATCAATAGTTTCAAGCCCTTACCACTAGCAAATTGGTGTTTTTGGTCTAGTGGCAAAGAATGAGAGTTCTACAATTTCTTTCCACGGCGCCAGTCACTACTGAATTCCCAAAAAGGGGGTTCTCGAAGAAGACCAAATTCAGATTCACACACACAAAAGGTTAATATAATGCCCTCACCCAGCAACAACTACATCCCGCACATAAGCAAACATCTCTCTCGGCTTCTTCGCAAAAACAGTATGCCCCGCCCCACGGAAAAGATGATAACTGACGCCGCGCTCAGAGATCCACGTACCAGCCTCCTCACAGTCTGGTTCCCCTCCTCTACATCCGAAGCCAGTCAGCCCAGTGGCAGTAGTAGAAGTTGTAGAAGTAGCAGCAGCATCATCCGCATAAAAAACACTACTATTCAAAGGCCGCGAGAACCCCTGCGCCCCCTTCCAGGTCATATTCTGGAGCGCGAGCTCCGTGCCGATATGGTTGATGAGCATGTCGTATTCGCCGGAGTAGACGTGCACGGGGAGGTTGTGCTTGGTCGCGATGCGCGGGAGGAGGTTGTAGGCGGGTGGTGTGGGCTGTTCGGCGAGGAGGGTGTCGAGGATGGTTTTGTTACAGGGGCTGTATTCTCTGCTTGTGCTTCCTGGGGCAGGGGGCAGGTTGAGTGCTTTTTGGACGTCGGGGCGGCTGAAGTAGGTTGCTTGGAGGGGGAGGGGGTCGATGGTGTTGCAGTCGTTGTTGATGTCGTAGATGTCGAAGCAGGTTTGGTTCTCTGTGTCTGGGGGGTCTGTTTTGTTGGTGGATGATGCTTCTTCTACTATTGTGTTTAGGTAGTTGATGGCTGTGGCAAATGTTGCGCACGGTCCGTTGCAGGTGGAGTTGAGGATCGATGCTAAGACTGTTTCTTTCGTCGTGGGGTGAGTGTTGCATGTTTCGTTATAGAGGGTGCCGAGGCCGCGCCGGTAGTGCGACCCCTGTTGATGCTGCTGCAGCCCATCGCGTCTGAAGTTGAGATTCTCCGGGTTGCCGGGGACATGGAACTTCCCCTGCGGGGGAAAGTGGTCCGCTTCGTGTACGAGCTTGTCGTAACCGCAGGTGTGCTCCGCCTCGTTGAATGAGGAAAGAATCTCCTCTGGCATGCGGAGCAGGTTGCGCTGTGCGCGCAGGTAGGGCGCGATGGTGGCGGCGGACATAGCGGCGGGGTTACCGATGGTGGCGTCGCCGAGGGAGATCGAGCGGAGATCGATGGGGAAGAGATCATTGTTGTCGAGGATGGCTGCCGCGAGGTAGGGGATGTAGATGCCGGCGTAGGACTCGCCGATAAGATGGATGCGCTTGGAGCGCAGATGCGAGAAGCGAGTCAGGAACGATTTCAGCCATCGGTAGAAGTCGTCTGTCGCGCGGTCCTGGTCTTGCACGGGATATGGAGCACTTGCGGTCGAGAAACCGGTTCCAGTCGGTTGGTCGACGTAGAGAACGTGGCCGAGCTTGGTCCATGAGTGGGGGTTGCGCACGAGCTGAGTTGAGGTGCCATTGAATAAGATGGGACCGGTGCCTGTTGTGAGGCCAATTAGGGATGAGCAGCCTGGACCGCCGTTGAACCATACTATAGTAGATACAGTTAGTTTGGATGCGTTGTCCAAATGTTCTCATGGGGTAGCACCACTGACTGATGAGGTTCTCGTTGTATCCAGGGTCTTCCGCCTCGAAGAGCCAGAAGAACAGGGCATTTCCTTCCTCGGTTTCGGGGACTGGAAGCCGTCCTGCCCAGCTGGGGGGCATCGGTGCGCTATCGGGTAGCGAACGTACTTTGAACTGAGAGATTCCTCCCGTGGATGGACGTCCTGCGCTGGAGAACAGCACCGTGGGCACTGCCCATAAAGTGTAGAGGAAGGTATAAAACGTGGCGATATCCATGCCGAGGGGTTATCTCCAAGCGATACCATTCGTGTATGATAGTAAGATAGCGATGGGGTCATTATCAGTTCTATCCAGCGAGACTATTGAACAGAGCCATACCCGATGCTGGTCTCAATAGAGTCAAGTCTATTGATATGGTTGTCTGCTCACATCGTAGACCAAGGGAGCTTCCTCCCGAGTCCCAGAGTTGTTCGACCGATATGTAGCAAGTCTGAGTCGGATTTCCAAGTTGATCTTATCTTGCACAATCTATACAGAGCCGCTATAATCACTATCAACCTAGTGACCATCAGAGTTATCATCATCATCGTTGTCAACATCAACATTGATACTGATTGAACGCTCGATCCAGCATCAATAGGATCACATGACTAGGGCTCAGGGCTAGGGCCAGCCACCCAGACACATGACCGGGGATTACCCAAAGCGGTAATTTGGCTCTCCAACTTCATCTTCGACTTCTGATTTCTCCTTCATCCTCTGTACGAGTCTCTACATCATGACAACCAATCATACGTCAGGACAGCATCACATTATATCAGTGTAGTACGTTTATTGCGTTCTAGTCTCCACTCAAGCAGGGCAGGTCGTCCGTTCAGCCACTGAAATGTCGGTGTCTCGCGATCCCCTGTACGATGATGTTGATAGTGATCATGTTTCTTAAACGAGAGACAGACAGACAAGAAAGACTCTGTTCTCGCTTTGCCTCTGCTCGCTTTGCCTCCTCGCCCCGCCGGAGATGTGACGGTGTGCCGAAAAGAGACTAAGAACAAAGGAATCACTATAACACCGCCCTCTTTTTTTTCCCTGTTCATACAGATTTCCTGCAACCGAGCTAGATTTCCCCAATTGCCTGCTCTCCCGGCAGCCCCGGGACAAAATGAGGCTGCCACGCGTGGAAACAGGCCATCCAGTGATCCATGCGCTTTGCTCACGATCTAAACAAAAATTAAAAAGAGGGAAAGGAGAAAAAAAAAAAAGAAGAAAAAAGTGAGGCGCCATATTATTGCGATTAAACCCCTTGATTCACCGTTCTCATTCGGTCCCATCCGGATCCATTGGCTATTCCTTTCCTCCCATTCGTTTCCCTTTCGTTTTTTTTTTGGCCCCTTTACGAGCGGAAGCAAACTTCGACCTGGCATTTGCCGTCTGAGTCCCCGACCTTGTAGTCCCTGGCGCAGGATCCCCGTCCCGTCTTTCCAGGCATTGGAAGTTTAAATATCATGGGAAGTCCTGGTTCGATCTTCAGGGGGAAGACGGTGTCGAGGCAATAGTCACAGCCCGCCTCACAGCCCGCCTCCCCGTATCCAGGTCGATAAATCTGCCCGTTGGCTGAAACCAAACGGACTGGTCGAGTGATGGAAATTCACCACGCATGATCCACTAGGACCGAGACCTTTTTCAAGATTTATCTATCAATCCGTTAAGACATGTGTGGGCGGTGGGTCCGCTAAAGTAGCGCCCTTCCATGTCCCGGATGCGACCAGGGACAAGGGGCCGAGAGAAGGGGGGCGAAAGCCATAATTCACAGGGGACCTCATTCAATCGGGTTTCACACGAATTATGCTGTCGACACCCTACAGGCTCAATCCTGTATTCCCTGAAGGGACTTTCTCTCTTGGATGAACCAGTACTCGATGGATTGCCGCTTCCAAATGTCGGTGGGCACACCATTCGCCTCCAAGTCAGGCGCACCGTCGCTTTGGAAATAAAAGTAAGACGCCTTGGCAATATTCCTTGAGTTAGTGGATGAGTGGGACCGGCTCCACGACAAAGCGGATGTCCATCGCCGTGGTCTGTCTTAGTCTCGGCCACCGATCGGGAATGACAGAGGTACTGTCGCGAGGGCCCTTGTATATTATCTTATCCGCTATCCTCTCAAGAATCAAGGTGTCACGGAACCCTTGTCTATCTGGTGGTCATCTGCATTCCCATGCTGGCCAAGAGACTTGAAGAAGAGGGGTCGTTTGATGTGAAGGAGAGGGGGGAACCCCTGACCGAGAAATAAAAATCTCGGGGTCATCAAGAATGTGTAGAGGGGATGGACGCGTGCAGGATTGCAATCCGACCAGACCGTTGACGCTTCGAGACTGGAATGTCGCCCTGTCTTGGGGCGCCTATGCCCCATCCAGCCATGCATACAGGAGAGTGTAGAGAGAGAGGCAGCAGACTGGCTTCCAGTCTTCCAACCCATCGGAAACACTGCGAGCGGAAGGCTGCATTTTCAACCCTGGAGATCCCACCACCCACGACCTTTTTTGCTTCTCTTAGCCCCTTTAGGGACTCTTTGGTTTGCAGTTTGCATTCGGCCGCCACTGGGATTACACTTTCTTGACATGATCAAGATGTAATTGAGGATTAGTGGCGCATGGTTGCACTTTTCTCCCTATCACATTTTTTGTCTCTTCCTCGTTTTTTAGTCTCTTATTTTCTTTCTTTCTTTCCTTTGTTTTTTT